>NC_135850.1:13497500-13829594 GCF_029677425.1 Wolffia australiana | reverse complement strand
AAACCCCAAACCCTAAAACCCTAAAAATCCCCTAAAACCCTAAAACCCCTAAAAAACCCTAAACCCCAAAACCCTAAACTCCTACCCCAAACCCTAAAAACCCTAAAAACTCCTAAACCCTAAACCCTAAACCTAAAACCCTAAACCCTAAAACCCTAAAACCCTAAACCTCAAAACCTTAAACCCTAAAAACTCCTAAACCCTAAAACTCCTAAACTCAAACTCTAAAACTCAAAACCCTAAACTCTAAACTCTAAAACCCAAACTCTAAACCAAACCTTTAAACCCTAACTCCTAAAAACTAAAACCCTAAACCCTAAACTCAAACTCAAACTCAAACCCTAAACCCTAAACCCTAAAACCCTAAAACCTCAAAACCCTAAACCCTAAACCTAAACTCCTAAACTCAAACTCAAACTCAAACCCTAAACTCCTCAAACCCTAAACCCTAAACCCTAAACCCTAAACCCTAAACCCTAACCCCTAAACCCTAAAACCCTAAACTCCTAAACTCCTAAAACTCAACTCTAAACTCCTAAAAACCCTAAAACCCAACCCTAAACTCAAACCCTAAACCTAAACCCTAAACTCAAACCCTAAAACTCTAAACCCTAAAACCCTAAACCCTGAACTCTAAAACCTCAAACTCCTAAAAACCCTAAACTCAAATCCCTAAAAACCCTAAACCCTAAACCTCAAACCCCAAACCCTAAACCCTAAAACTCCTAAACCCAAACCCTAAACCTCAAACCCTAAACTCCAAACCTAAACTCTAAACCTAAACCCTAAACCCTAAAACCCTAAACTCCTAAAATCCCTAAACTCCTAAAAACTCAAACCCTAAACTCAACTCAACCCCAAACCCTAAACCCCAACTCAAAACCCTAAAACCCTAAAACCCCTAAACCCTAAAAACTCCTAAACCCCTAAACTCCTAAAACTCCTAACCCCAAACCCTAAACCCTAAAACCCTAAACTCCTAAACTCAACCCAAACCCTAAACCCTAAACTCCTAAACCCTAAAACCTAACAAACTCCTAAAACCCTAAACTCCTAAACTCCTAAAACTCCAACCCTAAACCCTAAACCCTAAAAACTCCTAAAACCCCAAACCCCTAAACCCTAAACCCTAAAAACTCCTAAAACCCTAAAACCCTAAACCCTAAACCCAAAACCCCTAAACCCTAAAACCCTAAACTCAAACTCCTAAACTCTAAAACCCCTAAACCCTAAACCCTAAACTCAAAACCCAAACTCCTAAACCCCAAACCCTAAACCCTAAACCCTAAAACTTAAAACCCTAAACTCCTAAACCCTAAAACCTAAAACTCCAAACCCCAAACCCTAAACCCCAAACTCCTAAAAACTCCTAAACTCAAACCCTAAACCCCAAACCTCAAACCCTAAACTCAAAACCCTAAACTCTAAACCCTAAACCCTAAACTCAAACCCTAAACCCCAAACCCCTAAAACCTAAACCCTAAAACCCTAAACCTTAAACTTAAAACCCTAAACTCTAAAACTCCTAAACCCTAAACCCTAAACTCAAAACTCCTAAACCATAAAACCTAAACCCTCCACCCTACAACCTAAACCCTAAACCCTAAACCCTAAACCCTAAACCCTAAACCCTAAACCCTAAACCCTAAACCCTAAACCCTAAACTCCTAAAACCAAACCCTAAAACCCTAAACTCCTAAACCCTAAAATCAAATTAAATTTAAATTTTAAATTTAAATTTAAATTTTAAATTTAAATTTAAATTTTAAATTTTAATTTTAAATTTTAAATTTAACTTAAATTTAAATTTAAATTTTAAATTTTAAATTTAAATTTAAATTTTAAATTTTAAATTTAAATTTTAAATTTTAAATTTTAAATTTTAAATTTTAAATTTAAATTTTAAATTTTAAATTTAAATTTTAAATTTTAAATTTTAAATTTTAAATTTTAAATTTTAAATTTTAAATTTTAAATTTTAACCCTAAAACCCTAAACCCTAAACCCTAAACCCTAAAACTCTCAAAAACCTCAAACCCTAAACCCTAAAACCCTAAACCTCAAAAACCCTAAACCCAAAACCCTAAAACCCTAAACCCAAACCCCAAAAACCCTAAACTCAAACCCTAAACCCTAAACCCTAAAACCCCAAACCCAACCCTAAACCCTAAAACCCTAAACCCTTAAATTTTAAATTTTAAACCCTAAACCCTAAACCTTAAAAACCCTAAACCCAAACCCCAAACCCTAAACCCTAAACCCTAAACCCCAAACTCCTAAAACCTCAAACCCTAAACCTCCTAAAAACTCTAAACCCTAAAAACTCCTAAAAACTCAAACTCCTAAAACCCTAAACCCTAAAACTCCAAACCCTAAACCCTAAAACCCTAAAACCCTAAAACCCCAAACCTCAAACCTCAAACCCTAAAACCTCAACTCAAACTCAAACCCCAAACCCTAAACCCAAACCTCAAACCCTAAACCCTAAACCCAAACCCTAAAACCCTAAACTCTAAACCCTAAACCCTAAAACCCTAAACCCTAAACCCTAAACCCTAAACCCCAAAACCCTAACCCTAAACCCTAAAACTCTAAAACCCCAAACTCAAACTAAACCCTAAAACTCCTAAAACCCTAACCCAACCCTAAAACTCAAACCCTAAACCCTAAAACCCTAAACCCTAAACCCCAAACCCTAAACCCTAAAACCCTAAACCCTAAACCCTAAAACCCCAAACCCTAAAACCTCAAAAACTCAAACCCCAAACCCCAAACCCTAAAACCCTAAAACCCCAAACCCTAAACCCCAAACCTAAACCTCAAACCCTAAACCCAAACCCTAAAACCTTAAACCCTAAACCCTTTAAATTTTAAACTCCTAAACCCTAACCCTAAATTTAACCCTAACCCTAAACTCCTAAACTCTAACCTAATAAACCCTAAACCCTAAACCCTAAAAACCTAAATTTAAACCCTAAAATTCAAATCCCTAAAAACCCTAAACCCTAAACCCTAAACTCCTAAAAAACCCTAAACTCCTAAAACCCTAAATTCCAAACCCTAAAACCCTAAAACCCTAAACCCTAAAACCCTAAACCCTAAAACCCCAACCCTAAACCCTAAAACTCCTAAACTCCTAAACCCTAAACCCTAAAAACCCTAAAACCTCAAACCCTAAACCCCAAACCTCAAAAACCCTAAAAACCCTAAAACCCTAAACCCTAACCCTAAACTCCAAAACCCTAAAATCCCCAAATCCCTAAACTGAAACCTAAACTCAAACTCCTAACAAACCCAAAACCCTAAACCCTAAACCCTAAAACCCTAAAAACCCAAACTCCTAAACCCCAAACCCTAAACCCTAAACCCTAAAAACCCTAAAAACCTAAAATCCCAAACCCCAAACCCTAAACCCTAAACCCTAAACCCTAAAACCCTAAACTCTAAAACTCCTAAACCCTAAATTTAACTCCTAAACTCCTAAACCCTAAAACCTAAACCCTAAAACCCAAACCCTAAAATCCTAAACCCTAAAACCCTAAACTCCTAAACCCTAAATTTTAACCCTAAATTTTAAACTCCTAAATTTTAAATTTTAACCCAAACTCCTAAATCCCTAAACCCTAAAACTCCTAAACTCTAAAACCCTAAATTTAAACCCTAAACTCCTAAACTCTAAAACTCCTAAACTCCTAAACCCTAAACCCTAAAACTCCTAAACCTCCTAAACCCTAAACTCCTAAACCTAAACCCTAAACCCTAAACCCCAAACTCAAACTCTAAACTCCTAAACCCTAAACTCTAAACTCAACTCAACCCTAAAACCCTAAAACTCAAATTTAAATTTTAACCTCAAACCTTAAACCTTAAATTTTAAACCCTAAACTTAAACTCCTAAATCAACCTTAAACTTAAACCCTAAACTCTAAACCCTAAATTTTAAAACTCCAAACCCTAAACTCCAAACTCAAATTTAAACCCTAAACCCTAAAACCCTAAACCCTAAACCCTAAATTTTAAAACTCCTAAACCCGAAATTCCTAAATTTAAACTCCTAAACCCTAAATTTTTTCCCTAAAACCCTAAACTCCTAAACCCTAAACCCTAAAAACCCTAAACCCTAAAACCTCAAAACCCTAAAAACCCTAAAACTCCTAAAACCCTAAACCCTAAACTCTCTAAAACCCTAAAACCCAAAACCCTAAACCCTAAACCCTAAACCCTAAACCCTAAACCCTAAATGAATCCTAAACCCTAAACCCTAAAACCTAAAAATTTAAAACCCTAAACCCTAAACCCTAAATAAAACCCTAAAACCCTAAACCCTAAACCCTAAAACTCCTAAACCCTAAACCCTAAACCTCAAAACCCTAAACCCTAAAACCCTAAACCCTAAAACTCCAAACTCCTAAACCCTAACCTCTAAAACCCTAAACCCTAAACTTCTAAACTCCTAAAACCCTAAACTCCTAAACCCCTAAAAACCCTAAACCCTAAACTCCTAAAAATTCTAAAACCCTAAAAACTCAACCCTAAACCCTAAATCCCTAAACCCTAAACTCCTAAACTCCTAAACTCCTAAAACCCTAAATCCTAAACCCTAAACCCTAAAACCCTAAACTCCTAAACCCTAAAACTCCTAAACCCTAAACCCTAAAACTCCTAAAACCCTAAACCCTAAAACTCCTAAACTCTAAACCTCAAACTCTAAACCTAAACCCTAAACCCTAAACCCTAAACCTCTAAACTCCTAAATCCCTAAACCCCAAAACCCTAAACCCTAAACTCCTAAACCCTAAACCCTAAAACTCCTAAACCCTAAACTCCTAAACTCCTAAAACTCCTAAACCCTAAAACTCCTAAAAACCCTAAATTTTAAATTTAAATTTTAAAATTTAAATTTAAATTTTAAATTAAATTTTAAATTTAAATTAAATTTTAAATTTTAAATTTTAATTTAAATTTAAATTTAAATTTTAAATTTAAATTAAATTAAATTTAAATTTTAAATCCTAAATTTAAACCCTAAAATTTAAACCCTAAATTTTAAACTCAATTTTACCCCAAAACCCAAACCCTAAAACCTCAAACCCTAAAATTGAATTTGAATTTAAACTCAAAACTCTAAACCCTAAATTCCTAAACCCTAAACTCCTAAACTTTTAAACCCTAAACCCAAACCCAAACCCTAAACCCAAAATCCCTAAATTTTAAACCCTAAACTTTAAACCCTAAACTCCTAAAACCCTAAACCCTAAACCCTAAACCCTAAAACCCTAAATTTAATTAAACCCTAAACCCCAAATTTTAAACCCTAAATTTTAAACCTTAAACTTAAATTTTAATTTTAAATTTAAATCCCTAAATTTTAAATTTAAATTTTAAACTCCTAAATCCTAAACTCAAAAACCCTAAACTCAAACCCTAAACTCCTAAACCCTAAACCCTAAACTTTAAACCCTAAACTTTAAACCCTACCCCCTCAATCCTAAACCCTAAACCCTAAACCCTAAACCCTAAACCCTAAACCCTAAACCCTAAACCCTAAACCCTAAACCCTAAACCCTAAACCCTAAACCCTAAACCCTAAACCCTAAACCCTAAACCCTAAACCCTAAACCCTAAACCCGAAACCCTAAACCCTAAACCCTAAACCCTACACCCTAAACCCTCAACCCTACACCCTAAACCCTAAACCCTAAACCCTAAACCCTAAACCCTAAACCCTAAACCCTAAACCCTAAACCCTAAACCCTAAACCCTAAACCCTAAACCCTAAACCCTAAAACCCTAAACCCTATTAAAAAATTTAAATTTTAAATAAATTTAAATTTAAATTTAAAAAATTTAAATTTAAATTTTAAATTTAAATTTAAATTTTAAAAATTAAATTTTAAATTCCTAAACCCTAAATTTAAACCCTAAACTCCTAAACCCTAAACCCTAAACCCTAAATTTCTAAACTCTAAATTTTAAACCCTAAATTTAAATTTAAATTAAACCCTAAACCCCCTCGAAACCCTAAATTAAAATTTTAAATTTTAAAACCCTAAAATTTAAATTTAAATTTTAAATTTTAAATTTAAATTTAAATTTTAAACCCTAAATTAAATTTAAATTTTAAATTAACTTAAATTTTAAATTTTAAATTTAAATTTTAAATTTTAAATTTAAATAAATTAAATTTTAAATTTAAATTTAAATTTTAAATTTAAATTTAAATTTAAATTTTAAATTTAAATTTTAAATTTTAAATTTTAAATTTTAAATTTAAATTTTAAATTTTAAATTTTAAATTTTAAACCCTAAATCAAACCCTAAATTTTAAAACCCTAAACCCTAAATTAAAACCCTAAACTCCTAAACCCCTAAACCCTAAATTTAACCCTAAAATTTAAACCCTAAACCCTAAACCCAAACCCTAAATTTAAAATTAATTTAAATTTAATTTAAACCCTAAAACCCTAAACCCTAAACTCAAACCCTAAACCTCAAACCCTAAACCCTAAACCCTAAAACCCTAAAAACCCTAAACCCTAAACTCCTAACTCAAACCCTAAACCCTAAACCCTAAACCCTAAACCCTAAACCCTAAACCCTAAAACCCTAAACCCTAAACCCTAAACCCTAAACCCTAAAACCTAAACCCTAAACCCTAAAACCCTAAAAAACCCTAAACCCTAAACCCTAAAACCCTAAACCCTAAACCCTAAACCCTAAACCCTAAACCCTAAACTCCTAAACCCTAAACCCCAAACCCTAAACCTAAAAACCCTAAAACCCTAAAAACCCTAAAATTTAAACCCTAAAACCCCAAACTTTAAACCCTAAACCCTAAATCCTAAACCCTAAACCCTAAAACCTAAACCCCTAAACCCTAAACCTAAAACCCTAAACCCTAAACCCTAAACCCTAAACCCTAAACCCTAAACCCAAACCCTAAACCCCAAACCTTAAACCCTAAACCTAAACCCTAAACCCTAAACCCTAAAACCCTAAACCCTAAACTTTAAACCCCAAACTCAAACTAAACCCTAAACCCTAAAACTCTAAAACCTAAAACTTTAAACTTAAACCCTAAACCCTAAACTCCTAAATTTAAAACCCTAAACCCTAAACCCTAAACCCTAAACCCTAAACTCCTAAACCCTAAACCCTAAAACCTTAAACTCCTAAACCCTAAACCCCAAACCCTAAACTTTAAATAAACCCTAAAACCCTAAAACCCTAAACCGTAAACCCTAAATCCTAAACCCTAACCCTAAACCCTAAACCCTAAACCCTAAACCCTAAACCCTAACCCTAAACCCTAAAACTCCTAAACCCTAAACCCTAAAACCCTAAACCCCTAAAACCCTAAACCCTAAAACCCTAAAACCCTAAACCCCTAAAACCCTAAACCCTAAAACCCTAAACCCTAAACCCTAAACCCTAAACCCTAAACCCTAAACCCTAAACCCTAAACCCTAAAACCCTAAACCCTAAACCCTAAATTTTAAACTCCTAAACCCTAAACCCTAAACCCTAAACCCTAAACCCTAAACCCTAAACCCTAAACCCTAAACCCCAAACCCTAAACCCTAAACCCCTAAACCCAAACCCCTAACCCTAAACCCCAAACCCTAAACTCCTAAAACCCTAAACTCAAACCCTAAACCCTAAACCCTAAACCCTAAACCCTAAACCCTAAACCCTAAACCCTAAACCCTAAATTTAAACCCTAAACCCTAAATTTAAACCCTAAAACTTTAAATTTAAACCTCAAAAACCCTAAATTTTAAACCCTAAATTAAAACTCCTAAACCCTAAATTTAAACCCTAAACCCTAAATTTAACCTAAAACTTAAATTTAAAACCCTAAATTTAAAACCCTAAATAAACTCCTAAATTTAAACCCTAAATTTAAATTTTAAATTTTAAATTTTAAATTTTTAAATTTAAATTTTAAATTTTAAATTTTAAATTTAAATTTTAAATTTTAAATCTTAAATTTTAAATTTAAATTTTAAATTTTAAATTTTAAATTTAAATTTTAAATTTTAAATTTAAATTTTAAATTTAAATTTTAAATTTTAAATTTTAAATTTTAAATTTTAAATTTTAAATTTTAAATTTTAAATTTAAATTTTAAATTTTAAATTTTAAATTTTAATTTTAAATTTTAAATTTTAAATTTTAAATTTAAATTTTAAATTTTAAATTAAACCCAAATTAAACTTTAAACTTTAAATTTCTAAAATTTAAACTCCTAAACCTAAACTCAAATCCCTAAACCCTTAAACTTAAATTTAAACCCTAAACTTAAACTTAAAACCCTAAACTCCTAACCCTAAACCCAAACTCCTAAAACCCTAAACCCTAAAACCCTAAACCCTAAAACTCCTAAACTAAACCCTAAAACTTAAACCCTAAACCCTAAACCCTAAACCTTAAAACCCTAAAATTTAAATTTTAAAATTTTAAATTTTAAATTTTAAATTTTAAATTTTAAATTTAAATTAAATTTAAATTTTAAATTTAAATTTAAATTTTAAATTTTAAATTTAAATTTTAAATTTAAATTTAAATTTAAATTTTAAATTTTAAATTTTAAATTTTAAATTTTAAATTTTAAATTTTAAATTTAAATTTTAAATTTTAAATTTAAATTTTAAATTTTAAATTCCTAAAATTTAAATTTTAAATTTTAAATTAACCTAAACCCTAAACTCAAATTTAAATTTAAAACTCTAAAACCCTAAACCCTAAACTCCTAAAACCTAAAACCCTAAACTCTAAAAACCCTAAATTTAACTCCTAAACCCTAAACCTAAAACTCCTAAACTCCTAAAACTAAAACTCCTAAACCCCAAACTCCTAAAACCCCAAACTCAAAACCCTAAACTCCTAAACCCTAAAACCCTAAACCCTAAACCCTAAACCCAAACTCCTAAACCCTAAAACCCTTAAACCCTAAATTTTAAACTCCTAAATTTTAAATTTTAAATTTAAATTTAAATTTAAACTCCTAAATTTTAAACCCCAACCTAAATTTAAATTCCTAAACCCTAAATTTTAAAACCCTAAATTTTAAATTCCTTAAACTTTAAATTTAAACCAACCCTAAATTTAAATTTAATTTAACCCTAAATTTTAAACTTTAAATTAAAAAACCCTAAATTCAAACTCCTAAATTTAAATTCAAACCCCAAACCCTAAACTCCTAAACCCTAAACCCAACTCCTAAACTCCTAAAACCTAAACCCTAAACCCTAAAACCTAAACTCCTAAACCCTAAACCCTAAACTCAAACTCCTAAACCCTAAACCCTAAACCCTAAACCCTAAACCCTAAACCCTAAACTCAAACCTAAACCCTAAAACTCCTAAACTCTAAACCCTAAACCCTAAACCCTAAACCTAAACCCTAAACCCAAACCCTAAACCCTAAACCCTAAACCCTAAACCTAAACTCCTAAACTCTAAAAACCCTAAACTTTAAATTTAAACCCTAAATTTAAATTTAAATTCCTAAATTTAACTTTAAATTTTAAATTCCTAAATTTTAAATTTTAAATTTAAATTTTAAATTTTAAATTTAAATTTAAATTTTAAATTTAAATTTTAAATTTAAATTTTAAATTTAAATTTTAAATTTAAATTTAATTTAAATTTAAATTTTAAATTTTAAATTTTAAATTTAACCCTAAACTCAAACCCTAAACCCTAAACCCAAACTCCTAAACCCTAAACCCTAAACTCAAACCCTAAACCCTAAACCCTAAACCCAAACCCTAAAAACCCTAAACCCTAAACCCTAAAACCCTAAACCCTAAACCCTAAAACTCAAACTCAAACCCTAAACCCTAAACCCTAAACTCCTAAACCCTAAACCCTAAACCCAAAACTCAAAAACCCTAAAACCCTAAACCCTAAACCCAAACCCTAAACCCTAAAACCCTAAACTCCTAAATTTAAATTTTAAATTTTAAATTTAAACTTTAAATTTTAAATTTAAATTTTAAATTTAAAACTTTAAATTTTAAATTTTAAATTTTAAATTTTAAATTTAAATTTAAATTTAAATTAAATTTTAAATTTAAATTTTAAATTTAAATTTTAAATTTAAATTTAAATTAAAATTTAAATTTAAATTTTAAATTTAAAACCCTTAAACTCCTAAACCCTAAATTTAAACCCAACTTTAAAACCCTAAACTTTAAACTTAAATTTAAACCCTAAACCCTAAACTTTTAAACCCTAAACCCTAAATTTTAAATTTAAACCCTAAATTTCTAAAACCCTAAACTCCTAAACCTTAAACTCCTAAACCCTAAACCCTAAAACCTCAAACTCCTAAACCCTAAACCCTAAACCTAAACCCTAAACCTTAAACCCTAAACTCCTAAACTCAAAACCCTAAACCCTAAATTTAAACTCCTAAACCCTAAACCCTAAATTCCTAAATTTTAAACCCTAAACCCTAAACCCTAAACCCTAAACCCTAAATTTAAATTTAAACCCCTAAAACCCTAAACCCTAAACTCCTAAATTTAAATTTTAAATTTAAATTTAAATTTTAAATTTTAAATTTTAAATTTAAATTTTAAATTTTAAATAAATTTTAAATTTTAAATTTAATTTAAATTAAATTAAATTTAAATTTAAATTTAAATTTAAATTTTAAATTTTAAATTTTAAATTTTAAATTTTAAATTTAAAATTTTAAATTTAAATTTAAATTTTAAATTAAATTTAAATTTTAAATTTAAATTTAAATTTAAATTTAAATTTTAATTTAAATTTTAAATTTAAATTTTAAATTTTAAATTTTAAATTTTAAATTTAAATTTAAATTTAAATTTTAAATTTTAAATTTTAAATTTTAAATTTTAAAATTTTAAATTTTAAATTTAAATTTAAATTTTAAATTTAAATTTTAAATTTAAATTTAAATTTTAAATTTTAAATTTTAAATTTAAATTTTAATTTTAAATTTATTTTTAAATTTTAAATTTAAATTTAAATTTAAATTTTAAATTTTAAATTTTAAATTTTAAATTTAAATTTAAATTTAAATTTTAAACCCTAAACCCTAAACCCTAAAACTCTAAACCCTAAAACTTAAATAAACCCTAAACTCTAAACCCTAAACCCTAAACCCTAAACTTAAACCCTAAATTTAAAACCCTAAACCCTAAACCCTAAACTCCTAAACCCTAAACCCTAAATTTTAAACCCTAAACCCTAAAACCCTAAACTCAAACCCTAAACCCTAAAACCCTAAAACTCTAAACCCTAAACTCCTAAACCCTAAAACCCTAAATTCAAACTCCTAAACCCTAAACTCAACTCCTAAACCTTAAACCCTAAAACCCTAAACTCCAAACCCTAAAAACCCTAAAACCCTAAACCCCAAACCCTAAACCCTAAACCCTAAAAACCCTAAAACCCTAAATTTAAAACCCTAAACCCAAACTCAAACCCTAAACCCTAAACCCTAAACCTTTAAACCCTAAAACCCTAAATCAAACCCTAAACCCTAAACTCTAAACCCTAAACCCTAAAACCCTAAACTCCTAAACCCTAAAACCCTAAAACCCTAAACCCCTAAACCCTAAACCAAACCCTAAACCCTAAACCCTAAACCCTAAACTCCTAAACCCAAACCCTAAAACCCTAAACTCAAACCCCAAACCCTAAAACCCTAAACTTAAACCTAAACCCTAAACTCCTAAACCCAAACTCCCTAAAACTCCTAAACTCAAACCCTAAAACCCTAAAACCCTAAACCCTAAACCCTAAACCCTAAACCCTAAAACCCTAAAACCCTAAAACCTAAACCCTAAACCCTAAACCCTAAACTCTAAAACCCTAAACTCCTAAACTCCTAAACCCTAAACCCTAACCCTAAACCCTAAAAACTCCTAAATTCAACTTAAATTTAAAACCTTAAACCCTAAACCCTAAACTTAAACCCTAAACTTTAAACCCTAAATTTTAAATTTAAAACCCTAAATTTAAATTTAAATTTAAATTTTAAATTTAACCTAAACCCTAAATTCCTAAATTTAAATTTAAATTTAAATTTAAATTTTAAATTTTAAATTTAAATTTAAATTTTAAATTTAAATTTAAATTTAAATTTAAATTTAAATTTTAAATTTTAAATTTAAATTTTAAATTTAAATTTAAATTTTAAATTTAAATTTTAAATTTTAAATTTTAAATTTAAATTTTAAATTTTAAATTTAAATTTTAAATTTTAAATTTAAATTTTAAATTTTAAATTTTAAATTTTAAATTAAATTTTAAATTTAAATTTTAAATTTTAAATTTTAAACCCTAAATTTAAATTAAATTTTAAATTTTAATTTAAATTTAAATTTTAAATTTAAAATTTTAAAACCCTAAATTTTAAATTTAAATTTAAATTTTAAACTAAATTTTAAATTTAAATTTTAAATTTAAACCCTAAACCCTAAACCCAAACCCCAAACCCTAAACCCCAAACCCCTAAACCCTAAACTCCTAAAACTAAAACCCTAAACCCTAAACCCTAAACCCTAAACCCTAAACCCTAAAACCCTAAACCCTAAAACCTAAAACCCTAAACCCTAAACCCTAAACTCCTAAACCCTAAAACCCTAAACCCTAAACTCAAACCCTAAACTCAAACCCTAAACCCTAAACCTAAACCCTAAACTTAAAACCCTAAACCCTAAACCCTAAACCCTAAACCCTAAAATCCCTAAACCCTAAATTTAAATTCCTAAATTTAAACCCTAAATTTTAAACCCTAAACTCCTAAACCCTAAACCCTAAATTTAAACTTTAAATTCCTAAACCTTAAATTTTAAACCCTAAACCCTAAACCCTAAATTTAACTCCTAAACTCCTAAACTCCTAAACCTCTAAACCCTAAAACCCTAAACTCCTAAACCCTAAACCCTAAACCCTAAACCCTAAACCCTAAACCCTAAACCCTAAAACCCTAAACCCTAAACCCTAAACCCTAAACCCTAAACTCAACCCTAAACCCTAAAACTTAAACCCTAAACCCTAAACCCCTAAACCCTAAACCCTAAACCCCAAACCCTAAAACCCTAAACCCTAAACTCCTAAAACCTCCTAAAACTCCTAAACCCTAAAACCCTAAACCCTAAACCCTAAACCCTAAACCCTAAACCCTAAACCCTAAATTTAAATTTTAAATTTAAAATTTTAAATTTTAAATTTAAAATTTAAATTTTAAATTTAAATTTAAATTTTAAATTTAAATTTTAAATTTTAAATTTAAATTTAAATTTTAAATTTAAATTTAATTTAAATTTTAAATTTAAATTTAAATTTAAATTTTAAATTTAAATTTTAAATTTAAATTTAAATTTTAAATTTAAATTTAAATTTAATTTAAATTTTAAATTTTAAATTTTAAATTTTAATTTAAATTTTAAATTTTAAAATTTTAAACCCTAAAACCTAAACTCTAAACCCTAAAAACCCTAAACTCCTAAAAAAACCCTAAACTCTAAACCCTAAACCCTAAAACCTAAACCCTAAACCCTAAACTCCTAAATCCCTAAACCCTAAACCCAAACCCTAAACCCTAAACCCTAAACCCTAAACTCCTAAAACCCTAAAACCCTAAAACCTAAACCCTAAAACCCTAAACCCTAAAACTCTAAACTCCTAAAACCCTAAACCCTAAACCCCAAAACTCCTAAAACCCAAACCCTAAACCCTAAACCTAAAACTCCTAAACCCTAAACCCTAAACTCCTAAAACCCTAAACCCTAAAACCCTAAACCCTAAACCCTAAACCCTAAACTCAAACCCTAAACCCAAACCCTAAACCCTAAACCCTAAAACTCAACCCTAAACCCTAAACCCTAAAACTCCTAAACTCCAAACCCTAAACCCTAAACTCCTAACCTAAACCCTAAACTCCTAAACCCTAAACCCTAAAACCCTAAACCCTAAACCCAAATTCCTAAAACTCAAACCCTAAACCCTAAACCCTAAACCCTAAACCCTAAACCCAAACTCAACCCTAAACTCAAACCCTAAAACCCTAAACCCTAAACCCTAAACCCTAAACCCTAAACCCTAAAACCCTAAACCCCAAAACCCTAAACCCTAAACCCTAAACCCTAAACTCAAACTCCTAAACCCTAAACCCTAAACCCTAAACCCTAAACTCCTAAACCTAAAACCCCTAAACCCTAAAACCCTAAAACCCTAAAACCCTAAACCCTAAACCCAAACCCTAAACCCTAAAACCCTAAACCCTAAACCCTAAACCCTAAAACCCTAAACCCTAAACCCTAAATTAAACCCTAAACCCCTAAACTCCTAAACCTAAACTCAAACCCTAACCCTAAACTCCTAAAACCCTAAAACCCTAAACCCTAAACCCTAAACTCTAAACTCTAAAACCCTAAAACCCCAAATTCAAACTCTAAACCCTAAACCCTAAACCCTAAACTCCTAAACTCTAAAACCCTAAACCCTAAACCCTAAACCCTAAAATCCCTAAACCCTAAAAACCCTAAACCTAAACTCCTAAACTCCAAATCCCTAAACCCTAAAACCCTAAACCTAAATTTAGCCTCAAATTTTAAATTTAAATTTAAACTCTTAAATTTTAAATTTAAATTTTAAATTAAATTTAAATTTAAATTTAAATTTAAATTTAAATTTTAAATTTAAATTTAAATTTAATAAATTTTAAATTTAAATTTTAAATTTTAATTTAAATTTAAATTTTAAATTTAAATTTTAAATTTAAATTTTAAATTTAAATTAAATTTAAATTTTAAATTTAAATTTTAAATTTAAATTTAAAATTAAATTTTAAATTTAAATTTAAATTTTAAATTTAAACCCTAAACCCTAAATTTAAACCCTAAACCCCAAAACCCTAAACCCTAAACCCTAAACCCTAAACCCTAAACCCTAAAACCCTAAACCCTAAACCCTAAACCCCAAACCCTAAACCCTAAACCCTAAACCCTAAACCCAAACCCTAAACCCTAAAACCCTAAACCCTAAAACCCTAAACTCAAAACTAAACCCTAAAACCTCTAAACCCTAAACCCTAAACCCTAAACTCCTAAAAACCCTAAACCCCAAACCCTAAATTAAACCCTAAACCCTAAACCCTAAACTAAACCCTAAACTTAAATTAAACCCTAAACCCTAAATTTTAAACTTTAAATTTAAATTTTAAATTTTAAATTTTAAATTTAATAATTAAATTTTAAATTTAATTTAAATTTTAAATTTAAACCCTAAATTTAAATTTAAATTCTAAATTTAAATCTTAAATTTTAAATTTTAAACTTTAAATTCCTAAATTTTAAATTTTAAATTTAAATTTTAAATTTTAAATTTAAATTTTAAATTTTAAATTTTAAATTTTAAATTTAAATTTAAATTTTAAATTTTAAATTTTAAATTTAAATTTTAAATTTAAATTTTAAATTTAAATTTAAATTTTAAATTTTAAATTTAAATTCTAAATTTTAAATTTTAAATTTTAAATTAAATTTTAAATTTTAAATTTAAATTTTAAATTTTAAATTTAAATTTAATTTTAAATTTTAAATTTTAAATTAAATTTTAAATTTTAAATTTAAATTTAAATTTTAAATTTAAATTTAAATTTTAATAAACCCTAAACTCCTAAACCCTAAATTTCAAACTCCTAAACCCTAAACCCTAAACCCTAAAAACTCCTAAACCCAAACTCCTAAACCCTAAACCCTAAACCCTAAAACCTAAACCCTAAATTTTAAACCTAAACCCTAAACCCTAACCTACTCAAAACCCTAAAACCCTAAACCCTAAACCCTAAACTCCTAAACCCTAAAACTCCTAAACCCTAAACTAAACCCTAAAACCCTAAACCCTAAACTCCTAAATTTTAACCCTAAAACCCTAAACCCTAAAACCCTAAACTTTAAATTCCTAAACCCTAAACCCTAAACCCTAAAAACCCTAAACCCTAAACCCTAAACTCCTAAACCCTAAAACCCTAAACCCTAAACTCCTAACCCTAAACCCTAAACTAAAACCCTAAACCCTAAACTAAAACCCTAAAACTCCTAAACCCTAAACCCTAAACCCTAAAACCCTAAAAACCCTAAACCCTAAACCCTAAACTCAAACCCTAAACCCTAAACCCTAAACTCCTAAACCCTAAACCCTAAAACCCTAAACCCTAAACCCTAAACCCTAAACCCTAAAACCTAAAACCCTAAACCCTAAACCCTAAACTCCTAAACCCTAAACCCTAAAACCCTAAACCCTAAACTCCTAAACCCTAACCCTAAACCCTAAACCCTAAACCCTAAAACCCTAAAACCCTAAACCCTAAACTCCTAAAACCCTAAAACCCCAAAACCCTAAACTCCAAACCCTAAAACCCTAAACTCCTAAATTCCTAAACCCTAAACCCTAAACCCTAAAACCCTAAACCCTTAAAATTTAAACCCTAAATTTAAATTTAAAATTTAAATTTAAATTTAAACCCTAAAACCCTAAACTCCTAAACCCTAAATTTAAACCTTAAACCCTAAACTCCTAAACCCTAAAATTTAAATTTTAAACTTTAAATTTAAATTAAATTAAATTTTAAATCTTAAATTTAAATTTAAATTTTAAATTTAAATTTAAATTTAAAAATTAAATTTTAAATTTAAATTTAAATTTAAATTTTAAATTTTAAATTTTAAATTTAAATTTAAATTTAAATTTAAATTTAAATTTTAAATTTTAAATTTTAAATTTTAAATTTTAAATTTTAAATTTTAAATTTTAAAATTTTAAAATTTTAAATTTAAATTTTAAATTTTAAATTTTAAATTTTAAATTTAAATTTAAATTTTAAATTTATTTTAAATTTAAATTTAAATTTTAAATTTTAAATTTTAAATTTTAAATTTTAAATTTTAAATTTTAAATTTTAAATTTTAAATTTAAATTTTAAATTTTAAATTTAAATTTTAAATTTAAATTTTAAATTTAAATTTTAAATTTAAATTTTAAATTTTAAATTTGAATTTTAAATTTAAATTTAAATTTTAAATTTAAATTTAAATTTTAAATTTAAATTTAAATTTTAAATTTTAAATTTAAATTTTAATTTTAAATTTTAAATTTAAATTTAAATTTAAATTTTAAATTTTAAATTTTAAATTTAAATTTAAATCCTAAATTTAAATTAAATTTTAAATTTTAAACCCTAAACCCTAAACCCTAAACTCCTAAACCCCAAAACCTCAAACCCTAAACCCTAAAACCCTAAACCCTAAACTCCAAATTTAAACCCTAAACTCCTAAAACCCTAAAACCCTAAATTTTGACCCTAAACTCTAAACCCTAAACCCTAAAACCCTAAACTCAAACTCCAAAACCCTAAACCCTAAAACCCTAAACTCAAAACCTTAAACCCTAAACCCTAAAACCCCAAACCCCAAATCCCTAAACCCTAAACCCTGAACCCTAAACCCTAAACCCCTAAACCCTAAATTAAACTCCTAAACCCTAAAATCTAAACCCTAAAACTCAAACCCTAAACCCTAAACTTAAACCCTAAACCCTAAACCCTAAACCCTAAACCCTAAATTTTAAATTTAAATTTAAAATTTAAATCAAAACCCTAAACCCGAAACCCAAACCCTAAACCCTAAACTCTAAACTTAAACCCTAAACCCTAAACTCCTAAAATTAAACCTCAAACCCTAAAACTAAACCCTAAAACCCTAAACCAACTAAACCCTAAACTCAAAACCCTAAACCCTAAAACCCTAAACTCTAAACCCTAAACTCAAACCCTAAACTCCTAAACCCTAAACCCTAAACCCTAAACCCTAAACCCTAAAACCCTAAATTAAATTTTAAATTTAAATTTAAATTTAAATTTTAAATTTAAATTTTAAATTTAAATTTAAATTTTTAAATTTTAAATTTAAATTTAAAATTTAAATTTTAAATTTAAATTTAAATTTAAATTTTAAATTAAATTTAAATTTTAAATTTAAATTTAAATTTTAAATTTAAATTTAAATTAAATTTTAAATTTAAATTTTAAATTTTAAATTAAATTTAAATTTTAAATTTAAACTTAAACTTTAAATTCCTAAACTCAAACCCTAAAAAATTTAAACCCTAAATTCTAAACCCTAAACCCTAAACCCTAAACCCTAAACCCTAAACCCTAAACCCTAAAACCCTAAACTCCTAAAAACCCTAAACCCTAAAACCCTAAACCCTAAACCCTAAACCCCAAACCCCTAAACCCTAAACCCTAAAACCCTAAAACCTAAAACTCCTAAACCCTAAACCCTAAACCCTAAACCCTAAACCCTAAAACCCTAAACCCTAAACCCTAAACCCTAAACCCTAAACCCTAAAACTTAAACTCAACCCTAAACTTTAAACCCTAAACTTAAACCCTAAACCCTAAAAACTAAACCCTAAACTTAATCCTAAACCCTAAACTCCTAAAACCCTAAACCCTAAACCCTAAAACTCCTAAAACCCCTAAACTTAAACCCTAAATTTTATCCCTAAACCCTAAACTCCTAAAACTCAAACCCTAAACTCCTAAACCCTAACTTAAATGAAACCTTAAATTTAAATTTAAATTTAAATTTTAAATTTAAATTTTAAATTTAAATTTAAATTTTAAAATTTTAAATTTAAATTTAAATTTTAAATTTTAAATTTTAAATTTAAATTTTAAATTTAAATTTTAAATTTTAAATTTAAATTTTGAATTTAAATTTAAATTTTAGAATGAAATTTTAAATTTAAATTTTAAATGAAATTTTAAATTTAAATTTAAATTTAAATTCTAAATTAAATTTTAAATTTTAAATTAAATTTAAATTTTAAATTTTAAATTCTGAATTAAATTTTGAATTTAATTTAATTTTAAATTTGAAATTAAATTTAAATTTAAATTTAAATTTTAAATCTTAAACTTTAAATTTTAAATTTTAATTTAAATTTAAATTTTAAATTTAAAATTTTAAATTTTAAATTTAAATTTAAATTTTAAATTAAATTTTAAATTTAAATTTTAAATTTTAAATTTAAATTTAAATTGAAATTTTTAAATTTTAAACTTTAAATTTAAATTTAAAATTTTAAATTTAAATTTAAATTTTAAATTTAAATTTAAATTTTAAATTTAAATTTAAATTTTAAATTTTAAATTTAAATTTTAAATTTAAATTTAAATTTTAAATTTTAAATTTAAATTTTAAATTTTAAATTTAAATTTTAAATTTAAACTTTAAATTTAAATTTTTAAACCCCAAATTTTAAATTTAAATTTTAAACTTTAAATTCAAAACTTTAAACCCTAAAAACCTTAAATTTTAAATTTTAAATTTTAAATTTAAACTAAATTTTAAATTTTAAATTTTAAATTGAATTTAAATTTGAACTGAAATTTAAATTCTTTAAATTTAAATTTTAAATCTGAATTTGAATCTGAATTTGAATTTGAATTTGAATTTGAATTTGAATTTGAATACATATAAATGAAATAAAGAAGATAAATATAATAATGAACCCTAAACCCTAAACCCTAAACTCCTAAACCCAAACCCTAAACCCTAAACCCTAAAAACCCTAAACTCAAACCCTAAACTCCTAAACCTCAACCCTAAAACCCTAAACCCTAAACCCTACCCCAAACCCTAAACCCTAAACCCTAAACCCTAAAACCCTAAACCCTAAACCCTAAACCCTAAACTCAAACCCTAAAACCCTAAACCCTAAATTCTAAACTCCTAAATCCTAAACTTTAAACCCTAAATCCCTAAACTCTAAACTTAAATTTTAAAACCTAAACCCTAAATTTAAATTTTAACCTAAACTAAACCCTAAATTCTAAATTCTAAAAACTCAAACCCCAAATCCCAAACCCTAAACCCTAAATTCTAAACCTAAATTTAAATTAAACCCTAAAAACCCCAAACCCTTAAAAAAACCCTAAACCCTAAACCCTAAACTTAAACCCTAAAACCCTAAACAACCCTAAACCCTAATTTGGACCCTAAACCCTAAACCCCAAACCCTAAACCTCAAACCCTAAACCCTAAACCCTAAAACCCTAAACCCTAAACCCTAAACCCTAAACCCTAAACCCTAAAATTAAACCCTAAATCCCAAACCCTAAAACCCTAAAACCCTAAAACCCTAAACCCTAAATTTAAACCCTAAACCCTAAACCCCAAACCCTAAACCCTAAAACTCAAATCCCTAAACCCTAAACCCTAAATCCCTAAATTCAACTCCTAAACCCTAAACCCTAAACCCTAAATTCAACCCTAAACCTAAACCCTAAACTCTAAACCCCAAACCCTAAACTCCTAAACCCAAACTCTAAAAACCCTAAACCCTAAAACTAAACCCTAAACAACCCTAAACCCTAAACCCAAAACTCCTAAACCCCAAACCCTAAACTCCTAAACCTAAACCCTAAACCTTAAATCCCTAAAACCCAACCCTAAAACCTAACCCCAACCCTAAATTTAAACCCTAAATCCTAAACCCTAAAACCCTAAACCCTAAACCCTAAACCCTAAACCCTAAACTCAAACCCTAAACTCAAACCCTAAACTTAAACCCTAAACCCTAAACCCCAAACTCCTAAACCCTAAACCCTAAACCCTAAATTTAAACCCTAAATCCTAAACCCTAAACTTAAACTCCTAAACCCTAAACCCTAAACTCAAAACCCTAAATTTAAATTTTAAACCCTAAACCCTAAACCCAAAACCCTAAACCCTAAACCCTAAAACTCAAATTTAAATTTTAAAACCCTAAATTTAAATTTTAAATTAAATTTTAAACCCTAAAACTCCTAAACCCTAAATTTTAAATTTAAACCCTAAATTTAAATTTAAATTTAAATTTTAAATTTTAATTTTAATTTTAAATTTTAAATTTTAAATTTTAAATTTTAAATTTTAATTTAAATTTTAAATTTTAACTTTAACTTTAATTTTAAATTTAAATTTTAAACTCCCAAACCCTAAACCCTAAAAACCCTAAACCCTAAACCCCAAACCTAAAACCCTAAACCCTAAACCCTAAAAACCCTAAACTCCAAACCCTAAACCCCAACCTCAAACCTCAAACCCTAAACCCCAACCCCAAACCCCAAACCCTAAACCCTAAAACCCTAAACCCTAAACCCTAAACTCAAACCCTAAAACTCTAAACTAAACTCCTAAACCCTAAACCCTAAACCCTAAACCCTAAAACCCTAAACCCTAAACCCTAAACCCTAAACCCTAAACCCTAAACCCTAAACTTAAATTAAATTTAAAAATTTAAATTTTAAATTTTAAATTTAAATTTAAATTTTAAATTTAAATTTAAATTTAAATTTAAATTTTAAATTTAAATTTAAATTTAAATTTTAAATTTAAATTTTAAATTTAAATTTTAAATTTAATTTAAATTTTAAATTAAATTTAAATTTAAATTTAAATTTAAATTTAAATTTTAAATTTTAAATTTAAATCTTAAATTTAAATTTAATTAAATTTAATCTGGATCTGAATTTTAAATTTAAATTTTAAATTTAAATTTAAATTTTAAATTTAAACTTAAATTTAAATTAAATTTTAAATTTAAATTTTAAATTTAAATTTAAATTTAAATTTTAAATTTAAATTTTAAATTTAAATTTAAATTTTAAATTTAAATTTAAATTTTAAATTTTAAATTTAAATTCTTAAATTTAAATTTTAAATTTAAATTTTAAATTTAAATTTTAAATTTAAATTTAAATTTAAATTTTAAATTTAAATTTAAATTTTAAATTTAAATTTAAATTTAAATTTTAAATTTAAATTTTAAATTTAATTTTAAATTTTAAATTTTGATTCCCTAAATTTTAAATTTTAAATTTAAATTTTAAATTTTAAATTTAAATTTAAATTAAATTTAAATTTTAAATTTTAAATTTTAAATTTTAAATTTAAATTAAACTAAATTTAAATTTAAATTTTAAATTTTAAATTTAAATTTAAATTTAAATTTAAATTTTAAATTTAGAATTTAAATTTAAATTTTAAATTTAAATTTAACTTTAAATTTTAAATTTAATTCTAATTTAAATTTTAAATTTAAATTTTAAATTTGAATTTAAATTTAAATTTAATTTTAAATTTAACCCCAATTTTAAATTTTAAACCCTAAATTTAAACCCTAAATTTAAACCCTAAACCCTAAACCTTAAACTCCTAAACCCTAAACCCTAAATTTAAATTTAAATTAAATCCTAAACCCTAAATTTTAAATTTAAACCCTAAACCCTAAACCCTAAATAAACCCTAAATAAACCCTAAAACCCTAAACCCTAAAACCCTAAACCTAAACCCTAAAACCCTAAACCCTAAACCCTAAACCCTAAAACCCTAGTCCCTAAAAATTTTAAATTTTAAATTTTAAATTTTTAAATTAAATTTAAATTTAAATTTTAAATTAAATTTTAAATTTTAATTCTTATTTTAAATTTAAAAATTTAAATTTTAAATTTAAATTTTAAATTTTAAATTTTAAATTTTAAATTTAAATTTAAATTTAAATTTAAATTTAAATTTAAATTTTAAAATTTAAATTTTAAATTTAAATTTAAACTTTAAACTTTAAATTTTAAATTTTAAATTTTAAATTTTAAATTTAAATTTTAAATTTTAAATTTTAAATTTTAAATTTTTAAATTCCCAATTTAAATTCTAAATTTTAAATTTAAATTTTAAATTTTAAATTTTAACTTAAATTCTAAATTTTAAATTTTAAATTTAAATTTAAATTAACAAATTTTAAATTTTAAATTTTAAATTTTAAATTTAAATTTTAAATTTTAAATTTAAATTTAAATTTTAAATTTTAAATTTTAAATTTAAATTTTAAATTTTAAATTTTAAATTTTAAATTTTAAATTTTAAATTAAATTTAAATTTAAATTTTAAATTCTAAATTTTAAATTCCTAAATTCCTAAACCCTTAAAACCCTAAATCCCTAAAAACCCTAAAAACCCTAAACCCCTAAAAACCCTAAAACTCAAACCCAAACCCTTAAATTTTAAACCCTAAAATCAAATTCCTAAACCCAACTTTAAACCCTAATTCCTAATCCCAAATTTCCTAAATTAAATTTAAATTCCTTAAAACCCTTGAAATCTTAAAATTTCTAAATTTTAAACCTTGGGAAACCCTTAAACCTTTAAATTTCCTAAAACCTTTAAATTTCCTAAATTCCTAAACCTCCTAAATTTAAATTCTAACAAAACCCTAAACCCTAAAATTCTAAATCCCTAACCCTAAATTCCTTAAACCCTAAATTTAAATTTTAAATTTAAACCCTAAATTTAAATCCCTAAATTAAATTTAAATTCCCAAATTTTAAATTTTAAATTTTAAATTAATTAAATTTAAATTTTAAATTTAAATTTAAATTTTGAAATTTTAAATTTTAAATTTAAATTTAAATTAATTTAAATTTAAATTTTAAATTTAAATCTTAAATTTAAATCAAATTTAAATTCTAAATCTAAATTTAAATTTAATAATTTAAATTCTAAATTTAAATTGTAAACTTTAAATTTAAATTTTAAATCAAACAATTTTAAATTTTAAATTTTAAATTTAAATTCTTGAATTTAATGATCTGAATTTAAATTTTAAACTTTAAATTTAAATTCTGAATTGGGAATTTTGAATTAAATAAATCTTAAAATTCTTAAATTAAATTTAAATTTAAATTTAAATTTGAATGAATTTTAAATCTTTAACTTTAAATTTAAACTTAAATTTAAATTTAAAATTTAAATTTAAATTAAATTTAAATTTAAATTTAACTTAAATTTAAATTTAACTTTAAATTTTAAATTTTAAATTTTAAATTTAAATTTAAAATTTAAATTCTTAAATTTAAAATTTAAATTTAAATTTTTTAGAAATTTTAAATTTAAATTGTCTTTAAATTTTAAATTCTAAAATTTAAATTTAAATTTGAAATTTAAATTTTAAATTCTAAATTTTAAATTTTAAATTTAAATTCCTAAATTTTAAATTTTAATTAAACCCCATTTTAACCTTAATTTTAAATTTAAAATTTAAATTTAAATTAAATTTAAATTAAATTTTAAATTAACTTAAACTAGAATCAAATTTAAATCTCTGAATTAAATTTAACCCTAAATTTAAAATTTAAATTCTAAATTCCTTAAAACTCCTAAAACTCCTAAAAATCCCTGAATTTAAAAACCCTAAACCCTAAACTCCTAAACCCTAAAACTCCTAAACCCTAAACCTCTAAAAACCCTAAAAACCCTTAAAACTCAAAAACTCAAAAACCCTAAACTAAACTCCATAAATCCTAACCCTAAACCCTAAACCCTAAACTCAAACCCTAAACCCTAAACCCTAAACCCCAAAACCCTAAACCCTAAACCCTAAACTCCCTAAACCCTAAACCCAACCTAAAACCCAAACCCTAAACCCTAAACTCTAAAAACCCTAAAAACCCTAAACTCCTAAACCCTAAACTCAAAACCCTAAACCCTAAACCCTAAAACCCTAAACTCCTAAAACCCTAAACTTAAACCCTAAATTTAAAATTTAAATTTAAATTAAATTAAATTTAAATTTTAAATTTAAATTTAAATTTAAACTTTAAATTTTAAATTTAAATTTAAATTAAATTTAATTTTAAATTTAAATTTAAATTTAAATTTTAAATTTAAATTTAAATTTAAATTTTAAATTTAAATTTTTAAATTTAAATTTTAAATTTTAAATTTAAATTTTAAATTTAAATTTAAATTTTAAATTTAAATTTTAAATTTAAATTTTAAATTTAAATTTTAAATTTTAAATTCTGAATTAAATTTTATGGGAATTAGAACTTAAATTTTAAATTTTTAAATTTAAATTTAAATTTTAAATTCCTAAATTTAAATTTTAAATTTTAAATTTAAATTTAAATCTCCTAAACTTAAATTTTAAATTTTAAATTTAGTCTTAAAATTTAAACTTTAAATTTAAATCTTAAACCTTTAAATTTAAATTAAATTTTAAATTTAAATTTAAATTAAATTTTAAATTTAAATTTAAATTTTAAATTTAAATTTTAAATTTAAATCTAAATTTTAAATTTTAAATTTAAATTTAAATTTAAATTTTAAATTTTAAATTTAAATTTAAATTTAAATTTAAATTTAAATTTAAATTCTTAAATAAATTTTAAATTCTAATTTAAATTTAAATTAAATTTAAATTTTAAATTTTAAATTTTAAATTTAAATTTAAATTTAAATTTAAATTTTAAATTTAAATTTTAAATTTAAATTTGAAATTTTAAATTTAAATTTTAAATTTTAAATTTTAAATTTAAAATTTAAATTTAAATTTAAATTTTAAATAAATTTAAATTTTAAATTTTAAATTTAAATTTAAAATTTTAAATTTGAATTTAAATTTTAAATCTTAAAAAATTTTAAATTTAAATTTAAATTCTAAACCCTGAAACCCTAAACCCTAAATTTTAAATTTTAAATTTAAATTTAAATTTTAAACTTTAAATTTAAAATTTAAATTAAATTTAAACCCTAAAACTTTAAATTAAATTTTAAATTTTAAATTCAATTTTAAACCCCAAATTTAAATTTTAAATTTTAAATTTAAATTTAAATTTAAATTTAAACCTTAAATTGAATTAAAACCCTAAATTTAAATTTTAAATTTTAAATTTTAACCCTAAATTTAAATTTTAAATTTAAATTTTAAATCCCTAAATTTAAATTTAAATTTAACTAAATTTAAATTTTAAATTTAAATTTAAATTTTAAATTTAACTTTAAAATTTAAATTTTAAACCCAAATTTTAAACTTAAATTTAAATTTAAATTTAAATTTAAATGGAAATTTAAATTAAATTTAAATTTTAAATTTTAAATTTAAATTTAAATTTAAATTTTAAATCTTAAATTTAAATTTAAATTTTAAATTTTAAATTTAATTTAAATTTGAATTTTAAATTTTGAATGAAATTTAAATTGGAAACTTTAAATTTTAAATTTTAAATTTAATTTTAAATTTTAAATTTAAATTTTAAATTTTAAATTTAAATTTAAATTCAAAATTCTAAATTTAAACCCTAAATTTAAATTCCTAAATTTAATAAACTCCTTAAATTTAAATTTAAACTCAAACTTAAATCCCTAGAAACTCCTAAACCCTAACCCTAAACCCTAAACCCAAACCCTAAACTCAAACCCTAAACCCTAAACCTAAAACCCTAAAACCTTCCAAAACCCAACCCAAAATTTTAAACCTTAAATTTAAATTTTAAATTTAAATTTAAATTTTAAATTTAAATGGAAATTTAAATTTAAATTTTAAAATTTTAAATTTAAATTTTAAATTTAAATTTAAATTTAAATTTTAAATTTTAAATTTTAAATTTTAAATTTAAATTTTAAATTTAAATTTAAAATTTTAAATTTTAAATTTTAAACTTTAAATTTAAATTTTAAATTTTAAATTTAAATTTAAATTTAAATTTTAAATTTTAAATTTTAAATTTAAATTTAAATTTAAATTAAATTTAAAATTTAAATTTTAAATTTAAATTTTAAATTAAAATTTTAAATTTTAAATTTTAAATTTAAATTTTAAATTTCAAATTTAAATTTTAAATTTTAAATTTAAATTTAAATTTAAATTTTAAATTTTAAATTTAAATTTAAATTTAAATTTTAAATTTAAATTTAAATTTTAAATTTTAAATTTTAAATTTTAAATTTAAATTGGAACTTAAATTTAAATTTTAAATTTTAAATTTTAAACTTTAAAACCCTAAATCCCTAAACTAAACTCTAAAACTCAAACTCTAAAACCCTAAACTCTAAACCTTAAACCCTAAACCCTAAACCCTAAAACTTAAAACCCTAAACTCCTAAAACCTAAAATCCCTAAAAAAACTCCTAAAAACCCTAAACTCAATCCCTAAACCCTAAAAACCCTAAACCTAAAACCCTAAAATCCTCAAAACCCTAAACTCCTAAAAACCCTAAACCCTAAACTCCTAAACCCTAAACCCTAAACCCTAATTTTAAATTTTAAATTTAAATTGAAATTTAAATTTAAATTTTAAATTTAATTTTAAATTTAAATTTTAAAATTTTAAATTTAAATTTTAAATTTTAAATTTAAATTTAAATTTAAATTTTAAATTTAAATTTAAATTTAAATTTAAATTTAAATTTAAATTTTAAATTTAAATTTTAAATTTAAATTTAAAATTTAAATTTTAAATTTTAAATTTAAATTTTAAATTTTAAATTTTAAATTTAAATTTAAATTTAAATTTAAATTTAAATTTAAATTGAAATTTGAATTTGAATAATTTTAAATTTTAAATTAGAATTGAATTAAATTCTAAATTTAAATTTTAAATTTTAAATTTAAATTTAAATTTTAAATTTAAATTTAAATTTTAAATTTTAAATTTTAAAATTTTAAATTTAAAAATTTAAATTTAAATTTCCCTAAATTTAAATTTAAATTTAAATTTAAATTATCACTTTAAATTTTAAATTCTAAATTTAAATTAAATTAAATTTAAATTTAAAAATTTTAAATTTAAATTTGAATTTAAATCTTAAATTTAAATAAATTCTAAATTTAAATCTAAATTTAAACTCAAATTTAAACTTAAACTTAAATCCCAAATTTAAATTTAAATTTAAATTTAAATTTAAATTTAAATTTTAAATTTAACCCCAAATTTTTAAATCTCCCTAAATCTTTAAATTTAAATTGAAGGAATTTTTAAATTTAAATTTTAAATTTTAAATTTTAAATTTAAATTTAAATTTAAATTTAAATTCTAAATTTTAAACTTAAATTTTAAATTTAAATTTAAATTTTAAATTTTGGGATTGAATTTTAAATTTAAATTTAAATTTTAAATTTAAATTTAAATTTAAATTTTAAATTTTAAATTTAAATTTTAAATTTAAATTTTAAATTTTTAAATTTAAATTTTAAATTTAAATTTAAATTTAAATTTAATTTTTTAAATTTAACTTTTAAATTTAAATTTAAATTTAAATTTTAAATTTAAATTTAAATTTTAAATTTAAATCTTAAATTTTCAAATTTAAATTTTAAATTTAAATTTAAATTTTAAATTTTAAATTAAATTAAATTAAATTTAAATTTTAATGAATTTAAATTAAATTTTAAATTCTTTAAATTTAAAATTCTAAATCTCCCAAATTTAAATTAAATTCTTAAAATTCTCTTAAATTCCCTAAACTTTAAATTTAAATTTAAATTTTAAAATTTTAAATCTTTAAATTTAAATTTAAATTTAAATTTAAATTTAAATTTTAGAATTTAAATTCAAATTTTAAATTTTAAATTTTAAATTTTAAATTTAAATTTTAATTTTAAATTTTAAATTTTAAATTTAAATTTTAAATCTTAAATTTAAATTTTAAATTTAAATTTTTAAATTTAAATTTTAAATTTTAAATTTAAATTTTAAATTTAAATTCTTAAATCTTAAATTTAAATTTAAATTTAAATTTTAAATTTTAAATTTAAATTTTAAATTTTAACTTTAAATTTAAATTTTAAATTTTAAAATTCTTAAATTTTAAATTTAAATTTAAATTTTAAATTTAAATTTTAAATTTAAATTTAAATTTTTAAATTTTAAAATTTTAAATTCAAATTTTAAATTTAAATTTTAAATTTTAAATTTAAATCTTAAATTTAAATTTTAAATTTAAATTTAAATTTAAATTTTAAATTCAAATTAAATTTAAATTTAAATTTTAAATTTTAAATTTTAAATTTAAATTTTAACACCCTTAAATTTTAAATTTAAATTTTAATTTTAAATTTTAAATTTAAATTTTAAATTTAAATTTTAAATTTTAAATTTAAATTTTAAATTTTAAATTTAAATTTAAATTTTAAATTTAAATTTTAAATTTTAAATTTAAATTTAAATTTAAAATTTTAAATTTAAATTTTAAATTTAAATTAAATTTAAATTTTGGAATTTAACTTAAATTTAAATTTAAATTTTAAATTTTAAATTTAAATTTTAATCTTAAATTTAAATTTAAATTTAAATTTTAAATTTAAATTTAAATTAAATTTTAAATTTAATTAAATTAAATTTAAATTTAAATCTAAATTTTAAATTTAAATTTTAAATTTAAATTTTAAATTTTAAATTTTAAATTTTAAATTTAAATTTAAATTTAAATTTAAATTTTAAATTTAAATTTTAAATTTAAATTTAAATTTAAATTTTAAATTTTAAATTTAAATTTAAATTTTAAATTTTAAATTTAAATTTTAAATCTTTAAATTTAAAATTTAAACTTTAAATTTAAATTCTTAAATTTAAATTTTAAATTAAATTTAAAATTTAAATTTAAATTTAAATTTAAATTTAAATCTTAAATTTAAATTTAATTAAATTTAATTTAAATTCTTGGGAATTTTAATTTAAATTTAAATTTAAATTTACTTTAAATTTAAATTTTAAATTTTAAATTTAAATTTTAAATTTAAAAATTTAAATTTAAATTTTAAATTAAATTTGAATTTAAATTTTAAATTTAAATTTAAATTTAAATTTTAAATTTAAATTTAAATTTAAATTTAAATTTAAATTTAAAATTTAAATTTTAAATTTAAATTTAAATTTAAATTTAAATTTAAATTTAAAATTTAAATTTTAAATTTTAAATTTTAAATTTAAAATTTTAAAATTTTAAATTTTAAATTTAAATTTAAATTTTAAATTTAAATTTAAATTTAAATTTAAAACTAAATTTAAATTTGAAATTTAAATTCTAACTAAATTTAAATTTAAATTTTAAATTTAAATTTAAATTTAAATTTAAATTTAAATTTAAATTCTAAATTTAAACCCTGAATTTTGAAAAATCCAAAATTTAAAATTTAAATTTAAATCTGAAATTAACTTAAATTTAAATTCTTAATTTAAATTTAAATTTAAATTTTAAACTTTAAATTTAAATTTAAATTTTAAATTTAAATTTAAATTTAAATTTTAAATTTAAATTTTAAATTTTAAATTTAAATTTTAAATTTAATTTAAATTTAAATTAAACTTTAAATTCCTAAATTTAAATTTTAAATTTAAATTTTAAATTTAAAACCCTAAAACCTAAACCCTAAACTCAAAAACTCAACCCTAAACTCCTAAACCCTAAACCCTAAACCCCAAACCTCTAAAAACTCAAACCCAAAACTCCAAACTCAAACCCTAAAAACCCTAAACCCTAAACCCTAAACCCTAAAACCCTAAAAACCCTAAAACCCCAAACCCTAAACCCTAAACCCAAACCCTAAACCCTGAACCCAAAACCTCAAAACCCAAAAACTCTAAAACCCTAAACCCTAAAACCCTAAATCCCTAAACTCAAACCCTAAACCAAACTCCTAAACCCTTAAATTTTAAATTTAAATTTAAATTTTAAATTTAAATTTAAATTTAAATTTTAAATTTTAAATTTAAAATTTTAAATTTAAACTTTAAATTAAATTTTATATTTTAATTAAATTTAATTTTAAATTTAAATTTTAAATTTTAAATTTAAATTTAAATTTTAAATTTTAAATTTAAATTTAAATTTTAAATTTTAAATTTAAATTTTAAATTTAAATTTAAATTTAAATTTAAATTTTAAATTTAAATTTAAAATTTTAAATTTAAAATTTAAATTTAAATTTAAATTTTAAATTTAAATTTAAATTCTAAATTTAAATTTAAATTTAAATTTAAATTTTAAATTTTAAACAAATTTTAAATTTTAAATTTAAATTTTAAATTTAAATTTTAAATTTAAATTTTAAATTTTAAATTTTAAATTTTAAAATTTAAATTTAAATTTTAAATTTAAATTTAAATTTTAAATTTAATATGAATTTAAATTTAATTTAAATTTAAATTTTAAATTTAAATTTAAATTTAAATTTAAATTTAAATTTAAATTTTAAATTTTAAATTTAAATTTTAAATTTAAATTTTAAATTGAAATTTAAATTTTAAATTTAAATTTAAATTTTAAATTTTAAATTTAAATTTTAAATTTTAAATTTTAAATTTTAAATTTAAATTTAAATTTTAAATTTAAATTTTAAATTTAAATTTAAATTTTAAATTTTAAATTTAAAAACCCTTTAAATTTAAATTTTAAATTTTAAATTTTAAATTTAAATCTTAAATTTTAAATTAAACCCTAAAACCCAAACCCTAAACCCTAAAACCCCAAAACCCTAAACTCCAAAACCCTAAAACCTCTAAACCCTAAACCCAAACCCTAAAACCCTAAACCCTAAAACCTGCAACCCTAAAAACCTTAAAAAAACCCAAAACCCTAAACCCTAAAATTTAAATTTTAAATTTTAAATTTAAATTTTAAATTTAAATTTTAAATTTAAATTTAAATTTAAATTTTAAATTTAAATTTAAATTTAAATTTTAAATTTTAAATTTAAATTTTAAATTTTAAATTTAAATTTAAAATTTAAATTTAAATTTTAAATTAAATTTAAATTTTAAATTTTAAATTTAAATTTAAATTTTAAATTTTAAATTTAAATTTTAAATTTAAATTTTAAATTTAAATTTTAAATTTTAAATTTTAAATTTAAACCCCAACCCTAAACCCTAAAAACTCCAAACCCTAAAACCCCAAACCTAAATTTAAATTTTAAATTTTAAATTTTAAATTTAAATTTTAAATTCCAAATTTAAATTTAAAATTTTAAATTCCTAAAACCCTTAAATTTAAATTTTAAATTTAAATTTAAATTTAAATTTTAAATTTAAATTTAAATTTTAATTTAAATTTAAATTTAAATTTTAACTTAAATTTAAATTTTAAATTTTAAATAACCCTTTAAATTTAAATTCTAAATTTAAACCCAACCCTTAAATTTTAAATTTAAATTTTAAAAAATTTAAATTTAAATTTAAATTTTAAATTTTAAATTTTAAATTTTAAATTTCAAACCCTAAAACCCAAACCCTAAAATTTAAATTTAAATTTAAATTTAAACTAAATTTTAAATTTTAAAATTTAAATCTTTTAAATTTTAAATTTAAATTTTAAATTTTAAATTTTAAATTTAAATTTTAAATTTAAATTTTAAATTTAAATTTAAATTTTAAATTTTAAATTTAAATTTAAAATTTAAACTTTAAATTTAATTTGGTGTCTTAAATTTAAATTTAAATTTTAAATTTAAAATTAAATTTTAAATTTTAAATTTAAATTTTAAATTAAATTTAAATTTAAATTTAAATTTAAATTTTTTAAATTTAAATTTAAATTCTAAATTTTAAACTTTAAATTTTAAATTTAAATTTTAAATTCTAAATTTTAAATTTAAATTAAATTTAAATTTTAAATTTTAATTCTAATTAAATTTAAATTTAAATGAATAAATTTTAAATTCTAAATTTAAATAAATTTAAATTTTAAATTAAATTTAAATTTAAATTTAAATTTTAAATTTAAATTTAAATTTAAATTAAATTTAAATTTTAAATTTAAATAAATTTTAAATTTAAATTTAAATTCTAAATTTTAAATTTAAATTTAAATTTAAATTTAAATTTTAAATTTAAATTTAAATTTAAATTTTTAATTCTGAAATTTAAATTTTAAATCTGAATTTAAATGAACTTTAAATTTTAAATTTAAATTTTAATGGAATTAAAATTTAAATTTAAATTTTAAATTTAAATTAATTTAAATTTTAAATTTAAATTTTAATTTTAAATTTAAATTTTAAATTAAATTTAAATTTTAAAATTTAAATTTTAAATTTTAAATTAAATTTTAAATTTAAATTTAAATTTAAATTTAAATTTAAATTTTAAATTTAAATTTTAAATTTTAAATTTAAATTGAATTTAAATTAAATTTTAAATTTTAAATTTAAATTTAAATTTAAATTTAAATTTTAAATTTAAATTTAAATTTAAATTTAAATTTAACTTTAAATTTAAATTTTAAATTTTAAATTTTAAATTCTAAATTTAAATTTAAATTTAAATTTAAATTTTAAATTTAAATTTAAATTTTAAATTTTAAATTTAAATTTAAAATTTTAAATTTAAATCGAAATTTAAATTTTAAATTTTAAATTAAATTTTAAACCCAAATTTAAATTTAAATTTAAATTTTAAATTTAAATTTAAATTTTAAATTTAAATTTAAATTTTAAATTTAAATTTAAATTTAAATTTTAAATTTAAATTTAAAATTTAAATTTAAATTTAAATTTAAATTTTAAATTTAAATTAAATTTTAAATTTAAATTTTAAATTTAAATTTTAAATTTAAATTTTAAATTTAAATTTAAATTTAAATTTTAAATTTAAATTTTAAATTTTAAATTTAAATTTTAAATTTTAAATTTAAATTTTAAATTTAAATTTAAATTTAAATTTTAAATTTAAATTTAAATTTAAATTTAAATTTAAATTTAAATTTTAAATTAAATTTTAAATTTTTTAAATTTGAAAATTTAAATTCTGAAATTTAAATTTAAATTTTAAATTTAAATTTAAATTTAAATTTTAAATTAAATTTAAATTTAAATTTTAAATTTAAATTTAAATTTAAATTTAAATTTAAATTTTAAATTTTAAATTTAAATTAAATTTAAATTTAAATTTAAATTTTAAATTCTAAATTTTAAATTTAAATTTAAATTTAAATTTTAAATTTAAATTTAAATTTTAAATTTAAATTTAAATTTAAATTTAAATTTATCCCAAATTTAAATTTAAATTTTAAATTTAAATTTAATTAAATTTAAACTTAAATTTAAATAAATTTAAATTTTAAATTTAAACCCTAAATTTTAAATTCTAAATTTAAACCCTAAATTTTAAATTTTAAATTTAAATTTAAATTTTAAATTTAAATTCTAAATTTAAACCTTAAATTTAAATTTTAAATTTAAATTCTAAATTTAAAATTTTAAATTTTAAATTTTAAATTTAAATTTAAATTTTAAATTAAATTTAAATTTTAAATTTAAATTTTAAATTTTAAATTTAAATTTTAAATTTAAATTTTAAATTTAAATTTAAATTTAAATTTAAATTTTAAATTTTAAATTAAATTTAAATTTTAAATTTAAATTTTAAATTTTAAATTTAAATTTAAATAAATTTAAATTTAAATTTAAATTTTAAATTTAAAATTTAAATTTAAATTTAAATTTAAATTTTAAATTTTAAATTTTAAATTTAAATTTAAATTTAAATTTAAATTTAAATTTAAATTTTAAATTTAAATTTAAATTTAAATTTAAATTTAAATTTAAATTTTAAATTTAAATTTTAAATCTTAAATTTTAAATTTAAATTTAAATTTTAAATTTAAATTTAAATTTTAAATTTAAATTTAAATTTTAAATTTTAAATTTTAAATTTAAATTTAAATTTTAAATTTAAATTTTAAATTTAAATTTAAATTTAAATTTTAAATTTTAAATTTAAATTTTAAATTTTAAATTTTAAATTTTAAATTTTAAATTTAAATTTAAATTTAAATTTAAATTTAAATTTTAAATTTAAATTTTAAATTTAAATTTAAATTTAAATTTAAATTTTAAATTTAAATTTTAAATTTAAATTTTAAATTTAAATTTTTAAATTTTAAATTTAAATTTAAATTTTAAATTTAAATTTAAATTTTAAATTTTAAATTTAAATTTAAATTTTAAATTTTAAATTTTAAATTTAAATTTAAATTTTAAATTTAAAATTTAAATTTAAATTTAAATTTTAAATTTAAATTTAAATTTTAAATTTTAAATTTAAATTTAAATTTAAATTTTAAATTTAAATTTTAAATTTAAATTTTAAATTTAAATTTAAATTTTAAATTTAAATTTAAATTTAAATTTTAAATTTTAAATTTTAAATTTTAAATTTTAAATTTTAAATTTAAATTTAAATTTTAAATTTAAAATTTAAATTTTAAATTTTAAATTTTAAATTTAAATTTAAATTTAAATTTAAATTTAAATTTTAAATTTAAATTTTAAATTTAAATTTTAAATTTAAATTTAAATTTTAAATTTTAAATTTAAATTTAAATTTAAATTTAAATTTAAATTTTAAATTTAAATTTTAAATTTAAATTTAAATTTAAATTTTAAATTTTAAATTTAAATTTTAAATTTAAATTAAATTTAAATTTAAATTTTAAATTTAAATTTCTAAATTTTAAATTTAAATTTTAAATTTAAATTTAAATTTTAAATTTTAAATTTAAATTTAAATTTAAATTTAAATTTTAAATTTTAAATTTAAATTTTAAATTTAAATTTAAATTTAAATTTAAATTTTAAATTTTAAATTTAAATTTAAATTTTAAATTTAAATTTAAATTTTAAATTTAAATTTAAATTAAATTTTAAATTTAAATTTAAATTTTAAATTTAAATTTTAAATTTTAAATTTAAATTTAAATTTTAAATTTAAATTTAAATTTAAATTTTAAATTTAAATTTTAAATTTTAAATTTAAATTTAAATTTTAAATTTAAATTTAAATTTAAATTTAAATTTTAAATTTAAATTTTAAATTTTAAATTAAAATTTAAATTTAAATTTAAATTTAAATTTAAATTTAAATTTAAATTTAAATTTTAAATTTTAAATTTAAATTTTAAATTTTAAATTTTAAATTTAAATTAAATTTTAAATTTAAATTTTAAATTTTAAATTTAAATTTAAATTTTAAATTTAAATTTTAAATTTAAATTTAAATTTTAAATTTAAATTTAAATTTTAAATTTAAATTTAAATTAAATTTAAATTTTAAATTTTAAATTTAAATTTAAATTTAAAATCCTAAACTAAACCCACCCTAAAAAACCCTAAACTAAATCCCTAAATTTTAAATTTAAATTTTAAATTTTAAATTTAAATTTAAACCCTAAAATTTAAATTTAAACCCTTAAATTTAAATTTTAAATTTTAAATTTAAATTAAATTTAAATTTAAATTTAAATTTAAATTTAAATTTTAAATTTTAAATTTAAATTTAAATTTTAAATTTAAATTTAAATTTAAATTTAAATTTTAAATTTTAAATTTTAAATTTAAATTTTAAATTTTAAATTTAAATTTAAATTTTAAATTTTAAATTTTAAATTTTAAATTTAAATTTAAATTTAAATTTTAAATTTAAATAAATTTAAATTTAAATTTTAAATTTTAAATTTAAATTTTAAATTTAAATTTTAAATTTAAATTTAAATTTAAATTTTAAATTTAAATTTTAAATTTAAATTTTAAATTTAAATTTTAAATTTAAATTTAAATTTAAATTTTAAATTTTAAATTTAAATTTAAATTTTAAATTTAAATTTAAATTTAAATTTAAATTTAAATTTTAAATTTTAAATTTTAAATTTAAATTTTAAATTTAAATTTAAATTTAAATTTTAAATTTTAAATTTTAAATTTAAATTTAAATTTTAAATTTAAATTTTAAATTTTAAATTTTAAATTTTAAATTTAAATTTAAATTTAAATTTAAATTTTAAATTTAAATTTTAAATTTTAAATTTAAATTTTAAATTTTAAATTTAAATTTTAAATTTTAAATTTAAATTTAAATTTAAATTTAAATTTTAAATTTTAAATTTAAATTTAAATTTTAAATTTAAATTTTAAATTTAAATTTTAAATTTAAATTTTAAATTTTAAATTTAAATTTAAATTTAAATTTAAATTTTAAATTTTAAATTTAAATTCTAAATTTTAAATTTTAAATTTTAAATTTAAATTTTAAATTTAAATTTTAAATTTAAATTTTAAATTTAAATTTTAAATTTAAATTTTAAATTTTAAATTAAATTAAATTTAAATTTTAAATTTAAATTTAAATTTAAATTTTAAATTTAAATTTTAAATTTTAAATTTTAAATTTTAAATTTAAATTTAAATTTAAATTTTAAATTTAAATTTAAATTTAAATTTTAAATTTTAAATTTTAAATTTTAAATTTAAACTTTAAATTTTAAATTTAAATTTTAAACCTTAAATTTTAAATCCCTAAACCTCAAACCCTAAACCCTAAACCCTAAACCTAAACCCTAAAATTTAAACCCTAAACCCTAAACCCCAAAACCCTAAACCCTAAACCCTAAACCTAAACCCTAAACCCTAAACCCTAAACCCTAAACCCTAAAACCCTAAACCCTAAACCTAAACCCTAAACCCTCAACCTAAACCTTTAAATTTTAAACTTTAAATTTAAATTTAAATTCAAAAATTTAAATTTTAAATTTTAAATTTTAAATTTTAAATTTTAAATTTAAATTAAATTTTAAATTTAAATTTAAATTTAAATTTTAAATTTTAAATTTAAATTTTAAATTTAATTAAATTTTAAATTTTAAATTTTAAATTTTAAATTTTAAATTTAAACTTTAAAATTTAAATTTTAAATTTAAATTTAAATTTAAATTTTAACTTTAAATTCTAAATTTAAATTTAAATTTAATTAAATTTTAAATTAAATTAAATTTAAATTTAAATTTTAAATTTAAATTTTAAATTTTAAATTTTAAATTTAAATTTAAATTTTAAATTTTAAATTTTTAATTTCAATTTTAAATTTAAATTTTAAATTTTAAATTTAAATTTAAACCCTAACTCCTAAATTTAAACTCCTAAAATTTAAATCCTAAATTTTTAAATTTTAAATTTCACCCTAAATTTAAATTTTAAATTTTAAATTTTAAATTTAAATTTAAATTTTAAATTTAAATTTAAATTTAAATTTAAATTTAAATTTAAATTTAAATTTAAATTTAAATTTTAAATTTTAAATTTAAATTTAAATTTTAAATTTTAAATTTTAAATTTTAAAATTTAAATTTAAATTTTAAATTTAAATTTTAAATTTAAATTTTAAATTTTAAATTTTAATTTAAATTTAAATTTAAATTTTAAATTTAAATTTTAAATTAAACCTAAACCCTAAACCCTAAACCCTAAACCCTAAACCCTAAACCCTAAACCCTAAACCCTAAACCCTAAACCCTAAACCCTAAACCCTAAACCCTAAACCCTAAACTGATCATTAGGTGACTCGTATAAGTCACTCCCTCAGCTCGCGTTGCCACTATTGCCTCACATTTCCCAAGGATGAGACTATGGAGCACCTTTTCTTCCATAGTGAGACAACCATGGATTGTTGGCACCAAAATTGCACATCATTTGTGCCCACTACTGTGTACCCCTTCTAATCTAACACTATTCAAGTATTTTGGCAATACTTTTTGCTCGCCAACACGATGTAGACGGAGCTCTGGAAAGGGCAAAATTCTTCTCGTTTTGCATGGACCTAGTAACATGCAATTTTAGTACCTTATATGATTATATTTACATGGTTATCTGCATTAAATTAAAAATAATTACATGCTATCATGCTCAAAATGATTAAATCTATTTTTAATAAAAATTTGAATTTTTTGCATTTTTAAGGATTTTTATAACCATATATTCTAAAAGAATGTTATTTTTGAAACATAATATGATTTTTCTAGAATTCTTAGACATTAAATTTAGAAAGATATGATTTTTAAGAGTCGAAATATATACTTATATGTATTTTTTGCCTTTTATTTTAATTAATATTAATTTTTAAATATTTATATTCATTTTAAGCCCTTTTATTATGCGCGTCACATGTCGCCGTTCGATGAATCGAACGGCGACAGATTAGAAGCGATTTTAATGATTGGTGACAATCAATCATTTCAGCACACAGTCATCGCTTCACGAATTACAAAGCAATGATTGCAATCATTGCTAATGAAAAGTTGCTTCTTCTATGTTTTCTGCGTAGGGTGATGTGCAAGAACCAAAAAAAAGATGCCTTTTTTGTGATAAATGATGCGGAGATTAATAAAGAAAAGGACAAATAATGCTTTTCCTCTCTCTCTCTCTCCCTTGACTATAAAGGCGGCAATGTAACGCACATGCATCCACACATATAAAAAAAATTTAGTGCGCCTAATGTGGCGCGTGCTGACGCGTTGCATCGTCAGCACGAGCTGTCTCTCTCTCTCTCTCTCTTATTTATCTTCCTTTTATCATTTTGCCATTTTCTCTTCTTTCTAGGCCTACGTGGCGCGGAAAATGATAGGCGCCGTTCGAGATACAAAAAGCACGCATGAGAGACCAAGCAGCGTAGAATCCAGAGCACCTTGACTTCTCAATGTGCATGGAAAACAACGACGATGATGAGGAGAGAGAAAATTTCAAGGGCTAGGATTTCTTCAACATCAAATGGCCATAACTTTTGATCTACAATTCTGATTGAGCTGAAATTTTCAGCATTGCTTCATCTTTCCCTCTTTCTATCCATAACCTCTAATCTATAAATATATGGTTGGATCATTGTAAAATTCATGTTGAACTTGCTTCCTACTTGTGTAGTCTGATTGAAAGATAGTGAGTTTTGAAATTCATCAAGAGTGTTCTTGGTTTCCTGGGTGTGTGGGGATAAGCATTAGAGAACAGGGAAAGCTTATACAACACTCGTAAATCACCGTGATCCTAGCAGAAGGTAAGGATTTAAGGTAAGTATCTTTGCCTTACGTTAAATCTTTCCCGACGCCGTAGTTAATGTAATCAGGGTTTATCATCATTCTTGCACTCTAATTTTACTCTTGTTTCTCTTCTCTTCATCCTCGCCACCTTACCATTTCAAATCCAATCACTATCATCATTCATACCATCGTCCATCATCATGTCCATCACGTGCACTTACTCTTTTCTTTAAGTTAAATTAACATAGCTTACGTATTTTTAATCAAAATCCTCAAATTTTGTAAGGATTTAAGCTCACGTCCTTGAATTTCGTTTTCATCAATCCTCTTATTGATCATCACTAGTATAAGAAAGTAATTACTTAATTACCATTCCATGTGGAGAAGATCCGTACTCATCACTAGCTACGTATTTTTAATGGTGAAATATATATTTTTATTGAATAATCTCAATCACCAACAACTAATTTTAACCCTAATATTGAGATTATCTGGACCTTCATGCAAGCACTAGATATCATGCGATGAGTCCAGTAGTGGATACAATGCACACACCATCGCATACCTTCCCTCGCTCACGGATCCGCACTAACATGTGATTTCCTCCGCACTTAAGGCATATCAGTTACCCTCACCCCCATCACAATTCGGCTATAGCTTGTCCATTGGCACCCACCGCCAATTGGCATTCTCAGGTTAAATGTGGATGGTGTGGCCAAAGGGAATCCAAGGACCATAAGAGGGGGTGGTATCCTTTGCGATCACACATGGAGTATTCTCTTTGCCTTTTCGTCTTCTTATGGTACCCAAACTAACACAACATCCGAGGCTATGGGGATTCGTGATGGCTTGCTCCTCTGTGAGGCATGAAACCTTCACAATGTTGTCGTGAAATCAAACTCACAAGTGTTAGTAAACATGCTCCATGTAGGTGTTGGGTTCTAGAGGCCTAAATATGGATGAACAATGCAAAAACAATGCACAACAGAAGACTTTTGCGAATCGAATGGCATCAACGAAAACATTAAACGAAGTACCTTTGCACGAATCTCATTTTTTATTTCTTCGATCCTGGAGCGAGACGAGTCGAGCTGCTCAAGTGTGCAGCCTCTAGACGTATCCATGCGGTCCTCGGCGCGTCGGATCTCTTCCTTCTCGTTGACGAGCCCCGTTCTTTCTCCGTCGGCGTCATTACGTCGTCCCAATCACATCAGGGATGGAGAGGGGGTGTGGGGAGAGTGGAGAAGAAGGGGAAATGCCCCTGAACAATTCTGGCCTGGGTGAATTTCGTTCAGGGCCTTCCCCTATTTATACTTGGTGGGTATTTTTCATAAAACCCCCAAAAGACCATTGTGAAGACCATTTGCGTGTGACCCTCTAGGCCCATGTTTCAGTCTAGTTAACGACTCCAGCGGCCCAATAACCTTTATTGGCCTTCCAAATTAATTAACTATATCATCATATAGATTAATTAACGTCGGATCAATTTAACCCAATCGATAGGTCGAGACTCCAACACGTGGGGTGCCAAGCTACACCTCGTGTCCTAGAAGATACAAAGGAGTGTGTATCGACTCACTCATGGAACCTGTTCGTCATCGGTTACCGTGTATGTATAATCCCTCATCCACTTGACGCTCCTTGGATGACTTAGGGTATGGTCAACTGTCAAACCCTAATCGGTCATCCGAGTTAGTACTGATGCATTCAAAAATCATCGGAGAACTCTTCTCCGATATTTCACTACCTTGGCCAAGGACTTTGTTGCATCATCTTCCTTGAGTTGTCACCTCTTATACCGAGGGTGGATGATCCCATCTTGACCACTCAATCGCCTTCGTGTACTTCTTGATGTACCCGAACTAAGACCGTTTAGAATCCCATGATTAGAGACTCGTTGGCCATAGCCAAAATACAACCGTCCATCCACAATACGTCTTTGGTGTCTCAGGTCTAAGGACCATTTACACAACCATGACGTGAATCAACCTAATTGACATTTTGGTATAATACATGCCCTTGAAGTTTATTTGAAATGAAATTAGCATTGCATTTTGTTTTTGCTTCAAGATCTGGTTTTTAATCCTTAGTTCTACATTGATTTTCATCCAATTTGGTATCTTAGATCTTTAGATTAGGGTCGGATGTCATCTTTAATCCATTTTACCCCAAATTCTTCTACTTTCTCTCTCTCTAGGTTAATTAATCTACTTTCTCAGTCTAGAGATTTAAAATTTGATTATTTGAAACTTCAATTCAATATATAAAAACCCTAAATTCAAATTTTCATCCAAAAATTCGTCCATCTTTAAGTCCAATATTAAAATCCCCTTTCTTGTTTAATATTCCCCAATTTTAATACATAAAATTGTCTTTATAAATCATCCTGATTGAGAAATTGGTAACCTAAATTAATCTGATATTATAATCAAAACTACCCTATCTTAAGTGTCTTGACCGAAAACATTAAGATCAAAATTAAGTTTCTACTTAATTTTGATTAATTATAAACAGAATTAACATAATTAAGGTGTATTAAATGCAAAATTAAATCAGTCTTGAATTAATTGATTTGAAATAGGATAAAATTCTTGCTTAGTGCCTCCCTGTGGTTCGACTCCTTGCTTGCTCTATACATAGTATTAGGTGATTAAGGGTATTTATAAATTTTATTACATAAGTCTAAAAGCCCAAATAATGACATATTTACACAGCAATTTTAGGCTTATCACCTTGATCGAGACAGCCTAAGTGACTTTGGTAGGGACCTCAATAGGGTAGGCTAGTATGCTCCTAACCAGGTTAGACCAATTGAACCCAACTCATTCCGTAGGGATTGGATGATCTTATCTTGTTCCGACCAGTCTATAAAACCTTGAGATGGAAGCCAAGGAGCTCAGACATATCACTTGAGAGCAGAGCTGATAAGCAGCTCCCATGATCACTATCCTCCCTCTATTCTAGTGTAGATTGGCTTCCCTAGCCTATGACCCTATCTCTTCATGCCCAATGCCCTCGAATCATTGGCCAGTATAGTATGAACATTTATATGTCTTAAAAAAGACGTAAATTTGTTCAATCTCCTTGGATATGCAAGCATATGGGTTGAGATTAACCTATTTGAACCTCTACAATAGGAATGGCGAGGAGATGATCCATCAGCGCATTGTGAATGAGAATTTACAACAATTCTGCCCACACTACACTCTTCTCAGCCACACTATCCACACGTGTCACCAAAAGGCAATGTAGGCTACCTCACTAGCTACAACCAAGTACATTATAGAGGCAAAGAACACTACTTCAAGGTGTCACCCTAATAAGAGGCTGCCCCTGCTACATGGTCTAACCTTATTCGGTAGGGAGAGACAAGCGCATCGCTTATTGCACTTACCCTCACACGTGCCTTTGTCTCAACCAAGCCTACAATTAAAGCTCATCAGTGTGTGAATAAGGGCCCTACCAAGCATCCCCAAACTCCCCCTACTGTTAAACCTTTACCATATCATACCTTCCTATTATGCAAGGGCAAAGAGGCTATGGTTCTTTCACTAACATTGAATGCATTTTCCCTTGTGCAATCATTAGATGGGCTTGATAACAGATGACGCATCCAGGTAGCGAAGGGTCGGCCTAGTCATGCATCTATCGCTATTAGACATGCCCTAAGCTGCTCCACCCTTCTCGCCCTTCATCCCCTTATACCTCACCATCCACTATGTTAGCCGTCATCCCCTACACCTCTCCTTGTATGTACCCTGTGCCCCTCCTAATATCCCTCCATCCTAGCCACCTCCATCATTCATCCACCATCACATCCCTTGGCCACCCGACTCCCCTTCCTCATCCACCCACTATCAGAAGCCCTAACCACCAGACGCCCCTTTCTCATCCATCCACCATCACATCCCCTAGCCACCTGACGCCCCTTCCTCAGAATGCTTGACCAACCATCAAGTCTTCCTCCATAGCGATGATACTTACGAGGACACCAATGGATTTGCCTCCACAGGCCAAGAGGAGGATGATGACTCCATATTTGATGAGTCATATACTAAACCAACGAGAGATTATTCATCGAATCAAGTCTAATCTGTGAGCGTGTAGGGTTAGGGTGAATAAGGTATTTCAAAGGTAATGTTCTAAGTCCCATCAATAAGTAATTCCAATGAATAATCTCTCATTAAAAACCAAAGCTTATTGGAGGAGTGACAGTAGGCATAATCCATTCAGAGTTTCCTCAAGATGGATTGTGTATTATCCAATGTATTCATTGACTCAATAAGTCCTACTATTTCTAGTTTGTGCACATTGATGAGTGAATAAAGATGGGAGAGAGTGAAGCTGTGAAAAGCTTCATGTGAGAACCATATGGTTTGGAATCAAAAATGAGGTTTAGGGACTCTAGCACTCATGTCTAGGAGAAGAAGGATCAATGAGTGATCAGAACAATATCGTACTAAAAGCATGACGACAAAATAACAGTGCATTAGGGGAATGTTATTTGTGAAACAACTGTCAAGCTGCTCGTACATACGAGCATCTGTGTAACATTCATTGCACCATGTCCAAATCTCACCCATTGTAGGTGGCTCAACAAGTGATGTCTGGTGTATGTATTTATTAAACACTTGCATGGACCTCGACCTCGGAGGTCGTCTGCCTTGATGTTCATTAACTTCACATATGCAACTGAATCCCCAACTATAAACCAAGGGAGATCGACAAGCCGAGGGTAGTCTTAAATATATTGTATGAGTTCTCACCACAGGGCCTCACGTACTAGGTGTTGACATATGATAATAGACGTACATGCACAAAATGAGTTGTCCAAGACGAAACTTACAGTAATTGAATGGCAACTTCAACAAACTTAAACTAAGGCATCTAGGGAGCAAAATATTAGGATTTGTGAGCAACTTAAGGATGCCATGTGACAATAGGAGATTTACTATCTCCAAAAATTGTGTATCCAATGGCTTAGGGAGGGTGATAGAAATATGTATTTCTTTCATGCCTCGATTCGCCATAAAGCTCGACCTAATTATACAACCCTACTAATACGTATAACGCATGGTAACTAACTAGGAAAATGTTATACTTACGATCCTTCCTACACGCGTAGAGATCAAGGAGGTGGTCTTCTCCTTTAGTATGGACAAATTCCTATGGTCTCATAGCTTTTTAGCTGAGTTCTACATAGCTTGTTGGAATATAATTGGTACAGACTTTGTGCAAAGCATCAAGGAGGTCTCATAGCTTTTTAGCTGAGTTATACATAGCTTGTTGGGATATAATTGGTACAGACTTTGTGCAAAGCATCAAGGAGATCTTCAAAGTTAAAGTCTTTCCATAAGGATGGAGATCCACTTTCCTTGGACTTATCCCAAAAGTGGATAATGTCTTTTCTTTTTGATATATGCGATCTATAAGTCTTTGTAATGTATGCTACAAGGTTGTATCTAAATCATTACAATTTGAATTTTGGATCTGCCTTAGATAATGGAAGAAAATGAACTTCGAATTGAGTAAATCGTTTTCTTCCTGATTTAATTTTGACAAATTAAATTGGGTAAAAATCTACAAAAATACCTAAAATCATTAAAATGTACAATAAACTTATCAGATTTTTTTACAAGCATTAAAAATCATTTAAATAGATAAACTAATAATTCACTATCGTTACACTCTATTTAATCAAAATAAAATTGAATCTAATTCCAAATATTCTTACATACCTGTTTGTAGCTTAAATCCACTCAGACTTAGTCTAGTCCTCTCTGCGGTTACACCCTCACTCCCGTATCAATGAGGAATATAAATATATTTCTTAATCTAGGTTATTCATAGATGATGTTATCATTTTCCTTAGTGGATCTAAAAAATCCATCAAGGGGCTTATGAGTGTACATACTGCGTACGAGCCATCATTAGGGTAGCTCGTCAATGCCATCCACTAATGAGTGGACTTACTCCAAAATGATCAGGCAACCGTTTCTCGAATGTCAAGTGGATTTCTCACATATTCTTGGAGTTTTATTAGATAAATAGGACTAAGGTAATACAATGGTGAATTTGAGATATAAATGGGAGTAAATTAGAAATCTAATAGATAATAAGAGGAGCCCCAATACACAATAATCCCATTCTAGAAGCCCATTCAAATCTCCTTAAAGACTGCGTCAAATAAATGCAAGATTTGTGAAACTAACACCCAATTCGAATTTGAATGGTTTATTCTAAAATCTGAGGAGGGCATGTGACTCTAGCCTAAAAATTAAAAAATCCTAGCCCTCCAATCCCTTGCTATGAAATCCAATGGCTGGGAGAGTAAGGGCACTTCTACTTATTCTCTTCTCAAATCTCTTTATATCTCATCTTCAATTTCTGCTTGTTGTATGAGGCCTAGTGCATCGCATTTCTTTGATTCAATTCTTTTTTTACAAGAATGTGCGATAGAGCATTCAAGGGTGATTAACATTCTTAGAGAAAGAGCCCCACTTGGCCCTTGGGGAAGTGACAACATGGTTCGTATGATCTCCTGAATTTTTCAAACAAGGTTCCCAAAGATAGCCTAGACGTCAAGCATTCCAATGCGTCAAACAACATTCAAAAATTCCCCTTATAGCAAAAGTTGTAGCGTTTTAAGTCGACTACCTGCTCGGCCGAGTGCCGCAGCCCACAAAGTGCGCTCGAAGGTTTCATCTACGTTAAACCATATTTATTTCCCTAAAAATTGTCCAAGAATTACATTTTATTACTATAACTTATCTAAACAAAATAAATATGTCTTTCATTTATTTAAAATATTTTTTACTAGTTTCCATTTATTTCATGGATTTTCCTATTTCAAAAAATACTTAAAAATATAAAAATATAAATCACCTAAAATAGTTACTTTAAAATATATTTGAAATGAAATTTACTCTCTCATTACCTGCTACTAGTGGATTTGACCCTTACCCTATTCGAAGTAACAAAAATTGTATAAATATTCTTGGATAAATGAGAGCCTTAAAAGGACTTATTTATCCCAAAAAAATTTTATCACATACTTTATGCCAAGAGACCCAATGGTGTCTATGGCCCACCTCAAGGTACCCCGACTATAGGAAATGCGCGCATTTGCTCTCCATAAAGCCAAAGAACAATGAGTGATAATGAGTGTACTGCTAGCGTATGCAACTAGATGCTCATCAGGACCTGAGTATGAGTTTGATGCGGCCCGAGGGAATAGAAAGCAAAGTTTCTATTTGCCTAGTTTCTTTCTCAACTCGGCCAAAAAAATGCATCAAAATAGTGATATCGTGTGGGGCCGAGGAAGATGGGACATCTAAGATAATCGAAATTCATGCCGCCTCGTGAGTATCGAATGTATTGTTGGATGATATTTTAATGTTTTACCTTGGTGGATGTTCCTTCCATAAAGCTATACAATAAGTCCGCTAGTAAGTATACTCATAAGCCCTTACACTCATATGATGTTATCCTTTTTCTTAATGGATCTAAAAAATCCATTCCAGGGCTTATGAGTGCACTTATTGCATACGAGAGAGCCTTAGGCCATCTCGTAAATTCCTCAAAGAGAAACTTTATGGTGAGCCCATCAACCACAATAAAACACTCATATATCATCCAACATTACACTCGAATACTCACGAGGATGATTGTCTTTCAACTATCTTGGATGTCCCAGCTGTCTCAGCCCCACACGTCATCATTATTTTGATGCCTTGTAGTCCAAGCTGAGAAATAAACTAGAAGGATGATTGTCATCATTATTCAACTCATAAAGCTATATATGAGTTGAATGCGCCCCTTAGGGGATATGAGAATAAGATGCTCATATGTCCCGTCCTCATTAGCATCTTATTCATACCCTAACAGTATACTTTGTATCCCTCACCGTAAATTGCTTCGTGGAGCGTCTATGTGTGCACTTCCAATAGTTGAGTCACGTCAAGGGACCATCAACATCATTGGGTCTCTTGGTAGAAAGTATGTTGACCAACAAATGAGGGGACTAACGATCAGGCGCCCTCAAGATGTCTAACGCTACAGAATTTTTGTTCCAATTTACACCCCATAACTTCTGATTTCCTGTATCCATACTACTCTAACACTGCTAGAGTGTTTTGACAAAATATTTATCTCGTCAACAATCTCTAAAACTCACCCTTATCTACACATCATCATAGCATACTTACTATGCGAGAGATGGAAAGGGCAAAATTCTTGTTTTATAGAGTTTATTACAAGCGCACTAGATGTCAAGCAATGCACCAATCAATGGCTATGGAGAATGCATTACCTCATACCACTCATGGCCCGATAATCACCACCTATGTGTGACATACTCCACACATGGAGAATCTTGGTTGCTTTGATCTGCATCACCACTCGGTGACACATTGTCTATTGGTACCCACCGCCAATAGTCTCACTCAAGTTCAATGTGGATGGTGCAGCCAAAGGGAACCTATGCCTAGATAGTGGGAAGGTGGTATCCTCAGAGACCACAAATGAACTATCATTTTGCTTTATCACATTTCTATGGAGTTCAGACTAACATAACAACCGTGGCTATGCCGATACATGATGCCTAGTTCCTTATGAGGAGCGAAATCTTCACATTTTCATCGTATAACAAGACTCACAGTTGTTGGTAAATCTGGGGATATGTCAATCTGATTATAGCCTAAATAACCACCTAAAAAGCTATAATATAATTTTCATGCTTAACATTCAAGAATCTGATCAATAAAAGGAAAAGAGGAAAATGTTCTTTCTTTGTCGACAAGTTCAACTTCATGCAGTTGATGTAAACTCTCCCCTTGGTAGGAAATCTCTTTTCAATCTCCTCTCTATTGTTCTTAACTATTGTAAGTCCAGCTTTCTTAGGCACAACATGGATGGGGCTCACCCAAGGGCTATTCACATCCCAAACTTTCAGGTTTACTAATCATTGAGCTTCCCTCACAGGCCTAGCATTCTCCTCGACGTAAATCCAATGCATGCATATGTATGGGTCTAGTCTATTGAGGTCAATAAGTGACCACCCTAGAGCTCGACTATGTTCCATCAGTAGGTCAATTAGCCTGTCCTTTAGGGCAGATGCAAGCCACACATATATGATTACATATCTCTTTTCTGTGCTCCAAGAAGGCATATTTTATTTTTGATAGAAGGGGCTTAAGTTCCACCGTACTTTGTTGTAAAATTCCATGTTAAAAGTTCTCCATTTTATTTAATGATTCTAAAAATCTTTCCTCCACTACTTCATCCATAAGTTCAATGCCACGTACATTATCTACAGATCCAGATGATTATTTCATTTTTGCAATCTTCAGCTTCAGTTTGTCATTTTCCAATTTCAATTCCACCATGCATATCTCCCAATCTATCATGGCTTTGGTCGTTGCTAAGAAGGCTCTTCTCAAGATGATTGGAGCTTGTATAAACTCATAGGTCACCTTCATGTCAACCACTATGAAATCTACAGGGAACTAACAAAGTTTTCACCTTCACGATGACATCTTATAATATTTCATGTGGTTGCCTAATCGATCTGTCTACTAGTTGAAACTCTATGAAAGTGGATGTATTTACCCTAAGTTGAAGCAACTATATATCCCTTTCAACATGATGTTGACTGACCCTCTAGTGCCAAGCAATGACCTTGTAAAGGTCGTGCCTCCAATATCACATCAAATTGAAGATGATGCAATAGAATCCTTCGCCATGGTAGCCAAATAGCGAAGATGATTTTTCCAATGATTTTTGAATGCATCAACTGTAACTTAGATGATTGATTAAGTTTTTACAGTCTACCATACGCTAAGTCATCCTACGAGCGTCAAGAAAATAAGGAACTATATGTGCATGATAACCAATGACAAACATGTTGCATGAGTGAGTCAATACACTCATTTGTATCGTCTAGAGCACATGATCTAGCTTGGCACCAATAGGCTACAAAATTGACCTATCACTTGGGTTAAATTGATCCATGAATGATTAATTTATATGATGATACAATGAATTAATTTGGAAGGCCAATAAAGGTTATTAGACCATTGGAGTTATTAACTAGACTACTATGTGGGTATGAAGGGTCACATGTAAAAGATATTTTGGATGTTGAAAGATATAATTAAATTTTAGGGATTTTTTATAAAAAAATTTTACTTAGTTTAAACAAGGGAAGGGTTTCAAGTAAATTCACCGGGTCAGAATTGCTTAAGGCCCTACTCTTCTTCCCCCTTCTTCCTTTTGCTCATCACCTTTCCCCATGCAATTGGGACGATATATGATGACAAGAAAGTGAGATGGGGCATGCCAGGATGGAGGTTGAACATGCCAAGGATCCCGTGGATTGTAGAGGCTGCATAGATTTCCAACTCAACTCCTCTCACTCAAGGAATTGAGAAATCATGGATTTAATATGTGAACATGTGATTTCATTAAAAGGTTTTGAATGTTGTTCCAATCCCATTTAAAGTTTTCCACTACATGAATAACTTCATCATCATCCCGATCAAGGCCATCAAACCCATCAACAATCACGCAGTCGTAAATATAGCCCATATCATTTGTAGAAAAAACTGGAGAGTAATTCATTTTCTAGTTCGACAACCCTCATTTCTCACATTTTTTGTCATCTCACTAGTGTTGTGCCAATAAATTAAAATATGATGAATGGCAGGCAACCACGTGGCAGTGAAGGTGAACTTATCTTGATGTGATGTGACAGATGAAAGATTGATTCAGATGGATGACATGAGAAAGATTGACAACTTCATTAAAGGTCCATACAATTTTGAAAAATATGAAGTAGACCTCTCCTACTCTCTCTCCCTCTCTCTCTCTATGTTTATCTTCTCCCATCCATAAACCTGTATTTCCAGGATCTCAAAAAGAGGAATGGAGTGTGTGTGTGTGTCTAGGTGTTAGGCCCCTAACTAGCGACATTCCCCGCCCAAAGGTTTGCGTACTTATTGGGAGGGCGTGTTCGCATGAGACTTATGATCTGTAATCACTATGTCCTATTTAGTCCTACGATGCACTAAGGGTGGTGACGCCCAACCTGATCTTTCATGCCATCAACCCCGTAGTGGTGATATGTTGCGGATGGTGCGCGTGCTCGTTGGCGCTTAGGTGGAACAGATCAAGCGAAGTCCGCGTGTGCTAGGTGAACGGACCGTCAAGTGCGAGCGCGCGCGCGCCAAGTGCCATGCCCAGACGCCAACGCTTCTTGAAAGCGCCAAGCGCCGCGACAGCGCTAAGTGCTGTGCACGAGCGCGGGACATGCAGGCCGGGTGGCATGCCGCGGGTGATGCACGTAGAGTTGTGCGGGATGTTGCGCCGGCCGCGCAGGTAGCGCGCACATTGTTTGTGGGGGGCACAGGGCGGGAGACATCCTGTTAGGAGACTAAGGCAGTAACGCATTGAGCGTTGAGGCGGCATGGGGGCGTTGCGGCCCAGAGGGTAGTGTCGGGCGCACAACGCTCGGCTTGTCGCTCCGAATGCATGCGATAGGTGTCAACGCAGGTGCTGGTGGCATGTGTGATCGTTAAGGCATGAGTGGCATGTGTGATCGCCACGTCCGCAGGCACGCGGCGCCTGGCTTGGGGGCACATGTGTACCAACAAGGCTGGCGGGCGAGTGCAGAGCAACGAGCCTCGAGGCGGAGAGTAGACACTACCTTTGCGCGAAGCGCCTCGTCTTGCTACTATGTATCGTCCGTGGTCTTCCCCGTGTAATGATCATGACTATGATGTAACCACTTATAATATTAATGCAATGACCCTATTCCTCAACGGGGCTGCGTCACCACGCTCTCCTCTAACCCCTTCTATGTGATTTTAAACTATTGCAAAAAACTTATGTTGCACAAGTTCAAAGCTGCTCAGTGTTCTGTTCCAAGCACTAAGGCCGGCACACGCCAAACTCAAGCGATTGACATAGCTCGGGATTTGACCGCATGACACTAGAAGAGAGAGGGGTTACGAGAGATCAGCAAGAAAGAGGGTATGAGAGAGAGAGAGCATGTGAGAACAGAGGTAAGGTTCACTATTGATGTCTCATGACATGACAAATAAAGTACAATGACAAAATATGATAGACATGTTCCATTTTCAATTATGCATCATGCAGAGCACAATGACAATTGTCAAAAATAACATCATCACATGAACTCCATCGATTATCCTTAACCACTAGTTGACCGAAACTTAAATCACTTTTTTTTCCTTTTTCAAAACTTAAATGGGAAAAAATAAACCTCTTGAGAAAATTACCAAATCCATTGTCATGTTTATGAATACTTGGGCAAGAGTAAGATACCTTTGAAAGGCCCCCAGAAAGCATTCTTTCGCCAGAGACTGATAATTTCTTGTGAAACTAATATTTAATTTATTTAAATGCATATGAATGGGCACACACTCACAACCATGGTGTTGTCTACATCATGATTTGGCAGGGAAGTAGGCCGGGGAATGGTCTGCCGACAAGGTGGCCTCTCTGATCTTCTCCAGCGCCTTGAGGATGTCCAGAAAAGGAGGTCTCCTGCTCATGTCTGCGTGCCAGCACTCCTCTGTCAACCTGATCATCTCCGGCTGCATTAATTAGTAAGATGATGACCCATAAATTCAAAGATAGTTACGAAGGAGGGAAGAAAGAAAGAAATAAAGAATGAAAGGGAGGGAGGGAGCAAGGAAGAAAAAAGAGTGAGCAGAAATAATGAGATAGAGAAATTAAGACAGAGAGTGAGAGAAATAAATAAATAAATAAATAATAAACAAACAAGAAAAGAGAGGAAAAAAAGAGAGAAATATATAAAGAGAGGGAACAATAAAGAAACAAATAAATGGAGTAAGAGATATGGAAAGAATGAGAGAGAGAGAAACAAATAAACAAATAGGGGAAGAAAGAGATATAGAGAGAATGAGAGAAATTATGAAACAAATAAAGAAAGAAAAAGAGGGAGGGACGAGAAAGGGAGAAAGAGAGAAGAAAGAAAAAAGGGAGAAAAAATAAAGAAAGAAAAATGTATAAATGCGCAAAATAAAGAAAGAAGCACCATATAAACAGGAACAAAGTAAGAAACAAGCAAAGAATTTATGATCCTCTCCATTGAAGGAACACCATCCTTAGAAAAAAGGAATAATAAGAGATGTGGGTGGTGACTCACTTCTTAAGGTCAGGATGGATCCCCTTGGCGCGAAACATGGGCCTATGGCCCTCTGCCACCCTCTTTGCTGCCTCATAAGGCTCAAAATTTGAGAAGGGAGGCTCACCCTCCAACATCTTACCACCGACAAGCCATTGCACGAAAGAAAAAACTAGTCAGTGAACAGTGGCACAGGGGACAACCAACCAATGACAAAAGATAATCCAAGGAGCCCACCTCATACAAAATCATGGCAAAAGAGAACACATCTACTTTCTTGTCATACTTGCGATGTCTGAACACTTCAGGAGCCATGTACCGATAACTTCCGGTCTCCCCTGTCATCTTGTATACATCATGCGAATTCTGCACCTTTATCAGCTTGCTCAGTCCAAAGTCTCCCACTTTCAAATGGTCCGCACTGGAATTCACTAAAAGCACGTTCCTGAAAGCAACCCCCCAGGCATTGTTGATTTTCAAAATCCAGAGATTAGCACAGCCTATTGGAAAGAACAAGGACTTTGTCTGTACCTGGGTTTCAAATCCCGGTGAATAATGACGTTGGGTTCATTATGGAGATATGCCATGCCTCTGAAATTGTAGGGCTCATGGGTCAAAGTAGCCAATCAAAGTGATGTTTTGAATAAATAGGCATCCACTGATGATGGTGATTTCATCATCGTCTGCAGATAAGATGGTAGTGATGGATGTCATCGTCTTTGGCCTCCTAGCACTAACAAATGACGAGGACGAAGACCACCTGTCTCGTCCCTCGTCATCCAATAGTGTTGATAAGATGAGTGACAAGGGTGTGATGACCATGATGAGTCATCATCTTCATCCCCACCTGCCTATGAAAAACAATCTTTGGCATTATCATTGTCATCTTGGCATGGATGATTGTCAAGGGCCATGATAGCTGACTAACAAGATAGAGAGAATGGGATGAGGCGCCCAGGACATATACCTGGCCATATCTAGCGCAAAGCTGATAGCAGTCAGCGGATGAAGCGAGCCTTTCTCCTTCAGATATTGATGAAGGTCACCCTGTAACAAATTGAGGCTAATGCTTTCACCGATGCAACAAGGCAGTTCGAAGGCTAAGTTACATAACAGCAAGGATCATTCCTACCCCTCTCAAATATTCAGTTATCAACATCAATGGTTTCCTTTGAGTCACTGCTCCAAGGAACTGAACAATATTTGGATGCCGTAGTTTCACCAACAAATTAACCTCATGCCTGAAGTCCTGCCTGAAGACAAGAATCCCATGGTCAGAAATTAATATTTCTAAAAAAAAGAAACATTGTGAAAAAGCCCAGTATAAATGCAGCTCCAACAAAAACCATTCATCTTACGTGACTAATCTGTCATCAGAGAGTGATGGAAGTATTCTTTTAACTGCAACAGGTGTGCCACGCCAGCAAGCCTTCAGTATTTCCCCAAAAGAACCCTGAGAAAATATTTGACTTTAAGGCAGTATTTGAAACATAGATGCTTTATAACCTAAGTAGGACTTCCTGGACTTCAAACTAACCACTACCACCCATAACTATCAAGCATCTTTCAAACATTTAAAATGAATCCACCTCATTCAAGAAACCAAGTATAATCAATGCCCCGAGCACTTTGTATGCAACAAGTACATGTAAAGAGATTTGACCGATTTTCCAACTGCATGCAATCTCCTTAGCAATGGAAGAAAAGCAACTCAACAAGCTATTGACCAATTTTTAAGTATGAGAGCCTGTATCATGAATCTTTCCAACTGCATACTAGCTTGTGAGAAAAAAATGAAGGAACTCATATTTTCAAAAGAAATTCCTCCTTGAAACGTTTTGAGGTCGGATTTGCATCCAGTATGACAATCAGATCCTTCAAAAAACGGAAAAAGAGAAAAGGTTCTTCAATAGAAAACGGTTGTTTTAAAAATTGAGAAGAAAACCCAAGAATATGAAACCTTCTAGGTTTGTGCCTATTGGCTACTTAGAATACTCCGATAACTGTTTTTCTCGATCAATCCATCACTGAAATATGAATCAACAACAAAAAACATAAATGTAGACATACTTTTCCGATAAGAGTTGATGAAGAGAAGTCCAGCTCAGAAGGATCAACTTCCCAATCACATTTGTTTGGGAGTGGAGGTGGAACTTGTTTTGGTTCAAAATGGCTTCCACTTTGTCCCTGAAAATTAACACGTGATACTGTCGGACTTCACATTCCTCTGAGTTTCCACAACAGTCACCACGGTTAAAGGTTTCACCAAATAATCAAGAAAAAAATTTACTCAATTCCACATTTAAGCAGTCTAAATACAAGTCGCAAAAAAGGGGCTCAGCCCACTAGTAATCCTTAAGCCGCCTAGATAGCTTAGTGTTTACTGAAGGATATGTTTACAAATATGAGAGAAAGAGAAATTAAAGAAAATTAGAGGGGGAGAAGGGCATATAATAAAAAATAAGCGCTCTGGCTAACAGCCTCTTCAAGCAGCGTATGGCTGTTCCCCACGATGAGCTTGAACGCCAGTCTCAGAAATGTTGGTCCTGGCAGGCTTTTTGTGAAGATGTCTATTGTATGATCCAAATAAATACAGCAGTTGTATTCATAACACCAGCTACAATGTTTTTCTCAATGAAATATCGACCAATCTCAATGTGTTTCATCCTATCATGTTGCACATGGTTGCTCCAGATAGCAATGGGCTGACTTGTTATCAAAATTTACTTTTATTGATTCTGGCTCCAGTACTCAGCTATTCCAGAATGTGATAGATTTAGATTGTCTTACCGACCCCTCTGCCATACTCTGAATTCAGATTCTTAGAAGGCAGCGCCACCAAATGTTGTCTTCTGCTCCCGTGTTACAAGATTTCCTCTGTCCAACGAGCAATTTTCAGATGTAGACTTGTGAACTTAATTGATCCAGCATAATCATCACCCATATAGACTTCCATTGAGAGATGTGATAACACTTTTTAAGCAACTTGCAGATGATTCTGTTAAAATGTGATTCAGTCATCACCTTTGACAATTTCTTTGGCCAATGCCTCTTCCTCTTCCATATCATTTCTGTCATGAGATAGTGCATGACACTCATATGCTGCCAAACAGAGTAATATTACAGTGACGTAGCTAAAAATGTAGTCTTTGAGAGAGTCACGGTGATACGACCCTACCTCGAACCTACGAAAGGAGCAAACGCCTTCGGTCAACCAAGAGTTAGTTGGTCAACAGAGCTGGCAATAAATAAGTGCACAGGGTAAAGAAAGGCATTGGAGATCTTTCAGTCTTGAAGTGCAAGGCCTGGAGAGCCCGAGCTGCCCGATCCAGAGGGAGGGAATCGTAGTGTCTGATTCCCTAGTTCTTTCCCTTTCCTTCAATCTTTCCTCTTGGCTCTTGGATTACTGCCACACTCGAGCTCTTCTTGAATTCTGTTACTGTAGGGGGACTTCTGGGATTACCGATTCTTGAATTCCTGATCTCTCGTTCGCTCAACTGACTGATTTTGAAGTGAGGGGCGTAACACACGGCTGGTCCAACATGCTTTATATATAAACCCAACGTTGGTAGAAGTCACTCTTTTTGTTTCAGTTCTTTGTGTGTTCTATCTAGTGTTTTGGCACCCTCCCTGTTGAATCCAATGGGGCAAACTCTCTGATCATGGTTATCTTCCAATCATTCAGGATCCTTTTGTTGGAATGCCTGGACTGGTCTTCTTTCAACATTTGGCATCTTTTGTGGAACTTGTGCACCAGCTTTCTTTCTTAAGAATGTGGTAATCTACATTTCAATTGAAAATTATGTCGTGAGCATAGACTATAAAAACTGTCAAACCTTAGGAAGATCCATTCTTGAATAACATCGACCTGCTGCCATTGTATCGCAGCTTTCTTTGCAAATTGTATTGCAGATCCTTCATGGCTTCCTTAAACCTTCCAGACCATGAAGAAACTGACTGTTTACCTATTAATCTATAGCCCCATAGAGGGCACATATACACCTCCTCAATGTCTCTATGCAAAATTGCAATTTCAAAGTGATCTATGTCAAACTTGCATAAGCCCTCTCTCCTCTCCAGCTGCTCTCTGGCCTGAAGCTCTGTTGGCTAGGGTTTTGGCCAAAAACACACTTAATTCTATTGAACGGGATTGGCCTTTAAAAGGCAATACAGAGTGAGAGGGTGGGCCCCATGTCACTTAAACGAAATGGGTCACTTATATCATGTGGCCCATTAGTACATGAAGAAGAAAATAAAGGAAAACGAAGGAAAAGAAAAGAAGAAAAATAAAAGACTGTCTAACAATGCATTCCCGAGTCAAGAAGAGCAGCAAGGGCAATAATTCTTTTTTTTGTTTAGAGCTTTGTAACCAGGTAAGATGGTTAAAAATTTTCAATGATATACAAATGAGTAAAACCTTCTGCCACCAATCATGTCATGTAGCTCTCCAAAGTTCTATATGCACTGAACTTTAGTGTGCTTACCTGATATGACAGGTAATTGAGCCTAGGAACAGGACTGACAGAAGCCTGCCCCGGGCATGCCAGGGCAGCCCACTACGGCATCTACTTAAGCCTGGCCTCTATGGAGGTCAGGCCAGGAAATCACACTGTCAATTATAGAGAGAATTATAGAGACCATTTCCCAATAGTACATTCAGTTACACAGTATTCTCAAGAAGATTTTCAATTATACGGAGTAACTTCTGACCATGATCCAAGCAAAATCACATAGCAGAGTTCGCAAGATATTTGAAGAACTATGGCACCACGGGAAGAGTGACCTGATCGGTTTCCCTCCAGAGTAATCTGAAGATGCACCGGATCAGGGAAGGATGCAAGATGACCCGAGCGGTCCACATTGTTTTCCAATACTACATCAAAAGCTTCTACCTGGAAGACCAGAAAAGATGGTGATAAGACATCCCATTAGTGTATGAAGTTGTGTATCATGCCTCCAATACGGATGCTGGCTTTCTGTCCCTTAATATTTCCACACAACTTGACAAACCTTTTAAGAGAAAATTACTGTGAGAAATGAAATAAAATTCAGCTGCGAAAATTTTGGCCAGGGACTTCATACGATAGGGTCTAATTTTCACGTATACTGTCTCCTTCCTGGAACTGAATATCTAGCCTGTTTTTATCTGCTTGTTCCTCCTTGTACATTTGGATCTTAGCCATGAGGGTCATGAGTTGGTTCAGTATGTATTCCCGTTCTTGCAGCCGGGTGTCTAATGAATCCACAGGAGTAGGTGGTGAGATATATAACACAAGTGTAGCCCGTTCATTGCAAGGTCGTCATGTGCCCTCCACATGACACAAATTTTTGACTTTTTATGCAGATGACTCTGGGTCAGCCCTTGGTTGACCCTTATCTATCCGTTCCTTCTTGGGTCTTCTCTTGTATGACATGTATAGTACCTTATCAGAACTCAACCTTAATCTTCTCCCATGTAATTTGTGCAATTCTTTCCAAGGTGGCATTGAAAATTAAAGATCTGAGAATGCTATGTAACCTCACAATCTCCTGAAGAAACAGTTCTGCAATTACTGGTGCTAAAAAGGGTGTTTTGCTGGTACAGAATGTGCATACTTACTGAGGCAATCTATTACAACCAGGATGACATTGGATCCATCAGAAGTGGGTAACCCTTGAATAACTGATGGCTATAGTCTGGTCTGTAAACAAATCGAAACACTACTTTTCCAAAAAAATTATTCACACAGATAAAAAAGGAATTCTGCAACCTTATCTCACTTGGGCATCTAAGCTCTTATGATTTGACTTTGAGATAAGTATAAATCTGGTAAGCACAATGCAATAGCTGAGTCGTTCTCCCATTCAACAGAAGAAGCATCTCTGAGCATTTTAGCCATAGCACATTAGCATAACAACCTGCTACTTTACAAAGATTGATTGGCGTTTCCACATATATTAAAGGTCAAAATATATGCGTCAATTGGTGCTTCCGTATGCAGCATTCAAGGCCAACTCTGCGTTGATACCACATATATTAAAAGAGCTTTATGGTCCCAAAATGCAGGAACATGGGGGTTTCCTCAGGACTTGCAAAATGATTGCTCAACAATTTTATTGGCAAAGTATGAAAGGAAAAATCAAATCATGTCTCAGAATGCCGTATTTGTCAAACACATAAATCTTCTTTGCTAAGCATGGCATGCTTATTGCAACCATTACCGGTTCATGATAAGTTATGGGAAGATATATCCCTCAAATTTGTTTTTTGAATATAATAAGGGATGAACACCCGACGAATAGATGAACCTCCCATGTGGACCTTATAGGCCCTTCGCCCTTCTTTCAATCATCTTCAAAACCTCCCTTCTCCCATCGTTCGCGGGAACCTTGCTGCCTTAAGTCCTTCCGCTTCATGTATAGCTCCATCTGTAGAAGCCATTCTTCCTCTGAACAACATCTTGTTTCTGTTCAATCAGATGGCCTACAACACCGCTAGTGCTCGGCCACCTTCCTTGTTTCCTCTTCCCTCGCAATTCTGTGCAGAGTCCCAAAAAGCCATTTCAGATGTCACCTTCACCCTTGAGAGTATCTGAATGGCCCAAACAGTGCGAGCAAAGGAGCATTCAAAGAAAAGATGGTTGCAATCTTCTTCAAGCATAGCATGCATTGCGACGATGTGTCTTGGTATAGCTTTTTGCGAAAAGCTCTTGTCATTAGTCTTTTTCGTGCTAGCAGCCACCCAAAAAACCTCACCTTCAATGGGACTTTTTGTCGCCATATGAACCTGCATGCCCTGACTAATGCTGTGTCTTCCTCTTGCCCCTCCTGGATCATCGCATAAGCCTCTTGGACCGAGACGGGGCCATTTGTCCACGCCCAGCTGTCTCATTCCCCATCTTCTGGTCGTGTCTGGAGTATGGATTGCTGCATATCCATAAACTCAGACACACGCTGTCTGATAAGGTCCCCTGTATGATAAGGTTCCACGCGCCATCCCGGCAGTCACGCATGTGGGAATTTTGATACTGGGCAAGTGCATACAGTCGGGGGAATGTCTGGCTAAACTTGCTCCATGGCGACCACGCATCTCTCCAGTATTGAAATGTCGCCCCGTCACCAAACTTGGCCGAAAAAAAACCTTGCATTCTTGGAAAGGCCTGTCTCAGCCCTTGCCAGAACGACGATGCTACATCATACAGATCTGCCCTTCAGTCCCAATTCAGTCCCATACTGTAGATGTCTCGCAATAAATTGATGACCAGATCCTCTCGTGGATTCATAATTCTCTCAACCCATTAGGTTAGTAGTGCTGTGTTCATACTCTGCATGTGTAGGACTCCCAAACCTCCTGCCTTTATGGGGCGGCATACTTTATCCCGTGCCACTATCGCAAGTCCCCCTCTTTGTTTTGGCCCAGATCCTCTCCATAGAAAGCGTCTTATCATGCCTTCTATTCCCGACTCCTGTGGGTATCTTGAATATTGAGAGGTGGAAAATTAGAATGGATGATAAGACTGACCTCAGCAGCACCAAACATCCCCCTCTCTATAGTACTTTTGCTTGCCATCTCTCTAGTCATCTTTCCACCTCAACGACCGTTATGAATTTTGTCCACACAGGTGGCAACTCCCAAAGCTGAAATCCAATACGTAAAGGAAGCTAGAAGCTATGATTTTGTAAAGGAAGATGAAAATTATGACTGTTGAAACATCTTGGATTCAGATCTTAATATCCAAACCAGTAACGTACACTAAAAAGGGTATTTTCCCTAAGGGGTCAGTAAGATGCAACTTATGCTCTCTGTATGTCCTCCGACAACCCTGTACCTCTCCTTTCCCTCTAAACTTTTCTGATATGCGATCTGCCAGAGTCAACGACACTTTGATGGACAGAGAGCCTCTTTCAAATTCTGTATTCATGAGGATTGACAGCTTCCGTGTTCATTTTAACATTATCAGCCCATTTTAAGATGTTGGGACCGTTTAGCCTGTACAGTTCAGGGTTTTTGGGAAATTCATAAACATTCTTGTCATACTCAGCTGAGGCAATCACTGAACCAGAGAGAATACCCGAAGATTGGAAGCCATTGGACTACCAAATTCTGAAGGTAGAATAACTAAGGATGTTGATTGAAGTCTCCCTGTGGGCTTACGAGTGTCTGGGTTTTTTTCTGAAGAAACAAAGCGTCAGGGTTACTCTCAATGAAGGCGCTCTTCCCACACCAATGATAAGGGCTACAGCTCTGTTCATGAGTACTCCCTTGATAGGTTCTACTCTAGGAAATATCAAAGAAAGAAGAAGAGGGTGCCTGGTCAACGCACCGTTGACCAGGCGATCTGACCTTAAGCCTCTGTGAAGCCACCCTATAAATAAAGGGGTCGACAGGCAGGTATGTCATAACATTTCTCTTGACGCAACTGCCGATTACCATATCGGGAAGGCCAGAGCGGAGGATCAAGCCGACGCCGCCTGGAGGGAAGAGCTCTTCCAGATCTGGAGGAGACGCCCGAGCTCGAGAAGGAACTCCACGGAGGGAGGAGTCGTCTCGATCGCCTGCATTGAAATTGATAGTGTATATCTTGCATTTACCATTCTTGGAACACAAGTATTATTGTTGGCATATATCGTTGATTGGAATTCCGGTTCAGATAGGTTCGAATTGAACTTATCATCCCTCAAGGAAAAACAACTCAGACCACCTGAAAGAAATATCCCAATGATCAGGTGCACACTGTATCACAAAGCCAACTTTCACAGATTTAGAAGCAGATAAGTACTGTAGGACCTGATGGAAGCGCTGATACAATGAAAGAAGCTCTCCGGCCGTCAAAACGCTGTTGACTGCAGCAGATAGCAGATCGGAGAAATTTCAAGGGAAAGGAGAGGAAGAGGGTTGTCAAATGACACACAGAAAACATAAATCACATATTGTTTATTCATTAGGGCAATTACCTTTTGTAGGTACATACTGGGTGCAGATATTAAGATTGGAATCCAAGATGTTACAACCATCATAAATGAGAAGTCACAATTTGAGTAACTAAATGCAGGCATTCATATCATCAAAAGGAGCTAGCCACAAGAGGATAGGCAATCACCAGGATCTCGGTCGAGGGATCTGACTTTGCAATTGCCACATTTACATCTGCGAGTAGACTTTATTGATCTTTCCTGACCAATTTGATACAAATCGTATCAGAGTATCATGATCTAGAATCCTTGTCTGCTGCCCCACATTTTTAAAGCTCCTGTGTGTAGGGTGTAGAGTCAATCAGAGGTTAACTATAGTTAAGAATAGTGCATCGGTTCATCAATCTCCAGAGGTGAGTCATGAGTTTCATCACCTTCACAAATTAGAATCACATTTTGGATCTGCTTTTGTAATTCTTATATATTGATGTATTGTGATTCTCTCATGGTTATATTGAACTGCTAGCACAGTAGTAGAAGACAAATTGGCAGCTCTGACTATACAAGTATATGGTCGTTGAAAAGTTATAGGAGCATTGAAAAGAATGAGTTGACAAATCTACTAATGAAGGAAGTTTTCAAAAATCTGTAAAATATATTCAAATCTGCCTCAGCTCTAATAGGCACTTCCATCACCTCCCTCGTGCCATAAGGAGTACATTTTAAAACTTCATGTCAAATCGCTGGCAATAAACCTCTGAGATATGCTGTTTCATTGATCTCAGGAGCGACAAGTAAGAGTTGCGGAATGAATGCACTTTCCTTTTTCCTTGATATGTGTAAACAAGAAAAGAACAATTCTTGATAGCAAATGAAAGAGATTACAGGGTTTTATAGGAAGCCCTAATGGGCTGACTAGAGAGGGCCCTTAATGGGCTAACAAGAGAGAGAAAATAAAGACATGTAATACTCAGATCAACACTCCCCCTCAAGCTGGAGCGTGGATGTTATCCACACCCAGCTTGGAATAGAGCTCCTCAAACCTAGGGGCATGAAGCCCTTTGGTGAAGATATCTGCAAGCTGTTCAGCGGACGGAACATAAGGCGTGCAAAAATCTCCCGATTCAAGCTTCTCTTTGATGAAATGGCGATCGATCTCGATGTGCTTTGTACGGTCATGCTGAACGGGGTCATGAGCAATGCTAATCACCGATTTGTTGTCGCAGAACAGCTGGACAGGAGAGGGAACTGGACACCGTAGCTCATGAAGAAGCTGGGTAATCCAAAGTGCTTCACACAGACCATGCGCAAGGGCACGGAACTCCCCTTCAGCACTCGATCGAGAGACCACTTTCTGCTTCTTGCTCCCCCAAGTAATCAGATTGCCGCCCAAGAAGGTGCAATACCCAAGATGTGGACCGACGATCAACCACAGAGCCGGCATAATCTGCATCGGTGTAGACTTCAAGACGCAGGCCGGTATGGCGACGAAACAATAATCCACGACCAATGGTGCCCTTCAGGAAACGGAGGAGACGATGAGCAGCATGAAAATGGCTCATGCGAGGAATCTGCATGAACTGACTCAGAACACCCACTGAATATGCAATGTCCGGGCGAGTGTGGGTGAGATAAAGCAGTTTTCCCACAAGTCTTCTATATGGGCCAGGCTCAGCAAGCTCCTCATCCGCATCGGCACCAAGTCGATGGTTTGCATCAATCGGTGTCGAAGCAGGCTTGGCGTCCTCCTTTCCAAGCTCACAGAGAAGGTCCACCGTATACTTTCTCTGACAAATAAAGATCCCGCTGGAAGAATAGGCCACCTCTATGCCAAGAAAGTACCTCAACGGGCCAAGATGGCGAATAGCAAATTCTGACGAGATACATAGCCAGCTCAGTAATGGTCGTCGTATCATCACCCGTAATAATGATGTCATCCACATACACAAGAAGAATAGCGACTCCCCCTGACGTGGAATGGCGGTAGAAAAGGGTGTGATCACCATTACACTGACGGTATCCACGACGCTGCATGGCCGTCGTGAAACGACCAAACCAGGCACGAGGAGATTGCTTCAAGCCATATAATGCTTTCTTCAGGCGACAGACAACAGACTGCGGAGACGATGGCACTAAGGAAGTGTAGCCAGGAGGTAATGCCATGTAGATCTCCTCAGTCAACTCTCCATGCAGAAAAGCATTCTTCACATCATATTGTTGCAAAATCCAGCCCCGATCCGCAGCAAGGGCCAATAAGATCCGCACAGTATTCAGCTTGGCGACGGGAGCAAAGGTCTCCTGATAATCAATGCCATGTTTCTGAGTGAACCCTTGTGCCACAACCCGGGCTTTGTGGCGCTCAATAGAACCGTCAGAATTATGCTTCACAGCATACACCCAACGGCTACCCACGAGATGCTTCCCAACCGGTAGAGGAACCAGATCCCACGTTTCATTGTGAGCAAGAGCCTGAAGTTCTTCCGCCATGGCCTGACGCCAATGCGGAAATGAAAGGGCAATGTCCACCGTCTTGGGAAGGGAAGTGGCATCAAGGGAGGTGAGAAGGGCATGATAAGAGGGTGAGAGGCGATGAGAGGAGATAGATTCCGCCAACGGATAGAGGGGAGAGGAACGGGAAGAGGGCAGCACGGCTAATGAGGAGGTGGCAGGAGGGGTGGAGGTTGAGGGAGACGGGGCAGCAGGAGACGAAGAAGGAAGCCGAGGCTTGCGACGAGCAAGGGTAATACCATAGCGTTTTTCAGGCGGGCAGCGACGGATAGGGAGCGGAGGAATCGAAGAAGGTGCAGCAGAAGGGTCGAGCGCAGGAGCAGATACTGGAGGAGGCTCCACAGGAGGGGCTGAGACGGCGGCCGGAGGCGGGTCGGGAGGCACAATTGCTGGAGGAGCAACAGGCGGAGACACGTTGGGGCGGGGCCGGTGAAGAGGGACGAGGGACGAGGATGAGGAATTCGAGTGGATCGGAGGGAGATGGGGACGATGAGGGTTCAGGAGAGGAGGAGGAATAGTAGGGAAGCAATTCATCAAACGTGGCATCTTTGGTGACGACGAACCGACGAGAGGGTGGATGATGGCATAAATAGTCTTTTTGGGTGGAAGAATAGCCAACAAACACACACTTGATAGCACGGGGATCCAGTTTATCACGACCAAGTTGGTGGTTGGGCGCATAGCATACACATCCAAATACATGAGTAAGATGAGTTCGGAGAGAGAGAGTTGGAAAGGAATGCTGAAGACGGTCAATGGGAGTGGAGTAGTCAAGCACTCGAGATGGAAGGCGATTAAGAAGATGGATGGCGGTGGAGACGGCTTCCCCCCAAAAATACTTGGGCACATGCATATGGAAGAGAAGGCTCCGAGTCATTTCAAAGATGTGACGGAATTTTCTTTCGGCAACGCCATTTTGCTGTGGTGTATAGGGACAAGAAGTTTCATGGATAATGCCTTTGTCTTGGAAGAAGGTGCTTAACGCGGTGTTAACGTAGTCTTTAGCAGTGTCGGAGCGAAGCGAATGGATATAGAGAATTGAGTTTGGATAAGGGAGTAAAATTGAGGAATGACACGAGATATCTCCGATTCGTTCTTCAAGAAATATGCCCACGTGAATCGAGTAGCGTCGTCAATAAAGATGCGTAACCACCGAGAACCGGAAGTACTATGAATAGGGAAGGCCCCACACATCGGTGTGAATAAGGGAGAATGGGGTCGAAGAATGAGAAGATGAGATAGGATACGTGGTACGATGATGTTTGGCAATTCGACAAGTAGTACAAACAAAACGGTCCACAGAATGGCCTTGAAAGAGTTTAGGAAAGAGACGATAAAGAGTAGCAAAAGAAGGATGGCCGAGACGTCGATGAAGAAGCCACAAACGCTCGTGGGAAGCCGAAAGGGAAACTGCCGCAGCAGCAAAAGCAAGAGAACTCGAACAAGGACGAACAAGATAGAGCCCCTCATGCTCCTCAGCAATGGAAATCGTCCTCCCCGACACCTTATCACGATAAAAACATGAATTAGGAGAGAAGGTAAGGTCTTGTTTCAAGTCGCGAACAAGGCTAGATAGGGAGAGAAGATGATGAGTAAGGCGAGGAACATGAAGAACTTTAGATAGATGCATAGAAGAGGAAAGGGCCACACGACCAATACCCGCCACGGTGAGAAATCGCCGGAGGCTGTTTTAACTTTGGAGGAGCCAGAAACGGGTGCATAAGTTTGAAAGGCTCGAGGATTTGGGGTCATGTGGGCGGTGGCACCGGAATCAAGAAGCCAAGTGGAAGAGGAAAAAGAATGGCCAGGAGGGGATGTAGGTGTGGGAAGATTGGTGGACATACCTGCGTGGGCCAAGGAGCATGAGCCCACGACTGGAGGATCAAGCAAGCGGCGTAGACGCTCCATCTCTTCCGGAGTGAAGCTAGCGGGCGAGGCACTAGTCGGGAGAAGACCGTACAGCATAGGCACTTGACCCGGGGGGGGCACTGACGAGGCGGCTGCAGCAAGGTTGCTCGGTTGTGCGCGTTTCCGTTGAAGCTTGTAGCACGTCTCCTTAGAGTGACCTCGCTTCTTGCAGTAATTGCAAAACAGCGAAGGATCACCCTTTGGAGAATCCTCCGTCCGAGCCGTCGGACCACGTGGCAAAGAGTCGGGTGGTGGAGTCGACGATGGGCATGCAGACGAAGAGGAATGAGCTACAAGTGCCGAAGCCGAGTTCTGGGCCTGCTGAAAGCGGGATTCTTCAACCCGCACACTGTGGAGCGCATCCTTGAAGGTAGGACCAGTCTCCTGATGAATAAGCTGAGCCCGTACAACTTCATATTCCGGGTTCACTCCCATAAGAAACTGGAAAACCCGAAGTTGAAGAGTATATTGGCGGTCCACCGAATGGGGGTCGGGCGGCATGTAGTAGTCAATTTCATTCCACAACAAAATGAGCTCCGTACTGTACTCCATGATAGACCGGTCCCCTTGACGCAGGTTAGCGGCCCGATGTACCAATTCGTACAGAGTCGCAATGTTGTGCTTCTTGGAGTGGCTCTCAAGTGTTGCTTACCAGACCGCCCGAGCCGACTCTAGAGACATGAATTCACCTTTAACACTAGGTGAAATACTGTCCAAGAGCCAACGATGAACTACCCCCTCAACGTCCAGCCAGTCATAATACTTGGGATCGGTCCGGGAAGGTCCGTCTTCTAGAAGATGGCGCATGAGACGCCCTTTTAAAGTTATATGGACGTACTGGCGCCATTGCAGGAGATTGAATCCAGTAAACATACCATCCGGAGGCATCCGAGGCAAAGAGGATGGTCTAGAGGAGGACGACCAATTCCCGAGCTCGAGAGGCACCGCAGATGCATGTGGCGTAGATACCGGCGTCGAGTCTGGCGTAACAGTAGAGGTCTGGGCTTCAAACGGGTTCGTCATGATGAAAGCAGAGTAGACCACAGTCAGAAGGCGCCGGAACGACGAGAAGCCGGGACTGCAGGCGCCGAGACGTCGGGCGCCGGGATAGTGGGAGCCGGGACGGTGGGAGCCGGGACGTCGGGCGCCGGGACGTCGGGCGCCGGGACATCGGGCGCCGGGACGGCGGGCGCTGGGACGACGGGAGCCGGGACGGCGGTCGCCGGGATGGCGGGCGCCGGGACGACAGTCGCCGGACGGCGGCGCGCCGAACGACAGTCACCGGACGGCGAGCGCCGAACGCCGGGCGCGAGCCGGGAGGGCGCGAGCCGGGCGGCGCGAGCCAGCGGCGCGAGCCGGGCGGCGCGAGCCGGGAGGGCGCGAGCCGAGGGCGCGAGCCGAGGCGCGCGGCCAGGACGGGCGGGCGCCGGAGCGAAGACGCTGGGACGGCGGACGTCAGAACGACAGCGCCTGGGAGGCCCGGAGCGAGACGGCGAGACCGAGCGCGAGATCAGGCGGTCGTGAGAACCGCCAAGATCGAGCGCAAGGTCGAGCCCAAGAAACCCAGATTAGGGTTAGGGTTAGGGCTCTGATACCATGTAAACAAGAAAAGAACAATTCTTGATAGCAAATGAAAGAGATTACAGGGTTTTATAGGAAGCCCTAATGGGCTGACTAGAGAGGGCCCTTAATGGGCTAACAAGAGAGAGAAAATAAAGACATGTAATACTCAGATCAACAATATGTATCCTCCTCAAGAATTTTGCGGGAAGGTTTGCGTTAGTTTATTCTTAAATCTTCTTCGCTTTCATCAGTGTCTATTGAGTGTAAGCGGGCGATGTGTTATAAGTGGCCCACATGACTTATTCCCCCTTGTGCCAGTGGGCCACATATAAGTGGCCCATGTATGCTGGTATTTAACCAGCTATTTCACGTGAATTCAGCTTAGGGCTTAATCTTTCTTTTTCCCTCTTTGTCTCTCTATGTTTCTGATAGGATCCTCAACCTATCTAGGGTAGTCTCATCATGTTAGACCACAAGGGCATTTCAGTCATTTGGTTATTGTGTATTTCCTTTAAATACGGATGTCCTCCCTTTAGGAGGGCAGCCAAGAAGAATGAAGTAAGGTCTCTTGTCTCCCCTCTCCATGTCTAGGTCCTCTCTCTCCCTCTACGATCCCTGTCCCTTGTGATCGTCTCTCCATTTCTAGGTTCGCTCGTCCCCGGTCGATCCCTGCGTCATCAGTTCGGCCTCCTCTCAGATCATTCTTGTTTCTCCTCTCTACCAGGAACTTATACCTCACCTCGCCCTCTACTCCCCTCGAATATGAACTTAGACTGAGGATCGTATCAGTTTTGTTCAACCCTAATAGGACAGCTGACGGTGGACTAGGAATAGGAGACTTCCCATTGATAGTTTGTATCATAATCTGCCCAATTTTCAAAACCAACTTCTTTTTTAAAAACTGACTTCTTGCTCGGATTAATAAAACAACCTAAAGCAGATTCTTCACGATGTGCAATTTCCAAGTTCGTTTTTTCATGATCCAGCATCAGATATCATTAAATGAATTTTTCCGCACGTCTAATCCATCCTTCTGCATTCTCTCCCTGTAGTTTGGTAAGTCCCTTCCTAGAAACGAGATTCCACATCTAACTTTTGGTTGGCCAGTCATTATTCAGGCGGATCTCAGGAAGGTCATGTATCTGGTACTGCCAAAGGAGCCTGCTGATTGATTTACTCATCCCATTTAATTGTAGCTTAAGAATCACCATCTGATCCATTGGATGGTCCATAACACCTGTTCTTTGTTGAAATTCCAAGGAAGCCTGACCGACTATAGGATCTTCATCCATTTTCTCGAACAGACGAAGGATTGATTGGTTCTGATACAAATGATGTGGATCTCCTCCAGATCTGATTAAATGCACCAAATTTCGAGAATAAACATTCAAAAAGAATGAGAATTCGTCAACCCTGTGTATTCTTTTACAATAACAAAATCACGAACTGAAAGACAGATATTCACAAATGGGGCCTAGGATGAACGTAGAGATTGTCAGATAACGGGATCCCACCAGATCGGTCTTGTCCTTCAGAAGAATTCTCAAGATCAGCGTCCTCCTTACAGGATCTGAGAATCTCCAGTGCTCAAGACCACTCCCCCTTGTTCTTGAACAAAAAAGTGCCAGATGTCTTTCTTGAGGGAAATATCCTTTCTTCAGAGGGCCAAGATTGCTACCACAATTCAACTTGGCCCTTGACATGCCTCCCTCTGTACACATACTATCCTCAAGTATCTATTGGCGAGTTTGGAATCAATATCTGGCAAAGTGATAATCAGGTTTTCTTCCTACCCAATGAATCTGGAGAGATTGTCAGGGGGGTCAACAATTTGGTGTGATCTCCCTGATCTTTCTTAAAAAAGAAAAGAATCTGGAGAGATAACAGAAATAATGGGCTCATTCAACTTCTCCTACCCACTAACTTGGCGGATCTACTTGAGAATACATTTACAAACATGAGATAAAGAGGGAGCAATGAAAATTAACGGAGGACAGCAGGATAAAAAATAAAATAAAGGCTCGTTCTAACAGAAACATTAGAATAAAAAATAGCTTGCCTTTACAGAGCAACCATTTATATTTACATTTATAGAAATTAAAAGACCTAATTTTTTCAACATGCAGTTGCAGTAACAACTTTACATCTAATGAGAGAAGGAAGACAAAATCCTCACCCTTAGAAATTGTTTACCTCTTGTTCGCAATAACGGCACAATCAAATATGACTGACTAATATAATATGCATCGTAACATAAAACCATGAAAGTGTAAGCAAATCAAGTTTAACATGAAACCACAAAAAAGGTGATGGAAAGGACATAGTAAAAATTTTGAGGGTAACAATGATAAATTCTGCTGATACTGCCTTCTGTAATCTTCCTGACAGAATGTTAAGCTTCGAAACACTTAACAGTTAACTGCATATGATATTAAGAATATTTTTAACCATAAAATATCATGACATAAATCTGAAATCTGATAAGACACATAATGAATAAAAACTTCAAACTCACAAAAGATGAGCCGCCATGTTTCTTGAGCAGATCTATCATATTTTTCTTCTTAGCTCCTTCTGCGTCTGCTAATGGCTGAAATTCAAGTATAAACTTGGTGAACTGAGTAGAAATATGGGAGAATACTGTGAAAATGATTAAAGACGATTCCACTATATCCATAAGAGCTTCATATGGAATTTTTTAGCAACTACCGCAGAAAATATATGGTACAATGCTCTTATCTTTCCAATTCTGCAAGCGCGGCATTTTGTAAACATTATGTGTTCAGTTTCAGGATGTCCTAGCATTTCATAACAATTCGCAGCATAGAGAATCAATCTTACATCCATTTAACACAATCAATCCTTGGTTTAGAAAACCTCTAACACATTTTAGTTTTAGTTTTCTGATTACAGCATTAATTAAACCAGATCACGCCACACACCATGCAAAGCATGATTTCTGGACCATTTCTCCACTGGTGCGTTTCATCCTTGCGCGGAGCCCCCAAGCAGGGACCATGAAAAGTGAGAGTTAAGAACGAACACAAAAAGAAATCGGACAATGGCTGGTAGAAAGATCTCATGCCGTTTTTAAGAATGAACTACAAAAAAGACTCGAGAGTTAGTTTTGTGAGTTATTATCCGGCCAATCAACAGCATATGAAAAGGGCAGAGGAATGAGGAGAAACTCGTTCTTACGGTATTATGCCAGCGATCCTGGGCGTTGACATCGGCGTTGTTATCAAGAAGACAAAGAGCGACTTCCATCCAGCCATGGAGGGCCGCCACGTGAAGCGGAGTTCGGTTGTCGTAATCCCTCGCTTTAACCAAAGAAGGGTCCTCCTCCAACAGCTTCCGAACAGCGGACACGTCGTTCTGGTGCGTGTGCCACAAAATCAAAGAAGTCCGACTCACCCTCGCCTTCTCCCTCACCCTGTCCGTAGAACCCACTCCAGAAGAGGGCGACACGCAAGGCGAAGTCCCAGAAGACGACGGGGAAGTAGCGCAGCTCACCGGCTTGTTGCCCTTTGCTTGTAATATGGGCAGAGACCCGATGCCACTATCTTCGCCGTTCTTCATTCCGAAAAACCGCGGAATGGCAAAAGTATGCGAATTTCGTACCCCTTGATGACCGCGCCGATGAAAAATTGCGGGCCGCCCGACGCAGATCGAGCGAGAAATTTCTCGACGCGGAAGAAGGCAGGGGGCGAGGGTCCTCCTCCCGGGATCAGGCGGGGTGAATGAAATCTCCCCTGCTGCTCATCTCTCTCTCTCTCTCTCTCTCTCTCTCTCTCTCTCTCTCTCTCTCTCTGAGAGAGAGAGGACGGGAGGATGCGTAGATTGATAATAAAGAAGAACGTTGAATTTCGAAGCGGCGGCTACTGTCATCCTGACCGTCCGATAACCGCAGATCGGCGATCCGCCCCACTCTCTCTTCGTCCTCACGCGGACAGCCGGGGGCCACCTTAGACAACCAAAACCAATTATACGAGAACACGTGGTGGAGAAACTCGGACAGTAAGTTCACCGCATCTTTTTGGGCCAAAGATGACGGATGGATATTTATGACGGCCCATTCGAAGAGTTTGCAAGGGACTCTTCTGTTGTTTGTATCACAGGGAAATATTCTCTCTTTGTTGAGTTAATGGTCACCCAATCAGGATTCCTTGAGATGCTGGATTGGATTTCAATGAAATTGTAGGACGGAGAAAAGATAATATCTTCAACTCTTCCATCGACAGAGCTTCGTGTAAATGCCAGTGATGCACTTGTGTGTTGCCCCAGTTGTGAGCCCTAATGTAGACATTAGAGAATGTTTTGTCAGGGCTCACAGCATTTCTGCCTCGATAACATTATAAAAATGCAAAAGGAGAGGAGAAATGATAACCAGAATATAAAATTACAAAGAGCGGAAAGGGACTTTTAGCCTATTGGATAAGAAAACTTCCTCAGAGACTTGGTTAATTCTGTTATTAATTTTTTGTTTCAAAACTTGAGCTTTTTATTAAATTGAAACTTTGCCTTAACTCCTTTTCAATTTCTCAAAGTGTTTACAGATGCATGCTTCTCTTATGACTGTGGAAGGTCAAAGTCAGACAAGGCCAAACTTAACCGGAGGTCGGGCATTTTAGGGCTTTTAATGTCCGGTCCAATTTAGGTCTTCATGTCAAAATTGACCAAAGAACAAGCACAATAAGAGTAATTAGTATTATTAATAATACTGTTATTATTTATAGAAAGAGATATAAATCACTAGTGTCCCTTCCCCCCCCCCCACCCAATCCCTCGTTATCCTTGTTTGGCTCTCCAACATGAGATCTGTTGAGAGTCAACTGCACCACTGTTGCCAGCTCCGCTAACAGCCACTGCCCAAGCCACTACCACAGTCCAACTGGGTAAACCTCTCCCCCTCTATCTCTATCGATTTCTCATCCTTTCACTTCCACTTCGCAATTGACTTCATATCGTACTGATTGAGGCACCCACTTCTGGAGATAAAGATAAGTTCGGTGAACTCTTTTAATAAAAACAACCAATTATCCATCCGCAGCGTCTCTTTACAAATGATCATGAGATAAATCATCATCATATGAGCAAGAATGAGCAGTTTTATTCTATTGTATGCCCCTTGTCCTATTATTTTACTATTCTATTCACCCATCATTTGATATATCCATGTATTTTTTTATAAATATCACATGTCTCGTTAGGAATTCAAGGCTCATAATAAATTGAACAAGATTAATGATTTTTTTATTGGCTTGTAGGCCACTTATTATTAACACTCATCATCCAGGTTACGCTTTATATTTTCCCTACAAAAATGTAATGTTATCCTTTAGTTTTCCCAAATGTATAATAAAAATAATCAACTTTCAGATGAACCCCATTTTTATCCAGTATAGGAACACAATAAACTTAATATCAATCCTTTTTTTCCTACTCAAACATTTTTAATTATTTTTTGGTTTATTTGGAGTGATAAAATTTTCTTGGTTGTCAAAAAATCTGAAGCCTAAATGCAGGGTCACCATCATTTGGATCTAATATATTATGAAATAAAAATCTAATGATATAGGTAATTTGTCTCTCATTAATTATCTATATATCTATTAAAATGTGTCTAATATTTTAAAAACATTGAAAATAGTAAATAATAACATTCATATATCAAAAAGATTTCAGGTCACCTGATCAATAATACATTTTAAAATCCTTTTAACAATAAAATTAGTATATTTCACTATTTAATATAGCTTAAGCTTGATTTGTCAACCGCACATTAAAATTTTTAATTTTATACAATTTTAATATTTTATTATTTCATTATTTATATTTTGTCTACTTAAGAAGTTACTCTATAAATACTAATTCGAAACCTTAAATTGTTATGTGAAAAAATTGTTAAGTCTTCCAATTTAATCAAAAAGTGGGACTATTTTAATTCAAACTATTTTTAAAAAATAAAATTTCCACAATATATTATTCTTTCTAAATATTTAATTTTTTCCCTAATACGAAAAAATCCTCGCATACAAGTGTCCGCATTCTCATTTTATCTAGTTGAGTAAATTTAGATATATATACTTTTTTTTATACGAATCATGGTTGAATAAACTTGGAGATATTATAAATTTTGATTATGATACAAATAATAAGGATCTTAATATCGTAAAAGTTTAAACTCCAATAATTATGTTTTTCCTATTGATAAACCATATATCAGGGTTAATTTTTTCGTTCAAGGTTTATATTTTTACAGAATAATTTCCCTGGTTTTTGAACTTCATTTATCCTTAAAATAATGACGAAAATAATTAACAACTCCAATTTATTTCAAAGTAATTTATTTGTTTCAACTATATAATACATGTGTAATTCTCACAATAAAATATGTGAAGACTAATTACTCAATCTCAAATATCAATGCCATTTAATAATTTTTAGATACCAAAAAATTAAGATTCCTATAAACTATTCAACCAAGAATCTCATATTCTCCTTATTTAGAGAGGAAATCAATCTTAAATCTTGGTATCTTATTCTGTCATAATCTTGTCCCTCGTTGGGATTTTTTGAAAATAATGATATCGCTCAACCATAATGTTTTCGAACAGGTGTTTCCTGTTGGTCTATCCCCAAAAATTGATGGCATACAATTGTAAAAAAAATTCTTGCAAATCGTTGGCAAATTCAGTCACTCCTCATTTTATTTGTATCATTATTTTAGTACAACCACTATGTCGTTTGTCATCACTCACATTCATTTCAACCACATTGTGTTTTGATTGAAGACATTGTGGTTATGCTTGAAGATGATATGCCCAATCATAGAGTTCTTGAGGCACTTTCATGAGCAATCATTTACTAACAACATTTAAGCCATATGTGATGCATGATGACTATGACTGTGATGCAGGATGACTAGGATTGACACTTGTAGAATGGCTAACTCAACTTGGGATGGATAAAACATACTACAAATAAACACGATCGACTTTGAACATTTAAATCCGGCAAAAAATGTTGATGGTGCAGCCCCTTTCCTCGGTCAAGGGCGGGAGGACTGCCTTACAACCACCGTGGTGAAAACAAAACTCCAAATCCAATATCTCGAACAGTCGATTACGAGAAGATTCAAACCTATTCAATTAACCTATTCTACTAAGTCCAACGGCGGTGGAAAAACACGTGAGAAGATACTGGATAAAATAATGCGGATCACCAAAGAGTGAAGGGTGGACCTTGAGCGTCGGCAAAGTGCGAGAGGGCGATGCAGAAGTTGTCGACGCATTGTTGGCGAGAGCGAATGATGTGCACTTTGACAGCGTGACGCGGATCCAACTTTCTATAGCAGGCGGGTGACAGCGCATGGTAGGCAGGTGGGCAGGCGCGGCGCACGGGCGGGCACAGCGACTACGGGCAGGAAGTTCTCCTCTCAACGGCGACAGCGGTGACAAAGGCGGTAGCGGTGGCAAACGGCAGCGGCAGAGAAGAGATTAGGGCAACTTTCTGTAGATGAAACGTCCCGTGTACAATACAGCATTGGCCTATGTATAGGCTTTGGAGGAAAGAGAAAAATTTAAATAACTATAAAATTCAAATCTAATTTTAAATGACGCTCTGATCCTGGGTCTGAAGTTGACGTTGGTGATGCGTCATGACACGGGACGTTTCCTGCGGTAGTGGTGTCACGTCCGGTGATAGTGCATGGTTGCGTGCACCACCAATATGATTTTCTAGATTACTCTTTTATGTGAACTATTTATTAACAGTTTGAAGGTATAAAACGAACCAATTGGAAAGTTTGATCTAGATGGGAGAGCTCAGAGTTTTGACTCTTGGGAAACTATTTATGGTTAGATATTGTAATCTCCCTTTGCATTCTTGATGGATTCAAGTTTTAGACTTAAATTTCACCATGATGAAGAATCACATGGGACATTCAATTCAAAATTTATGCCAACATTTTCACCTCCGCTGCAATGTAGCAGAGTAATTATCTTGTATAACATCGTGAAATGGATGTACACACGTTATTATCTCGTTTTCAACTGTGATGTAATGTAATTCAAATGCTGCCTTTTCATATGTCTCTGTTTCAAGCTTTTGGTATCATTTAAATATAATTTGATATTATGTCTTATAAGTAACACTCACTTGATTGAGTTTGTATTGGTCTTTTCATCGTGATTTTTTCTGTACATATCCAGAGATGCATCTACGAGAACTGAATTTCGAAATTAAGAACTTCGAAGAAGCCTCAAAGGACTTTTTAGATTTCTGATGGACTAGCTGGTGCTTTAAGATTCAGACATGTTTACAAACACTCGAATGACAAATGTACCACAATAAACGTTGCATATGATACTCATTATACTTGCCTTTTACACATATTTTTTACTTCACTCTGACATTGATTTTGATATCTACGATGCAAGTGAATCACAAAACAGAAATCAGTCTTCATTGAACTAGACCGGCGATGAACAAGATTGCAGTGGACAGAAATTTAAGGATCGGACAGGACCGTGCGGGTCGTCACTCGTCAGGCTAAACATTCTCCGCTTCGTTCTCTCCAAATTTCTCCACTGAACGAATGCCATTGACGAACTGATAGCAGACGATTGGCGACCGGAACAAGCGAAAAAATGGTTGAATTTTTGCCGCTTCCTGTTTCAACTTGGTGATTTCTGGCGTCGGTGCACTGGTCGTGGGGCTGAAGAAGATAGCACAGATTGGCCGGGGGTCTGCAAGACGGTTGAAGAGCATCCCGTTGCTTTCGTTAGTTGTTAGAGATAGGTTGATCGGAGGTTTACAAACGATAAAAGAAATTAAAATCATAGATTCGTCCAGAAATGTCGAGCCGTGATTAATGTTACGAGAAATAACAGAGGTTACCTCGAGTATAAAGGATGCAATGAGTTTGATGACGTGTGATATTTTTCGCCCATTCGAACATGGCCAGCTTATTACTCTCCGGTCTACAGCTTCGATTGATCGCAAGTAACTTCTTCTGACAACCCATTTCAGGCCCTTTGACAACCTTCTAATTGATCCTTGCGTCCTCATGTTCATTGGCATTTCGTTCTCTCAAGTTTATTACTGGGTCCATGTCAGTAAATCTGTGTCGCGGCAGGACCTGAGTTGAATGAGATACAAAAAAAAATTCGAGCTTTCAGGTATTGCAAATGGCACAGTAAATACGATATACTGCTCGGAATCTTGTATTAGGGTACGATGTTAGTAGGGACTAGGGACTAGAGAGGGAGACAACGCAACCCGAAGTGATGCCTCTCTCTCTCTCTCTCCTCCTCCTCTGCTGCATTTCCTTCCGATCCCCCGCCCGCCGCCGCCGCGCCGCGCGCCGCGCTGAGCCGCCAGCTGGCCCGTCGATCGTCCACAGCAATCGCGCCCAAGACGGCTGCCAGCGCCAGGACTTGGATCGACTCCCTCGGCAACGCCTTGGACGCTATCATCGACAATCTCGTCGACCCCGCCGGCAGACAGCCCGGCGTGGATCCACGCCACGTTCTCGCCGATAATTGGGCCCCCGTCGGCATCCCGCCGCGGCGCGGCGCGCGCGCTTACTCCAAACAACCCCACCCAACAGGCCTCGCCGCACCCTCCACACACCTTCGACGGGCGCCACGTCTCCACGTCCTCTCCGATCCGATCCAACACAAAGCCCGTAAAACCAACCCCCATTGCACACACGGGACGCTACTCTCGGAGAAGGGACGCGGGAAGACGTCCTTCAAAGCCCTTATCGGCGGGCTCCTGCGAGCCGCAGCCGTCGCCGCCCGCGCGCTGGCCGGGCGAGTAGACATCTCCGCCGGATGACGGCCCATCCCAAGACGGACCCCGTCACCGGCGAGGTCTTCGCGTTCTCTTCTCTCTTCGCCAGCCCTCCTTCCTACACGACTTCGCCATCACTGAGAGCCACGCCATCTTCTGCGACACCCAGCTCGTCATCCAGCCCCTGGAAATGGCGTTCTTTGGAGCCCCACTCGTCGACGCCAACGGCTCGACGGGAGGCGAGGAGGCGAGTGCGTCTGCCGCGGCGTTGAACGTTCGGAACGTTCGGCGGGAGGCCGTTCTCGCCCCCCCCGCCGCCGAGGCGACGGTGAGATGGTGACTGGTGACGTACGTTTCTCGATCTCGATGAAGCAAAAAACGAGCTTCTTGTGGTTGGTCATGGACGTCCGGGTCCTGGAGATTGTCGCCGAAGTGGCTCTCCTCGACAGATGGTGCCGCCCTCCTCGTCTCTTTCGTCGTCACCGCCGCCGGGAGCGAGAGAGAGAGAGATGCCCCCGAACGGGATGATCTGTCGGTCCGGCTCCTCGCGAAAGCGAAGGCGAGTAGACGATGAATGGGTCTGTTTGCGAGTTTACAGACGCTCGTCCAGGTAGCATGACACAAATAATACCAACCTCGAACATTTTGTGTGGTAGGAGACGTTTACTGAGTTCTTTGAATGTGGGGAAAGAAAGTTTTCCTCGTATTTAAAATGAGAGCAATGGCATATGAATGATAAAATTTGGAGGCGTCGGAAGGGGAACTATGATCGCTAGAGTGGCAAGTTAGTTGTGGCGTGGAGGTTGATGCCGTGTTTGAGAGAGTGACTAGGAAGATGTGCGGTCGATAGACAGAGAGATGATAGGTAGTGATGGAAAGGTGGGTCCAACTTTAAGAAGCCCAGTCTGTGGAGGAGATCGTATGGTTCCAGATAATAGAGGAGCTATAGGGATACAACTTTTTGATAAAAAAATAAAGAACTGGAATAATCGATGATTACGTGAGAGTAGACATGCGCCAAACCGTGCGAGCGGATCTCGCTCGTGCGGTTGGGCGCATGTGCGAAGCTATTGTGCGAATTTTCGCACAGGAATTTCGTACACCGCACCGCCCACCGCACAGGGGTCGGTGCGGTGCGAAAATTCCACGTTGTGCGAATTTCGCATCCCCTCCCCCCCCCCCCGGTCCGCCGGTCGGCCCGCCGCCCGCCCCCCTCTAGCCTGCGCCCCCTCCGGCCGCCCCCCTGCCTCCCCCTCCGGCCGTCCCCGCCCCCCTCCACCCCCCTGCCCCGCCGCGCCGCCCCCCTCCCCGCCGCGCCGCCCCCCCGCCCGCCCTTCTTCCCCCCCCTGCCGCGCGCGCCCCCCTCTCCCCTGCCCCCAGCGCCGCCGCCTCTCCCCCGCCCCGCCGCACCGCCGCCCTCCCCAACCTGCCCCGCCGCGCCGCCCCCTCGACCCACCTGCCCCGCCGCGGCCCCCTCCTCCCCTCCCCCGTCGGCCCCTCCGGTCGCCCCCGCTGCCCCCCCCACCCCGTTTTTCTCGTGCTTCCTCCGGTCGTCCCCGCCGCCCCCCCAGGCCGCGCTCCGCCGCCGGCTTCCCCTCTAGCCCGCGCCGGCCGTCCCCGCCGCCCTCTCCCCCGCCCCGCCGCGCCGCCCCCTCCCCCACTGCATCCCCGCGCGCCGCCGCCCTCTCTCCCCTGCCCCCGCGCCGCCGCCCCCCGCGCCCTCCCCGCTAGCCGCCCCCGCTCTCCAGCCCTCCTCTGCCGGCACCCCCCCCCCCAACCGCCGCCTTCCCTCGTCGCCGCGCGCCCCCTCCCCCGGCCAGCCACCGCTCTCTCTCCGCCCTCCACCCCCTGGCTGCCGCCCCACACCACCAACCCCCTCCCCCCCTCCGCCCCCCCGCCTTCTCTCCACCCTCCTCCGTCGCGGCCCCCCACCCCCCGCCGCGTTCGCCGCCTTCGCCGGCACCGTCTTCTCCGGCGACGCCATCTGGGCGACGCGGCGGCGCCGCTGTGGGCCGCCCTGGGCGTCTTATTATTTTTAATTATTAATTATATTAATAATTAAACATAGCAATTATACCTCTTATATTAAGAATTAAATATAGTTATTTTATTTTCCAAATAGCACTTAAAATCTTTTTTAAAAATCCTTATAATGAGCGAATTTAGTGCCATGTGCGGTGCGCTTTCCCGCACAAAAGCGCACCGCACACCGCGCAGGGCATTTTGTCCGTGCGAATTTTCGCACTGCACCGCACGACCATCTCTATGTGAGAGGAGAATCAAGCATCGATGTCCAAGGTGATGAGGATTATAGACAAGTTAGAGAAATTATCAGGGTGTTTTATAAGTTCGTTGGGATACATATAATACATATTTGGTTACATATCTGAGAAATGAAAAGTTACACATAGTTTTGATTGATTTTGTAAGAGGGACTTGTGCTTGTGTACTCGAGTTATATTGTGTCTAATCAAATATACTGTATATTTATCTTCATCCATAACTTCTAGTGAAGAGAGGAATTGTATTTCAAAGATATGTAATTTTTTAATGACATGATTATGCTTGTGATAGGCTGCGCCACTCTGATCTGGCGTGCGAAGATAAAAATGATTATGTTGGATGTGTCAGGTCTTCAAGTGTGTGCGCATTGCCTGATGTGTATCTTGTACAATTTCAGGGGGAAGACAATTACGGAAAATTTGTATACCACTTTGTTCTAAAATTTAAAAATGCAAGGACCATCAATGATAGAAGAGCGACTACAATGATTTGAAATGACACAAGAGGAAAATTTGAGATATATCAAGGGAGGGACCCCTAACATCAAGTGAATTAACAACAAGGATTTCCATGTCTCTTCATCAGTTATGGATGGGCGAATTTGTGTGCCTCAGAGATACAGCAAAAGTAATAGATGGAAGGTTTTGGGTAGTGATCAATCCAGTATTATGCATGAAATCATACATATTATAAGGCTATCTTGGCATCATAACGTTGATAATTATTCTTATACTAATGGGAAAGTACATTCGATGGATTAATTGGGCCAGTGTGTTAAATTTATTTTTTATCATGATTTGCCTACTAATAATTGAGTGGTTGCATGCAAAAAAAAAGGGGAAGAGAACCAAAATTTTGGCAAAAGCCAATTCCCCTCAAACCATCGTAGCAAGCACTTAAGCCAGCGGAGGTCACCAAACACCAGGACGCTAAGGAATGCACCAGATAATAATGGTACTACACAGAAAACAGCCCATGCAAATCACGCCAATGCTACCCAGTAGACCCAAGTTGTAGGGTTTCATGGCCTTGATCTTGATGAGAAATTATGCTGTGGGCCTGCCACTGTGCAAGAATATTACATTTTACATTTAAAAATAGATTCGGAATTTTATCTTTATAGCTGTTTTGATTTTTAAGATGTCTGATAAAGGTCCAACAAGAAAAAAGATACTGATATCGCCCAAACATGCCAGGACTTTAAGCAAAATGGAAATAAAATTGACTAGGCTTTGAGCCGGCCTGGCCCAAATCATGTCTCATAATGGGTCAGGTCTTTAGTGGCAGTCTAATCTAGACCATCCTATCTTCTTAAGGAAGTATAAATGATCTGATTTACATCTTACCCTTCTTGTCATCTTTGTTTCTCAATGGATTTGATTGGTCGGGGCGGTTGACGAGGATGGTGAGGCCCCCTTGAGTAGAAACCTGATTAGCTAACAGATGCTAATGAAGATGAAGCTATTCATGGGGCAATGCTGATTGGGAGAAGAGCCACCGGAGTAAATAAGATCCATGTCTGTGATTTAATCAAAGCATGTAACCCTTTATTAAGGAGATCGGTCGCTGAGGGGCAAATGAAAGCCATCATTCGCATCGGTGAGCCAATTGAGGCTAGCGACGGGAGTTCTTCTATGATTCAATGGCTCATACGAAATCTAAAAAAGGTGGTCCATAAGATTTAGGATTGAAAGACCTCTCTCTTAACCATATCAAAAGCCTCTTTCACTATAGTTCTTTTCATCTCTTGTCACAGGTAAGGAAGCACATTGAAGATCCTTTGTGAGGCAGCTCAACACATCACAGGGTCATGACAACATCATAGGAGCTCGCGAGCTTCAGGATGCTGCTAGATGAGCTTTAAGAAGACATGGATCTACACCAACATGAAGGAGGACAATCTAGTTTGCTCGCAGAAGTTAGGGGCTGACGATCAGCGACACTAACCTCTCTCCTCCAAATCATGGCTGATCTGGTCATTTTTGTACTCCAGCATTTGAGCACCAGCATATAGATGAGGTAGAACACCAGCATTTGCACATCTTACATCACAATAATCTAGTTCAAATCCTATTTGTATTCATGTTTTGGGTTCAACTTCTTGGAACAACCTCATTTACCTATTTTGTCAGACATTTTTGGTTTAGTTGAATATTTGCCAATGATATCTCATTTTCCCTCAGTTTTATAGCTTAAATAATACTTATGAAAAATATTAATCATTCTGCCTCTTATTCTATTTAGATGATCTACCCCATTACCCTTTATTATTACATATAATAGAGGATAATACGGGTGAATCAACTATTAATTCACCCTTATTACTCTCCATTGTCATCCATCTGTTTATCTCCGTACCTAATTTCTCAAATACTATTAAAAATCAAAATGCATTTTCCTTTTATCTAGATAGATCTTAATTCCTATCACATACATAATCTACATATCTTCTTATTAATTATCTTATTAATATTCATTTCCCTCTCCGTTCTTCGTCTTATATTTTATTAAAAACAAGGTATACATATTGTATTTCCAGCTCTCCTATCATACGTATAATCAATCTGCAGGCCAAAATAAACAATAAGTTTTAAGATATTTCATACTAAGGATGTTATCTTATATATATATATCTAGCTTATTACTCTTATATATATATTAAAATCTATTAATAACTTTTCCACGACCTATCTTTATCCCCCTCTTTTCTTATAATTCCATGAACATATTTCATCATCTTACATATTTACAACCTCAAATCTCTAAAAATAATCATCAGTATAATAATATAAAATCTCTTATCTCATAGATATATTACTCCTACCTTTATTTCTTCCTTATTATTATATCATCTTAATTTCTACCTATCCTCTCACTCATCATTATCATCTTCATTATTAGCTGATCATTTTTATTTTATTTTATAATTTAACTAATGTCTATTCTCATCCATATTATCATATTATTATTCCAAATCCTAACTCAAGCACAGGAGCCATCTCTAAAGACCAGACTTTGTGGATATGACCTTAGTCTTCACTAGACATACTCGAGTGAGTTTGGAAGATGACCTTACTCTTCACTAGATATATTTCATCAATGCAAGTTAAATTGAGAACAAATGTAAAATAAAGATTTTAATTTGCCATCCTTGGATAGCGCGAGAATTGGGAATTGCAAACTTATAAATAGTTTATTCAAAAATGAAAAATTAAAAGGTGACCTAGTTTGGTGTCTCAAATGAAGGATAAAGTTGTTTCAGGAATGCATGATGTAGTAACATGACACAAAGCTTTAAGCTACTAAAGGATGTCTCTAGGTATTCCCTTGAGAAATATTTTCTCAGTCACTCAATGCTTCAGAAAGCAGTAAGAGACTGACCTATCGATTGGGTTAAATCAATCTGGTTTAAATTAATCTATATGATGATACATTTAATTAATTTGGAAGTCCAATAAAGGTTATTGGGCCTCTGATGGGGGACCATCGCGACGACACCGCCACGGGACGCGCTCGGCCTCTCCGAGCCGCTCGCGCCGACGCCCGCGATCCCATCTTTAAATACTCGTCGTAAGTCTCTTTATTATTTTCTGATTTTGTTGTGATAGATATGCGGACCTGGCCGGGTGTTTGGCCTCGTCCCCCCTTTCTTTCACGTTTTGTCTCGTTGTTATGTGTAAGGAGGAGGGCCCCGTCACGCGACGGACCCCTCCTCCCCTTTGGCTCTTGGCACCCTTCCCCTCCCCCCTATATAAAGGGAAGGCATGCCCCAAGAGCAAGCTAGAGAGTCATTTTGAAAAAAAAAGTCATGTTTGTTCATTTTTCCATAGTCGTGAGTTAATTTTAGCAACCCGCAGTCTTCTCCGCTAACCTAGTTTCAGAGATCGTCCTCCCTCTCCCGAGCCGCCAGATCGGGATTCCTTTGCCGTCACCCGATCAAATCATCACCACCAACCGGTGGTTCTTCTCATGATCGGGAGCTGAGCGGGTGCTGGCCTGAATACCTCGCCATTTCCCTCCTGGCGATGACGGGGCGAGGCAAACGCTGACGGAATTTGCTTGCCGGTCGCCTCTGACCTTCTAGCCACCTGGGTCCACCCATCTTCTCCCTTTGGCCTAACACGGAGATCTTCCTCTCACCCCCACGATCCTAGCCAGACGACGCCTTCCGGAACTCTTCACCTCATCTTCCCTCTTCTGCAAGTTGATTCCCCGATTTCCGAACCCTGCCATCATCATTTTCCTCGCGCAATATCGCCAATCGCCTCTTGCCGATCCATCATTTCTGCTCGCCCAAAGCATCCAACGAACGCCCCTTCCCCCTTGTTATTTCCTTTCTGCTCGCCGGCCTACACCCGCACCACCTTCCCGATAAAATTGACATACTCTATCTCGGCCGGCATAGTTGACGACCTCCTATCTTCCTTGGATATTTGACCGCACCCCTGCATCTTGATCGTCGCCGGTGGATTTTATCACCAAGGGGAATATTGCCACTAGGATTCCTGCTACTACTCTTTCTGAAACGAGGCTTCCTACGACTGCACGCCGGGCTTGCTGCCGTAGTACTATTGTTGCCAAATCATCCTGTCCCTGGACCTCTTTCGATTGATCGCCGGATTTACTTCTGCCGGATTACTATCGTTGGTCGTCGCTGCTGCCAGGATTGTCGCCGCCGGACCGCCACCCTCGGGTTTTCGTTGACTGCTCGCCAGGACTATTACTGCCGGGAACTACTTTTGCCAGGTTCCATTTCGATCTCCCTCATTTTACAGTATCGTTACGTCTTACAGTACTGTCTACCCCTATCGATTTCCTTTGCCGCTTGATCTTAAAACGATTCCGGTTAGGATAGCCACCGTTGTCGTGTGATAGACGATTTCTTTGAGATAGACGGCTGATCATAGTCGTTGACCGAGAACTCCCTCAGGCCGTCGCATGCTCCCCTCATCGTGCTAGTTCGTGTATTCTCGAGGGTCACACAGAGTCTGTCCTGACCTAGTCGTCTTCCTTAGAACGTGCTGAACCCTCGCCCCTCCATCGGCCCGTCCTTACCCGCTCTACGAGGAATATTTAAACTTGCATTCATCTGTTTAATTGAGGCACATTCCCCATCGTTGTGACGTAATACGAGCCGTCGATCCCGGCGTTACCGTGTTACATCAGCCTCTTCAGTCATTAACCAGAAAGATACATGGGCCTAGAGGGTCACACACAAATGGTCTTTGGATGTCGGAAGATATACTTAAGTTTTGGGGATTTTGTGAAAAATATCCACTTAATACAAAAAGGGGAAGGCCCTGAATAAAATTCACCGGCCAGATTTGTTCAAGAGCCTTCCCCTTATTATCCCTTATCCCTACACCTCCTCTCCATTTCTGAAGTGATCGGGATGGCGTAACGATGATGACATAAGTTTGCGAGGGTGACGGAGGAGATACAATGTGCAAAGGATCACATGGATACATCTAGAGGCTTCACACTTGAGCAGCTTGACTCATCTCACTCAGGGACCAAAGAAATCATGGATGCAATCCGTGCACAGGTTATTCAATTCATGATTTTAATGATGTCATAATGATTCCGTTATGAGTCTTCCACTACATGGAATCCTCGTGTTCATCCAAATCAAGGGCATTATAACCAACAACTGGATTATGTTTTTTGCCAATCCAAAATCTGTTTACAATTTTGGGAATGGAATGGAGGTGGAAAAGTGACCTTATGATGTTTCCTTGAGAGCTAATATCTGATCCATTATACAGTTTAGAACATCTACCAAATTGACCTTCAGAATCTTTTTTCATAAAAATATATTCATTATAATGCACATATGATGCTAAAAAAGAGGATACATACAATCAATAAATGAGTTATAATGAGTGCATAGTCCGAAGATCACTAGTTTTTAAACTTGTATTCTAAATATTCTTATTCAATCTATACTCGAGCAAAGATATCAACATATCACAATATAGTAACACTATCTTGTCTCACTCACATGATGAGTATAGGTGGTCCTATAGCCATTACTATGGAGACAAGATAGATAGGGGGTGCTCTTTTGGGGGCAAGTGTTTGGTGAATTGATTTGTATGAATCTAATGGTATTATAGAAAGGTGTGAATTAGGTTGATGATGGGATTTTGAGGCCACAATCAACTTGATTCACAACATCATCTTGAACCAAAAATGGTTCAGAAAGCTAAAAATACAGGGCAACAAAAAATCACCTTTTGAGCGTATTGAATTCATGATTTATTAGTTCCATGGATGACCATATTCCATCCATTCAAATTCTCAACATCTAGATGTATACACATAATCTTCATTACACAAGATTTCCTCCTCTTTTTTCAAATCATGATTCTACAAATCTTATTTATCTCCGTCTAGTTTTATTAGAAGCGGCACTTAGGGAAGAAGAAGATAATAAATGGGAGGGCACTCAAAATGAATTCCATGGGTATAAAATAAGGGTGCGACATCTAATAATAGTGCTTTAGAAAATTTCATGAAATTCCTTGAACTTAGATTGTATCCACTTATGTCTTAATATTTCGAGTGTGTGATCTTTTACATCAATGTAGCCGTCTAATCAATAACTCCAATGTATTAAGTATGTGACACATATATTAATTATGTACACAGACCATGGGGTCCCAAGCTACACCTCGTGCCCTAGAAGATACAAAAGAGTATGCCAACTCTATCATGGAAGTTCTATCCGTGTTGCGTTTTTGTGTATGTATCTGCATGAGACTCCTACATCAAATCCTAATAGGTCATTCTGGGTAGTAGTGATGTGTTTCAAAACTATCGGATGACATCATCTCTGCCATTTCTAATGTCTTGGCCAGGAATTAAATTTCATGTTACTCCTTGACTCAAACTCCTCTAATATAGATGATGGATGATCCCATCTTGACTGCACAATAAGCTTAGTAGGCATATTTTTAAACTTGATCCAGGGTGGCTTGGAATATCTTGAATAAAGACTCATTAGCCATACTCAAAACACATTCACCCATCCATAAGGTTTCTTATGTGTCTTGATAACATACATTTTTAGTAGGTTAATGTCATGATATTTACATATTTATGTTTCTTATGTGTCTTGATAACATACATTTTTAGTAGGTTAATGTCATGATATTTACATATTTATGTTTCTTATGTGTCTTGATAACATACATTTTTAGTAGGTTAATGTCATGATATTTACATATTTATTTGCACTAGAGTGATGCAATATCCTTTTAATCATGTCTAGAAATGATCATATTTATTTTTTGAATGATATTTTTAATTTTATGAATTTTTAGGAATTTTTTGAAGTTATCTCCTAGAAGAAAATATTTTTCTATTTTCCTGAATTTTTGAAAGCATATACTTGAGAATATAAAATTTCTACGTCCAAAAATGTTTTGATTTATTTATTTTGCTATGTATCTAATTTGATATGAATATATGAAATTAATTTTGAGTTTAAATCGTTATTGTGCCATGTGTCACCATTTGACTTGATAGAATGGAAACCAATCAAGACTTCACACCATATTGGCACTGCATATCATTTTGACAAAAGTGATATAATAGCATCATGGATTTTGATGCCATAATAGTTAATCATTATTTGATGTGGTGTTACTTATTTTAATCATAGGGATGGTACGGCCTTAGAAAAAAAGGTGCTACTTAGTTGGCACCAAATGTAGTGTGTGGATTGATGGCAACCTATTTAAATACTATCTTTACATTTTTGCATGCACTTGGAAACGTGGAGACTGATGACGCATACAGCATCAGGAAAAGCATAGCTCCATGGGTACAATTTTGGGGGTGTCAAAAAATTAGAATGGTAAAAGCAACATGGCAGTGGTGGAAAAGGAGAGAAAAATGAATTGATTGAATCAACAACCAAAATGATCCAGCTTAGGACTTGATATCAGATGATCCAAAAAGCCGATCAGGCTGAAAATTTTAAGAGCAACTTCATCTTTCTCTCCTTTATCCATCCATCTAATTGGATTTATAAGATGCCCCCAATATTTCAGAGAAAACATATTTCAACTTTTTTGCTCCTAGAGAGACTGATTAAAAGAGAGTGGGGTTTTTGTAAATCCATAAAGGTTTTCTTGGAGCCTTGAGTGTTTGGAGAAGCTCAACAGATAAGTATAGAGGTTGATCTTCATCAAGTACTCGCCTTGGTCCTAGTGGAACATAGGGATGTTAGGTTAGTCTCTTGCGTAACATTGATCATTCTTAGGCACATCATCTAGATATATCTTTATCATCCCAGCCTTCCACTTCAATCCATCATCACCACGCCTCATCCTTATATCATCTCCATCACATTCCCTTTTCCATATCTCCACCTCATCTTTAGTTAAAGATAAATCCTCAGTTGGCCACTTGACCGCCTTCTTTCAGTATCCTTATCCCATCCTACTATCACCTCATCACATATCTTCCTCTAACCACTATCTCTTGATTTCATTTAATCTATTTATGTCTTCTCTATTGTTATTTATATCATACTCACCTAGTCATTACCATTGTCTCAACTCCACCTTATCAATACGTCACTATCTCATATCCTATACATATCCCTTCTGATCCCTTTGAATCACTACATATCGAGTGCCAAATCCTTAAGATCCATTACCTGTTGATTATCTATCTCAAATTATTATCTAAGTATTAATTTATCAACTTTATTGATTAAACTCAAAACACAAATGGCATATTTAATCCTAAGTTTTGAGTTTATCATTTATTGATTCTAGGGACCACTTACAATACCAAACATGAATTAATTTGATTGACAATAGATCTTTCCCTAACATCACCAACTATCTATCCCTAAGTGTCTCCACAATAATAGCTACAAGATTGGCCATACTCACCATATGGGTAGCACAAAACAATTATATTCTTTCTGAATATTTTTCACGTCTTTCTCTAGCATCCTTCAAATACGAATATTTTGAAGACATGTTTAAAGACTAATGATCTCTTTATTATGAAGTCAACATAATTCACTCAATCATCACGTCTTGATAGAGTTCAGTTATAAGCATCCCACGTGCATTATAAGGAATATATAGCATTAATGAAATATTGAATGAGGCGTACAATGAGTGACTGAATTATAAGTCACATATATCTCTAACACTTGATTCACATTACAAGTATTGTGTTCCTTGAACTTTAGATAAAAAATACATCTTTTGGATGGATGGTCGTTCTTTGTCTGTCTTATGAATGCTTAGTGATGCAATTCCAAACATCTTAGCTTAGGTGTAGAAAGGATTTCAGCGACATGATTAAGTTGTCAAGATAAGATTATCTGTCCTTGTTATAAGAGGAGACTATCAAGGAAGCCAATGCAATGAAGTCTTAAGCCAAGACAATGGAAAATAACTGAACAGTTGTCCACTGATTGCACTAGACTTTAGTAAGATGGACTGGTAGATTGAGGATGCACTTGATCTCACAACTTTTGACATTTTCAGCGGTAATGAATTATGAACAAGTGCTCATTGTCCCTTGTTCAAAATTAGTGTGAAACTATATGTGTGTATAAATTCCATATATAAGGTTAAGGAAATGGGAGCTAAACTGTAGAATGATATTTATTGAAGAAATGGGAAGTAGACTACCAGCACATAATGTCAAAGGTGAATTACTCCTAAAACATGGGTAAATAAGATAGTGTAATTTTCCTATCTTCCAGATCTAATTCTCTATTCAGTCAACTAGATAAAATATTTAAAAAATAAGTCACCATATTCATACCCATCCCTATTTTGGTAATTGATAACTTGAAAATTATCATGTTTAATTGATGAATATTACATTATATTTATGTGTTTTAATGACCATATTTGCATGTTATCATATATAAATGAAGATAAAGACTTAAACGCTGATTTTATTATTGTTTCTAATTTTAATTTTTTTTGCATGGTATTTAACCTCATTTCATTGAAGAAATATTTTTTACATGGCCTTAAATACTTGGCTAAAGGTTGCTAAGGGCTTTTCTAAATTTTCTGGAATTTTTATATATTTTTTTGTAATTTTCTGACCAGTGTTTAACAAAGAAATGATTTTTAAGAATTAAAAGAATATATTTTATTATTTATTTAGTATTTTAAATATGATTTTCTATTAAATTTATGGTGTCCACGTCATTCACCCAAAAATTTGGGCGAATGATTAGAAGAACCAAGATTAGTCAATGATAGGCTCATTATGGCATCACGCATCATGATGCCATAATGAGTGAATCATGTACGTTGAAAAAAAAAGAAACATGGCGTGGTGAGCGAGAAGAAAAAAATGGTACGCTGTTTTATTTATTTTGGTTCTTTTCGTACAATAACGCATGCGGAGAATCGATCTCTGCGTGCATTTGTTAAAATAGATACCTCGTACTGCAGCGTGCATTAAATGCACGCGACAACCAACGCATGTGCATCTTTTAAATGAAATAATGATTACACGCAAAAATCGATTTTCCGCGTGCATTATATGCATGCAAAAATCGATCTTGCGTGTAATAACTATTTAAAAAGACCTCTTTTGTCTTTTCTTTTTGTTAAGACACAGGGTGACGTGGTGCTTCGTGAGCCACTCAAATGCCGCGTCATTCTCCAATGATTGCGTGCTACGGACGCGCACAACGACGTGTCAGAACGCGATCCGAAAAGGTGGAAAACGAGAAAAAAAGCCAACCAATCAGAAAATGCCATTTTTTGAGATATTTTGAAGAGAGATAAAAAATCCAATGGTTGAGATTAAATGCCAGTAAAATGGCGATATCTTGAGATCTAGATGTCTGATTGAGCTGAAATTTTGAGGGCATGTTTGTCTTTTCACCCTCTACAATCCCTATGGTTGGATTTTTAAATAGAGGTCTGGAAAAAAAAGGCAAAATTCACTTTTTGAAGCTCTCCCCAAGGATTTGGCCAGGAAGGACATAGAAGTTGCTTTGGAAGTCGACAGATCTTGATTCTGCATTCAAAGTTGTAAGTTTTTTGATTTGTATTTTGAACTTCTTCTTGAGAGATTCTAAAATGCCTTGGCATGGGTGAAATGTAGATGCCCTAGAAGTTGTTTTGATATAAATTAGCATTGGAATTTGAGTCTGATTCGAGATCTAAATTTTAATCTTTGGTTTTAAATAGATTTAGAACAATTCTGCATTCTTAGATTTTTAAATTAGGGTCAGATTTCACTTTTTCCCCAAATTCTTCAATTTCTCTCTCTATGTTAATTCATTTATTTTCTCTCCCTAGATTTTTAAATTGATTTTTTGAAAATTTAATTCAATATATAAAAAACTTAAATATAAAATTTCATCAAAAAATTCGTCCATCTTGAAGTCCAATTTCGAAACCTCCTTCTCAATTATCAATTCTCAATTTTAATTCATAAAAAATCGCCTTAAAATTTTATAATAATTGGGAAATTAATAATTCGAATTAATCTGTTCTTATAATAAAAATTATTCTACCTTGAGTGTTTTGATTGAAAATGTTTAAAATCAAAATTAAGTTTTTACTTAATTTTGATCAATTAGAAACATCATTAAGTACAATTAAGGTTTATTAATTGCAAAATTAATTCATTCTTGAATTAATTTATTAAAAATTGGATAAAAATTCTTGCTTGCTGCCTCCTTGTGGTTCGACCTTTTGCTTGTTCTATACACTGTATTTAGTGATTAAGGGTATTTATAAATTTTATTGTATAAGTGTAAACGCCCAATCAACGACGTATTTACAGATTAATCTAGGCTTATCAGTAATCACTCGCCTACTAACTGCCATATTTTAATATCAAAGTATGAGTCAGACCATTGTCCAATTCTTTATCATTCAACTCAATTTATTGACTTGGTTCCAATGTTTCTGTTCATATATCTTATTGGAAGTGATCCTTAGACCTGAGACACTATTGATGTCTTGGGTATGGGCGATATTACTTTGACTATCACCTATGACTATGACCTCTCACAATAAAAGGAGAAAACTCAAGGGGATGATATGAAGACCTTGGACAAGGTAGTTGGATATCAAATAAGATTTCTCCGATGATATTCGAAAGCCTTAGTGCTAACTCTAATGAAAAAATTTGAATGGAAATCTTACTGTTTCGGAAGATATTAATTTCATAAAAATCAAATATATAGTATTAAATTCCTTTAAATAAAATTGATGGAGGGAAAAGGTATGCATTGATGTTCAAATATTATATTCTCATAAGTATCATCCAATGGATACTTAAAAGACAAACACTCACAAAGGCCAATTAGGAATAAAATAAAATGTGAATGAAATTTGAATTTGTAAAATTAAATTTAAATAAATATAAACTTCAACTTAAATTAAACATAAATTTTACAATTTAAGAGTCCTTAAAATAAAGTTGATGGAGTGAAAGGTATGCATTGACGTTCAAATATTATTTTCCCATAAATACCATCCAATGGATACCCGATTCAACTTAAAAGACAACCAGTCACAAAGGTCAATCTAGAATAACATAAAATGGGAATGAAATTTGAATTTGTAAAATTAAATTTAAATAAATATAAACTTCAAATTAAATTAAACATAAATTTATTTACAATTTAAGATTCCTTAAAATAAAGTTGATGGAGTGAAAGGTATGCATTGATGTTCAAATATTACTTTCCCATAAATATCATCCAATGGATACCCGATTCAACTTAAAGACAACTAGTCGCAAACGTCAATCAGGAACAACATAAAATTTGAATGAATTTTAAAGTTATAAAATTAAATTTAAATAAATTTATGCTCGAAAAGATTTTCAGATAGTGATAAAATTTTGAATAACTTTAGCTGATTATATCAGATATTAATAAATAGATATTGATTAGATCAAAATTTATATGAGAAAATACTAATAAATCAGAAAAAATAAGATTCTTAATTGTGATTTCTGATACAGGTATGAACAATATATCACAACATATTTTCTGATTTTTTGGTTTCTTAGTTTTAAATGGGAGTTTAGGTTTCCATATACATATAATTCTTATAAAATGTTTTATGCATAGGTTTCAACTATTTAACTTTTTACTCATATTGTAATTACTATTTTATAAAGGAACTTTGGTTCCAAATAGTACCAAAATTAAATTTAATACTTTGTCCTAAAACTTTTTCCGATGATTCTGAAAAGTATTTTTTGAACGCCTATGATATAGGTACAATTCTGAAAGCTAGGATGATGTAGAAGCATCTATGAACTTGTAATGTTGTAAGTATAATTAATGATTAAGAATCACAACATATCATAGGATTTTCTTCCGCCATGTCAATATTCTTGAGTGTTATATTTATTGGAATCAATTTTTGTGCAATGATTGGGATTAAAATTCATTAATCTTCATATTTTTTATATTGATATCATCCTAATTCATTTTAGTTATGTTGCATAAATATTTTTATTACTTTATAAAATTAATATGTCTAATCATTTATGATTTTCTTTTGACTAATGATTCCCAATATTATTTCGTATATGTTTTGCTTGATTTTATAACAAATAATATTATATTAGAAATTTCCAAATTACTTAACTATGATTTATTTTTATAACATCATTACTTGTAGTTCATGGAGCATCAAAGACTCGAGGCATATTTCTAATTTTAAATTTTTTTGTTTTTATTTGTAATATTATGTGGAAAGTAATTATAATAATTCTAAAAAATATCTTGATGCATTAACTTGGTTTGACAACTAATTTTCCATATGAAAAGTACCATATTGAGGAATTTTAATTCATTCAAAAGCTTTGGAAAAAATAGTGCAAGATTTCTTTCCTTGGTATATATATACATATATTAATACCTTAGAGAATATCTAGAATGAAGATAAATTTTTTACCAAAGTATGTTGGCGATATCCTATGGAAACCATCTTTTTTTATTAGGGAAAATACAACATCAGCTACGGCCATCCCCAAGATTGTAGTCATAGAAAAATCCAACTTTTTTCTAGATGCCACTCATAATGTTTTATATATGTTAATATCTGGTGTTTGAAAGCTTTTTTAGGCATAGAGTGAGAGTAAATATCCTAATTTACAAACACATGCCAGTCATCCACACTGAGGATGAAAAGAAAAGGCATACAATAATAATTCCATGGCAGGTCATAAAGTATGATGAAAATATCAGTTGTAGATTCATGTCCCCAAAGAGAATCTATCATTGTCTTGAATGAATGTCATCACAAGAGCTCTATGATGTCAGCAATGTTTGTGGAGGTCATCATGCATGCGTGTTGACAATGCCTCTCGCTGTGCACTACATGACATATCCACATGGTGAGACGCACAATTTAATGGCTTCCCCACGCTGCATAAGCTAGGTCATACAGACTAGAGAAGATTGAGTACAACACTACAAAATAATTCCCATTCCATAGCTGGAGGCAAATGTCGGTATGTCTCACCGTACAACATGAGATACAACTAACACTCTGTATACATCAATGAGAGGAAAATCTTGTACACATCATGTTGACTAAAAACTGTGTTAGTGTCTAGGACGACACCAATAAGGTTTTTCTCCTCACGAACAACGAATATGTCATGTATCTCCATAGCCTCTACTATTTTACGTTTTGCCCTCCTTGATATCCTATACTAGGTAGACTATGGTAATGTGTGGATAAGGGTAATACTTAGAGTGTGTTGATTAGGTAAAGATCCTTCCGAAAATTTTATGACGTTATAGTAGTGGGGTTACAGAGTACTGTACGACAACGTACAATAAATTAGTTCAAACATTTCGTAGGGATCTCACTTTGAAAAATAGGCGTTCCATAGTTATATTTAGGGGAGTGATGCGGAACGTGACTGATATTACATGGTCGTCAATCCAAATCACACCTCCATGTTTATTTAAGCTCATTTAATACAATATTACATTCATTATTATTCTAGTGTGATGTTTATAATGAAGTCCATGAATACGTGCAATGGCCTGGTGAAATATGATGATATCATAATACAATGATCACTAGTATTTAAACATGTATTCTAAATATTCCCTTTCGAGGGATAGTCGAGATGGATTTCAAATTATCTAGATAGATTAGCACAAACTGATCTTACATATACAATAAGTATAATTGATGCGTATTAATCCTTGAAAGGTATTATACCTAAACGTAATCAGGTTGATTCATGTCTTTTATAAGTGGTCCATTGACCTGAGACACCAAGGACATCTCGTAGATGGACGACTACATATTAACTATGACTTACGAGCCTCTAATCATGGGATTCAAATAAGTCATTGATCGGGTGTTGTGAGAAGCTGACAGAGGTGATTGAGTGGTCAAGACAGGATCGTCTACCCTCTGTAGAAGAGGAGATTGACTCAAGGAAGAGGATGCAGCAAATCCTTGGGCGGGGTAGTGTGGATATTGGACTTATATTGGAGTTCTCCAATGATCCCCCTTACACATCAATAGTAATCGAATGACGGATTGGGGATTAACGATCAACCGTACCCTATGTTGTTCAAGAGTTTCGCACGGATGATGGATTATACATATATGGTAACTGATGATGGTGAAGGTTCCATGGGAGAGTGCAAACACTACTTGGTCTCCTCTAGAGCACGAGGTGTAGCTTGGCAACCCATGGGCTGGACGCCTAACCTATGGATTGGGTTAAATCAATCTTTAATTAATTAATCTCTATGTTGCTATAGTTAACTCATAATGTTGGCCAATAATTGTTATTGGTTTACTAAAGTTATTAACTAAAATGATACATAGGCCTAAAGGGTCACGTGCATAAGATCATAGGGGCATCAGTGAATATATTTTAATTTATGGGGTTTTTGAGGAAAACGTAGGTAAAATATAAATAGGGAAGGGGCACTCTTTTCAAGCACCTAGGCCATCCAAAATTAAGAGGTCCCCTTTCTCCACTCTGCTCTCTTCTCTACTCAACCAAGGAGAGTGTCTTCATGGTGGCAAGATCTTCAAGATTTTCAAGATTTTCACGATTTTCAAGATTTTCAATATTTTGAAGATTTTCAAGGAGAGTTGAAGAAGAAGAGGAAATGATCCAAGTGCAACATGATTGCGTCGATACTTCTAGAGGCTGGGCACATGAATGACTTCAGAACGATATCAAAGTAAGGAGGTCAAGGGTGGAACAAGTTTCCCATAGAGTGAATGAGATGTATTGATTTTAAAGATTGATTGTGAATCAATTAATGCATTCACATCATGAAAACCATGCGCTCTATGGTTGAACCAACGTACAAAACCCAAAAGTGGTATCAGAGCCAGGTTCTGAGTGCATTAGTTGAAAAATAATGGAAATCTGTCCAAAAAGATGGTCACAATTATGATTTAGAACGTCCTTAAAGATGTTTTCCTGCCCCAACAGCGGCTAGTGTCAATGCCAACTGTAGCACTAGGTGCTAGGAGCAAGCACCCATGATGGCCAGCACTAGGGCACGAGTGCAGCAGCCGCACACACCTCCAACAGGCCCAAGCGCATCATTGCGGGCACTCGCTAGCGGCTGTCGCGGGTGACCACCATCAACCACTGTTTGTTCCCATTAGTCGCCCACGTGGTGGGGGTATATGCACGAGGTGGGCCACCACCTGGCCATGGACCAGGTCAAACCTGATCCAAATTTTCCAATTATTCAAAGCCGCCAAATGGAATAGGTTTGTTCATCACGAGGATGCCATGGCCCTCGTACGAAAGATGGGAAAGCCAGATTTGTTCATCACGAGGACTTGCAACCCGAACTTGCACGAGATCACTGGAGCTCTACTACCTGGCCAAAAGGCGCAAGATCTATTCGACCTCTGTTGTCGCATTTTCTGGTTGAAACTAAAGGAGCTCCTCCATTTGATCATCAACAACGAAATAATCGGCAAATTTAAAGGTCGTGCGTACGTTGTCGAGTTTCAAAAGCGTGATTTCCCATACACACACTTGCTCTGGATACTGGATGATTGGTACAAGCCAAAGACTCGTGAAGACATCGATAAGATTGTGTGTGCCGAGTTACGAGATCCCAGCGATAAGGAGTTGTTTGACTGTGTGACAACACATATGATACATGGCCCTAGGGATTCGGCAAACCCAAGATGCCCGTGCATGAAGGACAGCAAGTGCTCCAAGAAGTTTCCCAAGGAGTTCATCGGCTCAACCCAAGTCAAAAACGATGGGTAATGATGCCGGACGTCATCTCGACGTCATCCTGTCGTCACCAAAGGTATGGGTTCGGTGTCATTTTACTAACTAATCGGACTATGACGCAAGATGTCGTCCGATGTATGCGAATGGACAGGTGTTAATGACGAAGTAAATGGACGAAAACTCTAATGTAGTACGTGCATGCGCCGACAAGCAAAGAATTGCCGTTCCAGAGAAGTGACGGGTCGCCTGAGCGAGGCCTGACGGGCCTCCAAAACCTCGCCCGAAAGGGTCGAGGACGAGCACGTCACTGAGCGGGGAATTCCCACCGAGGTGCTCACACACGATGGGTGTACCCGACTTGTACCGGACGGGTAAAGACTTTCGTATAATTTTGTCGTCATCTCAACCTGTCTCACACTCACCAATCTAACCCGAGCGCGGAGGAGACAAGTCGAAGGTATACTGAAGAAGATAAAGGACAAGAATGAGAGCGAGTGAAGAGTACCGTCGTCGTGCTGGCGACAGATTTTCGTGCTTCGGAGGTTCGTAAGTGGTGCTAATGCTGAAGGCGGGGCGAGGCTGGAGAGATTGGGCGCGCGAGAGCAGTCGATGTCGACGGCAGATTCGTCCATGGACCGATGGCGTGTGTTTGCAGCGTGCAGATATCCACGACCCGTAGATCTTCCTGAGATCGCAAGCGCCGGTCGGTTATGAATGGTGTAGAGTCGCCGCAGGCAGTGTGGGATGACGGGATTGGGTCGTCGTGGATAGGGGAGCAGAAGAGTGAAGGATGATGTTTGGTGTAAAGGAAAGTGGTGGTTCGGTTCGCAGGGCAAGTGTTGAAGAATAGGGGAATTGGTGGAAAGGGAGAAGGGTCAAAGAGCGTAGGGAAAAGAAAGGCAGAGAAGAAAGACTGGAGGAAGGGTCAAAGGGCTGAGAAAGGACAAAGGAAGGCGGAAGGGTCAAAGCGAGTGAAAAAGTTGGGAGGCGGAAGAGTCAAAGGGTTGAGATTGATCGGGGAGAGAAAGAACCAGGGGAAACGGATAGGATGGCGGAAAAGGATCAAGATCGGGGGGGAAAAAGAAAGAGGTGGTCGGATGGCAGAGAAAGAGAAAAGAGAGTGGGAAAAGTCAGACGGTGGAGAGAGAGTTGAGCGGGGGACAGAGACCGGTCGGGAGAGAGAGGAAAAAAGAGCGGGGGGGGGGGAGACCGGTCGGGAGAGAAAAGGATGGAATGGAGATCGACTGGGGGAAAGAAAAGTAGCGGGGAAGGGGTGGAGAAGGAGACGATAGGGTTAACGGGTGGCGGCAGGTCGATTGGGGGCGGTAGTCAGACGGAGGTCGGCCGCGGCCGGCCGGAATCGGCGGCGGTCGGGCGGTGGTCGGGCGGCGGATGGCGGCGGCCGGTGGTGATGGGAGCAGTCCGGCTGGCTGCTCCCTCTTTCCTCTTCTTTCTTCTTTCTCTTCTTCTTTCTTCTTCTTATTCCTCTTCTTCTTCTTCTTCTTCCTCTTCTTCTTCTTTCTTTCTTCTTCTTCCTCCTCACGATCGTGACTCTTCCCACTTCTTTGAAAAATAACTGCCAATTAGGAAAGAGTGGGTCCCAGGACGCCCACCCCTTCCCCTTATATAATGGGTGAAGGTGGGCCTCCCTTTAACAAGAGAAAATCAAGAGATTAAGGAAAAGCTGATAATGGGCTTGTCAGGCCCATGTGAGGGAAAGACGTCCTCATGTGGGCTCTTCCCCTCATTACACGACGACGCATAAAATACAAAACGAAAGGAAATGAAACGAGACGAAAAGAAACAAGAGCAAAAGGGGAAAAGTGGCCGCTTTGAAGGTGACGTGCGCGCGCGTCATGCCGAGTATTTGAACTCGGGGTCGCGTGTCGCTGCGGCGGCTCGTCGTGTCAGCTGGACACGTGGCGGTGGTGGGCTCGATGACGACGGTGGTTCCTCGCGTGCTGGCTCAATGACGTCCGGCGGCTGTTCTCGTGCTGGCTCGATGACGTCCGGCGGCTGCTCTCGTGCTGGTTTGATGACGTCCGGTGATGCTGCGCCATCAGGTAACCTCTCTACCAGCGCCGCAATGATGGCCGTGTCTTCCAAAAGGGTTCACATCTCATCGACAACCACAGGGTTGTTACGTACAACAAGTATTTGTGCAAGGTGTTCAACTACCACATCAATGTGGAAATCTGCTCTTCCGTCCAGTTGGTGAAGTACTTGTACAGGAATGTCTACAAGGACCACGACCTCACTCAAGCCAAAGTAGCTTCTAATGATGCTCCAAGAGACGGTACCGTCGCTGGTGTAGCTGAAGACCCTTTATCAGGTGATGAAGCCCAACAATATCTCGATGCACGATACGTATCTCCATCAGAGGCTTTATGGCGGATTTGTGAATTCGGCATGCAGAAGATGTATCCCAGTGAATACGCCCTCCAAGTTCAGGACAATAATATGGAATTCGTGGTGTAAACTAAATATGAACCGGTCAGTGACGTCATCGATAGGTTGGCACGCACGCCCCTCACGGGGTGGATGCAGTACAACATGGAGCATCCGTAAGACGAAGTCGCCAAGCGAATGCTGTACTGTGACTTCCCATCGTATTACACGTGGAACAATTCCACTCGATGTTGGTCATGATGTCAGCGACTACACTGTATCAAACGGGTGTACTTCGTGAGCCCTTGCGACACTATGCGATACTACCTCCGATTGATGCTTCATCACATTCCAAGTGCGACGTGTTACAAAAATTTGTGCACAGTTGATGGTTTTTGCTACAACACGTATCAAAGAGCTGCTCAAACGTGTGGCCTACTCCACTCCAACAAAGAGTTTGACAATGATCTCGCGTTGGCGTCAGGCGTTGCTTCTCCCCGACAACTTCGCGAGCTCTTTGTGATGATGCTACTCTACTTTGACATAACACAACCAGATTTGCTTCTCGAGAAGTACCTTGACACGATGTCAGAGGACATCCGTTTCACGAACGATGCTTTGCAAATGACTAAAGCGATACAACAAGAAGTGTTGAATGCGCTCAAGTCAATCCTCTACCACAACGGATATTTTTTCACAACATTCCCAGCATTGCCCCAAGGCGTCAAACTCCAAGTGACAGACACAGAATTTGGGCCAAGCCAAGGAAACGACATCCTTCATGCGATCTTCCCGGTGGAATGCCTAGAAGGCATGTTGAACGAAGAAGAACGAGAAGTGTACGACACAATATTCAAAGCCATCGAATCAATAGAATGTGCCACAGAGACCAAGGTCTTCTTTGTTGATGGGCCTAGAGACTTTAGGAAAACGTTTCTCTACTTATCTATTCTCGCGCAGATCAAGGCTGCCTATCACAACGCCATCTTGACTATGACAAGGGGTATTGTGGCGATTCTTTCTAAGACACAAGGCGAACGCTACACTCAACACTCAAGATTCAAATTCCCGTCACTCACATATCAACGTGTGGAATCTAACTTGACTCCAAGATCGGCCTTCAAATTCAGTCAGCAAGCATGATAATTGTGGACGAAGCTCCAATGATGCATTGCCACGTGTACGAGACGGTGGATCGATCAATTCGAGATGTGTTGAAGAGCATCAATGCAAGTTTGGATAGTGTTCCTTTCGGCGGCAAGGTCATGGTGATGGGAGACGACTTCAGACAAATGCTTCCAATCATACCACAAGGCTCACGTTCAATGGTGGTCAGTTTGTCCCTCAACCGAAGCGTTGTATGGTGTCATTCCTCTGTTTTTGCCTCTGAACCAACGTCCGCGTTTTGTCCAACCAACAAGCGTGGAGCGAGTTCTTACTTGTTGTCGGAGAAGGACACATTGGCCTTGATGTCGAACTTCCAGCTGAGATTCAGCGTGTCTCCTCTCTATCGGAGCTGATTGCCCAAGTGTATGGCACCTTTGAAGATGGCGCAACTGAGTTGATAGGGAAGATGATTTTGACCTCTGAATGATGATGTGGTCAAGGTCAAGAACATGGTGCTTGACATCTTCCCAGGTGAAGTGATGGAGTAATTCAGCTTCAAAGAAATCCCTCCTGGAAAAGTCGACAACGAATCCCTCTACCCAACAGAGTTCCTCAACACGATCGATGATGTGACAATGCCGCTCCACAAGCAACGACTCAAGCTCGGGTGCATCGTGATCCTTCTCTGAAACTTGAACAGTGTGCAAGGTCTATGCAATAGGACTAGGCTTTGACTGGATTGCTTTTTTTTGACAATGCTCAAAGCCACAATTGTCAGCCAAGGAAATTTCTACGGCAAAGTCCATCTCCCACGACCAATCGCGCTATGCCCGACTCAATCGAGGCTTTCATTTTGATTCAAGCGCCTCCAGTTTCCAGTTTGACTCACCTTCACCATGACAATTAACAAGTCCCAAGGTTAGACTCTCGACACGGTGGGGTTTTATCTACTGAACCCGCTTTTTACTCATGACCAACTCTACATCACTCTCTCAAGGACGCTGATCAGTCCGACAAGAATCGTGTTCTGCGATGGCGGCGTGAACCAACCCACTGTGACAAACATTGTTTACACAGGTTTTCCAGTAGGAGATGGCTGTAGAAGGCGGCAAATTCACCATTTCCAGTTGCCCAGCCCAAACACCATTTCCAAGTAAGCTCACCCCTCTTTCATAAAGTGATCTCTAACATCTAATTGAAGCTGATTACATCTGATCATAGAGGAAAACCCTAGGTCATGAGACAACCAATTTGAAGGCAGAATTGGCTAGCCGAAGATATCCTAGCGCCTCCTGTTGGTTTGTGATGGCGGATCCTCCAGATTTCTGCTATCGAGGAAGAGTCCAAGGTATTAAAACCACATTCTCCTTCTATCAACGTCATCATTTTTTTATCTTCGATCCACAAACTTATTAACGTCACTCTATTGATTTCTTACTTTCACGAAAGCGGAAGTCTGTTTGTACCGAATTGCATAGAAATTTCCAATAATTGATGTTTCTAAGAGATTGAAGATATTCCAGTTAGTTTTGAGATAAATTGAAAATTTTGGTAGACTGGATTATTAGGATGGCTGAAAATCAAACTCCACTCTCTCTAGGGAATATCTGGGAAACAACACCCCTTAGAAATTGAAGATATTTCGTAAATAATAAAATAAAATAAATCAAGGATATTCCATGAATTAGGCCTCTTTATTCATCTACTATTCCGTCAAATTTTTCCATCATTCTGCTGAAGTTTCTAAATAGCACTACCAAAATTTCTGTCCTTCAATCTCCACATAGTATTCCTAAAATTCACTTGTTCCTTCAAAATTCTTGGCTGCTCTTCCCTCAATTTTTGTTGTTCATCTTACACATGGGAAAGAGAGACTAAGTGGGGGGACAAGTGGGAAGAGAGATTCTTCTCTAGCGTCGGCATCCGGAAAGGAGACACCTGGCATATATCCCCCACTGATGACCGTACGCTTCTCCACTGGTTCATGAATATTGAGTATTTATTTGATTTTAAAATATCTCTAGGATGGTCGAGAGCTTAGGGAGAAGAGCAACTCGGAAACGGGTAGCTCCTTGGCTTGCTATCCTTGATTACATTTTTAGTTAGTCAAGGTGCCTCTCCATTTGCAGACTGTTCATCAATTCAGGAAGAGCACGATGGGGGGAGAGCTGGAACATTATCATCGAAGAGGAGACCCACTACGAGTAAGTCAACATCTCGAGCTCACATCATTGACTTTTTCTTTATTCTCTCTCTCTATCTATGTGTGTGGAAGGGCTGAGCCTCACTATGGGTGGGGGGATGTGGTGGGGGACTCGAGCCAGCTGTTGTCTATTCACGCCACGCCGCAGTACAGAGATAAGAGAGTGAGGCTGATTAGCTCACAAGAGAGTGAGCCATTCAACCGAGCATTGCGTGCATGCCCCCTGGTATATTTTTAATTTTAAATACTTTTAATGCAATTTATGAATATAAATTATTTTGAAATAGATTATTTAAAGGCAAAATAAATTTCTGAAAATTCTGAAAAATAAAAAAAATAATTTTCTTAAATCAAATAAATAAATAAAATTTGAGGCTGATAGATGAAGATTTAGAGGAAGACGCGAGTGAGCGAGCGGGCGCGGAGTGAGAAAATTATGAAAATACATAATTTTGGATTTATTGAATGGAATAATTCAAGAGATAAATTATTATGAGCTTCAATAAATTTCCATAAATTAAAATAATTTTTAAATAATTATTACTTTAATTTGAAAGCATTAAAGTCATGTTTGTTTATAGAAATTTTGAAGTGTTTAAAAAATGTGATATATTACATTTGTGATGTAACTATATTGTATGATAAATGTATTATGGAAACCAAAACAGAGATGGACTTGATGTAGGCTTCTTTAAGGTGGTGGAAAAATTAGATTGGAATGTGGGGTTGACTATGTGAGATTGTCAACTTACACACAAGTACACAAATTCATACATCACACATATATTTGGGCATATAATAATATGTGATATTACATTATGCTTATGTCATCAAAGATACCATATGAACTCCCTCTATCTAAAAATATGAACCGTAATGCTTAACTGAAAAGCTTAAGTGCAGTCCTCCTTCATTATAGTCCTAGGATCCAAGTCCCGTTTAAGCTAGGTTGGTGGAGTCAACTCCAGGCCTACTTGTTCTCGGAAAGGAACTTAGAGCAAGTCTGTGGCACCAGGTCAAGATAGAGGAAACACGTAGTTTGGTGGGGATATATTCCAGGATTCCAAATAAATATATTTTCATCAAATAACAATGATATTCCTCAGGCCAAACATAGTGGTTGGTGGGGACATAGTATAGGCCACATGAGTTTCTAAGACCAATATATGATTCGATATTGTAAGGAGTTGCAAGTCCCATGAGATGGGTGTTCAATGCTATGTATTATGATTGGTGGGGGTATACACATTATTTGTGCGCAGCAGAGAAGGCAGTGGCAATAAGAGCAGCGCAGTTGATGCCGGCTGTAGCAACCCGACGCGTGAAAGGCAGTGAGAGCAACCCCATAGGCAAAGACATAGGCGGCTGCACGGTGCTAGTGTGGGCGGTGATGCGTGTGGCGACGCAGTAGCAACGCGGTGGTAGCAAGGGCAATGGCAAGGTGACTCATTGAGGGCACTGTGGGAAGCCGCACAAGTGACGTCACTAGCAGCTGCATGGTGGTAGGGTGGGCAGTGCCGGGTGTCGAGCGGCGTGAGCTAGGGCGTCCAGCAATGTTCAGTGTCAGGACAACGGTGGTGGCGGCAGCAATGTTTATATTTTTTCCGCTACTACACACGTGCCCTAGGAAGGGCGCTGCACTCCCGTGGGCCTGAACACATGGCACACCCGCCAATCAATCCCAGCCTTGATGATCCACGCACCACTGACACCATCACACAAGGTTTGCTTAGGCGCCGCCATGCTCGATGCCCCAAGCTGGACGTCTTTGCCAAGCACTACCTGTAAGGGTGCCGCATGTCCTGCAACCCTCTCAGCGCTCTTTGTGCAGCTATGCCTTAGTCTCCTAGCGTGATGTCTCCCACCTTGCGCCCTGCACACGCAGTGTGCATGGTGTGTGGATGCATTCCTCACGGCACACACGAGCGCAGCGCTCAATGCCTGCACACCTACACAATTCTCGCGTGCAACGCCCACACCTCTGCCACCCAGCATGTACGTCCCGCATGCGCTCCCATGCGCACACGCTCTTGTCAGACCCCACATGCCCTCTTCGCAGCCCGTGCACACAACACGTGCGCGGCCTGCCTAGATCCACCAAGCATGCTTGTCAGCGGGCATGAGAACCAAAGGGCAGTGGCTTAAAAGATCAGTGTTGGGTGTTGCCATGCATGGTTCCTTGAGCTGGCTGAGACTGGTCTTTGGAGTTAGATGGTACCCATCAGGGAGAGTCATGAAAACAATGGGACTGAGAGCTAATGCAGTGATCAATGTATGTCACATGATCATCCATGGAGAGTCCAAAATGTATGCACCTCCATATGTAGAAAGATAAGAGAGTAATGACCTCCAGTTGCTATATATGTCCCCGCAACAAGCATGCGCAAGTAATTTCTCTCTAAAGGGATCCCAAAATAAACAATAAGAGTAATTTACATCAAGTGTGTTTTCATATAGGATGGTCGGGTATGGACCCTAGCTTAGTAGTTATAGCCTCCTATAAGAATTCTAATGAGAGTCAATGTTTCTCAGAGAGGAGTCTCATCTTACCCTTTAACAACTATGCTACCATTAATGAGAGGCTATAGTGTAAAAAGCTAGGGTGGCTACCTAAGGGTCTAATCACTATCTAATAATTTTATTAGGCACTTATCATATTATTCTCCACTTGTAAGCATATCAGTATTGAAATAGTTGGCTAGTTGCATTGCTGAATATTCCACCATTTAATAAGGGTGAGATGAATATTAATCCAAATAGTTGTTTAGGGAACAAAAACAAAACGAGTAAAAATGAGAGACCAAGATGGAGGAAGATGTGAAAAGTAACAATGGAATGAGACTATGGATAAAGGAGAATATACGAAGAAATGTCTAAATTAGGATTTAGAATTGAAGTGATAACAATATAACAAGATAAAGCAGAGATGACAGGTTGAGAGACAATGACAATCAAAAAATAAAGTATGAATAAGGAAAGATGAAGATCTAACATAATAAATGTGATGGATACAAGAAAATCTAAGTCATGAGAACTTACCCAATGTTCTTATATTCTGCTGGGGCCGCTGCATTTTGTTCGTGCAAATAAGCTTTTTTTGTTCAATGTTTCCCGTACCTTAGGACTCAAGACACTAAACTTCATGAATCTTGAAAACCTGACTCACTGTTAATCAGCCTACCAAGCATGAAGCAAGTTAAACGATATAATTTAAAATATCACTTGCTCTTCCTATATAAATGTGGATGGATACAGAAGAGAAAGACAAAATTTCCCTTAAAATTTCAGTTTGATCTGCCTTCTAGATTGTCACATATCAAGCCCAAGAGTTGTCCAAATCTTGGCCTTTGATTTAAGGGCTCCTACAAATACTATCTTCATAGATTTATCGTCAGGAAGTTCATAAAAATCACACTACCTCAAAAATTAAATTCTTTCATAATATGTAATGTCATTAAAATTCATAAAAATCCAAAAATGAAAAAAACATTAGTAATAATAATCATTCTAAGCTGGATCAAATGTTAATATAATGATTTCAATTCAGTTAATCATTCTAAACATTTTGTATCACACATTGTCAGTCTCATGCACCACACTAGCTCCTTTTGAAGAATATCTTGGTTGTATTAGGGATGCTTCATCCATACACTTCGTCCACTCATCCATTCACCATCCATTCATCCATACACTTCATCCATACACAATCATTCTAAATATCGTAGAACTTCATGGGTCCAACTCACAGCCTACATGGCTCATTCTGGCCCGTAGGAATCTAAGATGAGTTTACTTATTCTGATATTAAGTAACAGCCTCTGATAGCCTTCTAGGAATATAAATATTTCCCAATGGAATTAAGATTGTGATGTTCTATGCAGGCAGACATGGAATAATGTGAGCCATTGGATAATGATCTAACGATCATTACTTGGACCGCTCTATGGAACTCATGACTTGCAGGACATTGAATCTCCCATGATGCACATTCATATGAGTTTATTTAAGTTTTTTTGTCTCTTAACAAGAAAGATACCTCAGAAATCGTCGAGGGATACTTGCCTTAGTGCAAAAATTACATCCATCCACCAAAATAAAAGAGAGAATCATCATCAACACGCTAAAATAATATAAAAGAGAAGAATGAGATGATTATTGATATTGGGAATTGATTTAAGGCCTACTTTTGGAGGTTGTTGGTTGGAAATTGTATTATTTGTTTCTTTCAATTTATAGTAAGGTAAAATTTCAATTAGATTAGAAACAAATAGAGATTTTGATTGATCCTCACTGCTTTTCATTGAGTCCTCTGCATATTTTTTGTGATACCTTTGGACATGTTTTTTTTATAGCTTTGTGTCGTAGTTGTTGTTTGACTACTGCGTCCTTGTGATTTTTTAGTCCTAATTGGATAAGTGTTATCTTAGTTCTTATTTCCATTTTCATCTAATTCAATGTGGTTTGACCAAGTAGACTATTTGATAAAAATCAACTTTTTGCTCACTATGGATTCAAACGGTACTCATCATCATATTTGTGTTCACTTATTGAAGTGAGTTCGGAATCTTTGTTGTCTACAAATTGTGCGGTAAAATGACCACAAAAATTGTTTCCATCAATGGGCCTACCATAAAACTAATATTTGAAGCTGGCCTACCATAAATCAATGGGCCTACCATAAAACTACAAGATGGCCTAAGGCCTTATTGTATGTAATAAAACTCTCAGGAGTACCTTATGGATTTCATAAATCCATTTAGAAAGAGGATCTTATCATTGACAAATAGAGAGAGTAAAATAATAAAACAACCCCATTTTGAAGAATATGATTAGTGATTAGATGTGTGAATCATCAACTAAGAACCTCTTCCACAAAGATGTCAAGGGTGCATGAGATACGATCTCTTTTCCATATACCACACATGTTAGTGAATAATGTCATGGATTTTCCCTCCACTCAGCAAGGGAGATGAGTTCCTCAATCAAACCATAGGATCTCAAATCTTTGGTAAGGAATGTGTAGTCAACTCAATAAAAAGCCTTCGCCATATTAAGTTAGATGATGATGTTTTACCATCCAAGAATGTGGAAATCTTGTCACAATGCTAGTTGGTATCCTAGCATAATATTCTCATGGGTTTGTTAACCCTTCAGAAAACCACCTTGTGGCAGTCCCTCATCAGTTTGCAAAGATTTTAGATACAACTTTGTGAAATACATTAGAGAGACATATGGATCAAAATTTTGAAGAGGAAATGGGTTTATCCAATGTGGGACAAGTGGAAGGAAAGTGGAATTCATGCCTCTTGTAAAGGCTTTGTAAATGAATGTTTCTTTGATAAAATATATTAGAACACATGATAGTAAAGAACAATGAGAAGGGGTTTTGAATTGGTGTTTTGAAACTATTACCTCTCATCTTTTTCTAAGTTCAATTTTATATTCCTTGAAAAACACTCAGCCCTCTTCTCACTATGAGACAAAGTGTTAGTAGAGTCTGGAAACCATCCTAATTAATTTTAATCCAGCCAAAAAGGATCAATCAAAAAAGAAAAAAACATTATATTTTTTATAAGTTCAAACTGTTCTCTATGCACTCTTTTTTTTACATCAATATCTAAGGATCTTTAAAATAAATGCATCCACAACTCTTCCCTTTGATTATTCTCCCAAAACCAATCACATAGTCCATTACTTTTCCTATGTTCATTAATAGAATGTATTTATTACAGTGCGCATGAGATGCTTATAATGAAGTCTATCAATTCATTATCTGACTTAGTGAATTATGATGAGATTATAATATAGAGATCACTAGTCTTTACTCATGTGCTCTAAATATTCCTATTTGAAGGATAGTCGAGAAGGACATCAAAGTATCATGATACAATAGTACTATATTCCCTCACTCATATGATGAGCATGGTTGACCCCATAGCCATTAGTGTGGATACACTGGGATAGTTAGTGTGTGCTCTTTAGTGGAAAGAGTTCACTGAATTCATCTGTACTAATCCCTAAATGGTATTATACTACCAAACTATCGATTATGTTGACTCACATTATGGTTATCTAAGTGGTCCTCAGATCAAAGACACCAAAGATGTATTGTGGATGGACTGTTCTACTTATACTATGACCTACCAGTTCCTAATTATGGAATTCTAAACGGTCTTAGTTCGGGTTTAGTGGGCAGTTCACAAAGATGATTGAGTGGTCAAGATGGCATTGTCTGCCCACAGCTTTAGACGAGACAACTCAAAGAATACGATGTGATCAAGTCCTTGCCAAGGTAGCGAAATATCAGAGAAGAATTGTCCAATGATTTCTGAACGCATCAATACTAACTTCGATCACCGACAAGGATTTGCCAATTGACCATACCCTAAGTTATCCTAGGACACATACTACATATCTTCTGGAGCATATTTTTAGCCTATGATGAGGGATGAGGAAGTATATGTACATGGTAAATAATGATGTACATTTTCTATGAGTGAGTCGATACACACTGCACATCTTCTAGAGCATGAGGTGTAGCTTCACACCCCATAGGCATGAGACTCATCCTATTGATTGGGTTTAATTGATCTGTCATTAATTAAATCTATGCAATGATATGGTAAATCAGTTTGGAAGGCAAACAAAGGTTAATGGGCAAATGGAGTTGTTCACTAGTTTTGTCTTGGGCCTAGAGGGTCACACACAAATGGTCTTTTGGATGTTGGAAGATATACTTAAAATAAGGGGGTATATGAAACATACCCACTTATTATAAATAGGGGAATGGCTTGAATGACAGTCAACCAAGGCAAAAAAATTTAAAAGTCCTTCACTTTCTTCTCCCTTCTCCCCTTAGCTCCTCTCCATTTCAGATGTGACTGGGATGGCACAAAGACCATGATAGAGCCTAAATGGAACATGTCATGATAATGTAGGGATTCAACATCTCATGGATTGTGTGGATACTTCTAGAGGTTGGACACATGAATAGCTTGGCATGGCTCACACGCAGATAAAATGAATCATGGATGTGATCCATGCCCAAGGGATTTAATTCATATTTTTTCTTGCCATTTTAATTACGTTCAAAGTTTTTCAAATAATTCTAAGTTTTAAGTTTAAAAATATTTCTTTTAACCAATAAATGGTTAAATTTACTACAATGAAAGATTAGCCAAAATATTTAATATCACTCATATATTGAAATATTCAATATTCATTCTTATAAAATAAATTTTGAAAAAATCGGATTTAATTTATCAAAGCTCTAAATATGTGCGAGAAATTGTATTTGATAGTGTAGATAATATATCAGAGAGAGAAAGAGATGAAATAATCACATCAGTAGAGGTTTCAACAAAAAATGAGAATCAAAGATGAACTGAATTTAAGATTTACTATTTTGTAATACAGATAATATCCAGGTAGGTAGATTAAAGAAACACGTCAGTAAAAGTTTCAGAGAAATTTATGATTCAAAATTTTAATCTATAGCTAATATTTGGAGAAAGAGATAAAAGGATCACAGTATTAAAAATTTCAGAGAGATTGTCATATCTAAATATGACAGCATTGCGGAGAAATTTAATATCTATTATGTTATATTATACATAATATTTGGAGAGGGTGATTAAAGAATCACAACAGTAAACGTTTTAGAGAGATTTCAGCTTAAATTTTTTTTACTATAGGTAATATTGAGAGAAAGCGATTAAAGAATCACAAGAGTAAAAATTTCAGATTCAAGGATGAACTGAATTGTAGAAAAATTTCAGATTACTGAAACAATTTTTTCTATAAAAAATTCAGAAAAATCCCACAACAGCTCCAGAAAAAATAGGAAGTATAGTCACAATGATGAAAGTTTTCAAGAACTTAAAATCCAAGGAATATATCAGAACCGAATAATCTCATATTGAAATATTTAGCTTAAAAAAGGTTTCTCACTTCAGAAATAACCATTTTAATAATGAAATAAAATTTTTGAACAATCCTAAACAACATGGTATTACCTTTTAAAATTATCATTTTCTTCATGATATCTTCTCACATATTTCTAAAATTCAACTTAGATACATTTCTCAATCTTGAAATTAAAATAGTAAATGCTGTAAAAATACTCAAATAATGCCAATAGTTGATCAAATAATACCATAAAAAATTAATAAATGATATTCGCAACATACTATACTAAGTCAATAATAATGATATACCAACATTTTATAAAGAAGCCTATTGAGAATACATCGTGCCCTCATGCCTTGTTCCAATGGAAAAAAGACTACTTGATTGATCTTTGATCATGTTGGAATAGCCATAAGGTTGGGGTTTTCTTTGTCTGTCACGAGATGTGTGATATGATGATAATATATCCTTGATCATCACCACCAGCTACGAGGTAAGAATGAAAAGGAAGTAATAAACACCACCCTCTACCAATGAACTAGGATCCTGATTATATGTCTTGATCTATGTTAGATGGAGGCATGAAAGAAATGAGTATTCCTATAATTGGACTAGCAATCATGGAGATATTATAAGTCATATCTGGTGGGGACCACAACAGCCATGCAGCTCCGGCCCAACGTGACATGGTTTCCCCGTTGGTGGAGACCAATCAAGATGCTTGGCTGCGATGACCAGTGCAGAAGACCCTAACATTATTTATTTTTGAGATATGGCCCACGAAACAAACTGTTCACCTTCTTCCTTCCACCGCTCGCTCGCCGCTTCTATATGAATGTTTTGAACCCTATTTGCTGAGACAATGAAGAAGATTGAGTTTTTTTGCTTTACTTTCCCTCTGATTTTCTGATTTGTTCATATTGGGATCCTCCGACCTACGCCGCCACCACCTGTAGCGAATGTCTTCAGTAAAGATGCCGATTGCCCGCCGTCACCTGTTGTGAAAGGGCATGCTTTCGGCTGCCATCGTCCTATAACCAGCATACATCTTTGAGCCATTGTCATACCTCCCGCCTCTTCGCACATCCCCGCTACGCCATCTTGCCTCTCCGTCGCCTCGTCGCCATGCCATCACTCTGCTGCACCACCCCCATCCGTTGTGCCACCTCACTTCCTTCTTGCCACACCACCTCACTACCTCCTCTGGTCTGGACCTTTGCAACACCCCCCATTATGTGCTGCGGTCGTGCTACGCCAACGTACCTTTGCTGCCGCTCTGCCTTCTCTCATGCCATCGTGCTCACCATTCGACACTGCGCCAAGGGATAAGCTGCCACAACCCTCATCTGATGTATCCCTGCCATTCTGACATGCCTCTCCAACACTGGACTCTGCATTGCTTGCACGCTACACCATCACTGGACCCATTGTACGGTCTCACCTCGCTGTCGACAGATCCCACTGTGACGTCCCTTCCCAAGGCATAGCACTGGAATATTGACATGGCTCGCCTCCGCCTCCTCCATCGCATTGCACTTCACGGCCTCGCTACGCCAACTCTCTGCTGCTTACAGTCCTCCTAGGTCCGTCTTCTCTCCTCTACTCTTATTGGCACTTTATTACTTCATTTAATATCCTCGCCTTTTGACATAGCCTCGGGGCGTACCAATTTTTTTGGGTAGATGTATATTGGGTAGTGTAGCGTGAGTACCGAACAGGGATATTGACCGGGGAGCTACCCAAATTTTACCTGATCAACAGGACAACAATAGAAAATGCTCCCCCCCTCAAATGACGTTGGGGACATCACCACCTCTAAACTACCAGAACTTAAATTTTTGACTCATTGCGTGAGATCTTGGCTGCTCTTTTAATATGCACACCATCCATAGATGTATCCCTCACGATGTAGTTTTGCATCAATATCATTGCATGGTCTCATTGAGCTGCTAATTGATACATATTAAGGGCCTCTACCTATGTGTGCACATCCCCAAGTATTTTCTTATTCTACCATTTTAGGTGGATGTTGATATTCTTATTCTATCATTGACATCTACCATTTTAGGTGGATTTTGATATTCTTATTCTATCATTGACATCTATATAGAATATCTATTTTCCAGTTGTGGCACACAAAGCTGTGAAGGCTTCATGTTGAAGCCACATGGTCTGAACGTAGAAAGGATGTCCAAGGACTTTAGACCTCATCTCTTAAATGGGGAGGGTCATTGAATGATCAGACTAATAATAATGCATAAGTATAATAATAATTGAGCATTACATCATGTCAATGTTGTTAGTAAAATCATTAGATCCTCATACATATGATCTCCATTTTGTGTTGATTAGACCATAACCAAATCTCATGAGTAGTAGGTGGGTCAACTAGTGGTATTTGGTGTGTAAAGTCATTGAACCCCACATGAATCAAGCCTTAGGGAGTTGGCCACCTTAACATTCAATGATTTCACTAATGTAGTTGAAATCCCATACGAGAAATCAGGGGAGGTCAATGAACCAAGGGTAGCAGTAAATATTTTGTGTGAATTCCATCCATAAAGCCTTGTTCGCTAGGTGGGGATGAGAGGCACAGACCATGGTGTGGGTGTAAGGATGTCAGGTTAAAGCACAATGAAGGTGATTTTTTGGTTGCTTTCGTGAGCGAGTTTAAAAGATAATCTCCACTTCATAATAACCCGATTATATTTGAGTTGTGAGAATAGGCATTATCTGTTTCAAATTTTCTCATTAGGGAATGTATATTATTTGAGGTAATCATACGTTAAATAAGCCCAACTGCTCCTAGTTGGAGCAAGAGGGTTTCCAAGCCCTCTATAGATCCCAACAGTATTTGGAATCACAGAATCTATCAGCTCAAATGACACACCCGTGATTGGCTGTTGTAGATACGATAATTCAATGTGATGTTATAGCAATGCCCAATTGGGGGGCCATATCAGTATGCGAGGGCAGGGGTATCTAAGATGAGGATATACTGGAGGGGTATGGTGGGCTAAGAGAAGGTCTAGGGGGGAGGACAGGGTGGTTTTCAAGTGAAGATGGAATTCTGACTGACCCGACCCTTCATGGCCTTGATGCCCACTAAAATAGCAGTCTCATGTAACAGTTCAAGAGTGAGGATATACTCAATGTCAAGGTGGGGAGCAAATCCTCTTTGAATGGTCAAGAATGATGGATTTAATATTGAAATCTAGAAATGAATTCTCGAAAACATTTAATGTCGTTGGAATGAGGGATATGTATCTTCCACATGTCACCCGCTATTTTTGACCTTTCTAGCATTACATAATTATTGGATCTCACGGGGCTCAAGAGATTTGATGTTTGCATATTGCATGACGTGGGTGTCTAGTTGGATCCCACTCTCATGCTAGCACTGTATCATTGTGCGAGATTATCCATCTTGAAGGTGATGTCTAAGCAGTAGGATCCCACTCTCGTGCTAGCTCTGTGGACCGTGAATAGTTTTTTTATCTGACCAAGGATCAGATTCAAATGAGTCAATCCATTTGACCCAGATCAAACTGATCTAGTTTACTAGATTGATCTAGACAAGATTGAATGTTTGGATTCAATAGACCACAATAAAGTCACGCTAACCAATCTGGCCAATCTCACGAGAATTGTCCCATCCAACCCCAACAATCCTGGTCAGGTCAACTCAATTAACCCAAATGTTCATGGTGGGATTAGGGAACCTAAGAACTCCAACCCAATTGAGACTACCCAGTTATTTCTATAGAAAAGAGTCAGGCCGAATGTTCTGATCAAATATATCTAGGTTGGAATTGCCATCTTGAACCAACTGTGAATGATGATAGGGTCAAATTACCCCATTTGAGATATATGAACCCGCAGATATCAGGAAGGTTACAGAAAACCTTTCTAACCCATTATACCATGGTCAAATTGAATGCTTGGAGGTTATAGTGAGGTTAGGATGGACCAATTAAGGAAGGCATGAAGCCACACCACATGAATGATTAAGGGTTCAGTTATCCCCATTTATTGTTGAAAAATACAGATGTGGGGTAGTTCACAAGATCATCAACATCAGTAACATTGATGATAACCCTATCACCCTCTCACACAAGCCTAGCTCACCTTTATTATCCACTCACACAATCCTATCTCAGTCGTATCTATCTTCCATCTCTACTCAGCGCTCAGCTACAACTCATTCATGAGTAAAAAGGGCACTAAGAAGCATCCCAAAATACTTACTAACGGTTATAGGAACCATAGTCAATCAAGCTATGTGACACATGAATCTCATTCATGACACCGTATAATGTTATTATGTGTAGGATTTGTACTCTTCTGGTCTATATGGACAGTCAGATAAGACCAGGCTGGCACATCAAATGGTGCGAGGGCGTGCCGCCAGTAAATCTTCCCATGAAGCTATGGATGTTTCCATTTACTAATATCAAGTAAAAAAAATCATCATAAAGCATAATAATGATCGAAAAGATGACATCAATATCAATAGGTGCCAACATGAATAATATCACAATAAACAATTTGTAGATCATGATTTTTCTATTATCATCAATGTCATATTCGTCAATGATGGTTGACACTACCGTTAACATGATATCAAGGGCATTTATCTTTTTCACTAGAACTGTAATAAGGTGATGGGTAATCTTTAAACAATATCGACCATCCATGATACATCATCAATCCTACACTCATCAATTTAATGTTAGATTCAACTTCCTTAAAAGTTATCTGCGTCAATGTGTCATCTACATCAACAATGGTTTATGACTAATGTCGAACGTTGTGAGTCACGTCCTCTGACGGGTATCGAGATGATGCTTGGATAACGTGATGTAGGCGAACGTTGTCAAAGACATCGTCCATCGGATATGGACTTATGGAGATGTGATTATGTGATGCGATGTTCCTAGGCAGATGTACATGCAGGCCCTGACTCGTGGGGTTCCTAAAGCTCCGAGCTCTAGGGCGGGCAATCGATGACGGTGACAATGACCTCCTGATCCTTGTCAGAGTGACGATGGCATCTATGGCACCGAATGGACTAAGTCTATGGGCGCTCTCACGTAACAGACGGACGTGGCCTGCACCTAAGGAAAACACTCAGTAGGATCTCTCGTGTGGGTTCACACTCTCTCCTACCCTAACCCGAGCACGGTGGAGTGCAATCGGAAAAGTATACGACCAGAGATAATGTAAGTGTCAGGCGAGGGAAGCGAGGTACCTCTAGGGTCACATCGTCTCGATGCCTATATACCTGTCACTGCAGCTTCCAGCGGGTGGACTCAGTGGAGTTGTGCCGGATTTGGGCACGGAGTCGCTCGACAGGCGGCAAATTTGCTGCTCTGGAGGTGTGACGCTGGAGTGGAGGAGGCATGGTCGAGGCATGGGGCATGGCGATCGCGGCGCGGCTGGACAGCGTTGGCGGCATGGCTGGACAGCGTAGGCGGCGTGGGTGGTGTGAGCGGCACTCGACGACAACATGTGCAGCACGGGCGGTGAGGCGGCAGCATGGGTGGCCGCATTGGAGGCGCGGGCGGCGCAGACGGTGGAAACGACGGCACGGGTGGCGATGATGATGGCGCAAGCGGTGCCGCAGCTAGTGTGGGCAGTGCTAGGCGACAGTGCGGGCAGCGTGGGCGATGATCCCAATGGCAGGGGTGGTGCACACGACAGCGACGGCGGCGCGGGCAACGTCGATAGTGACACGGGCTACGTTCAACGGCAGTGCTCAACAATGGTGTGGGTAATGCAGGTGGCAGGTGTCACGAGCGGCGGCAGCAACGATGCAAGCGACGGCGCAGATGACGGTGGTGCTACGCGGAGGCGCGAGCACCGTGGGCGGTGCTACGCTGCGATGCGGGCGGCGTGGGCGGCGGTCAACGGTGATGCCGCAGCGTGAGTGGTAGCGACACCGGCCCGGGCGGGCGGTTCTTAACAACGGCGAGGTTAGCGTGTGCGTTGACGCAGGCGGCGGCGCTTGGCAACGGCGAGGGTAACGCGGGCGGCGATGGTGTCGTAGGCAGCAACGCGGGCATCGACGACGTCATTGATGAGTAGCTGCTCGCTCCATCAATGACATTGCCAATTTATGGACATCTAATGAGTGCCAAAACACGTGTAAGAATGCTGCAATAATACTACAATTCTTAATAATATATGTTTTTTATTGAGCGGAAGGAAATAAATGATTAAATTGATAGAAAATAAAAAAATAAACAAAACGTTATCTTCTTGATGGATTAACCATTGTTAATAATTTGGTTTAATTGTTGAATCATTATTTGAAATAATAGAAAGTATAAAAATTTAAACATTCTGATTCTTCCAGCGTACGCTGTCTAAGACAAAATATCGTACCTGGAATATATTTATTCTTAATGATGAAAAGATGAGTATATTCGGACTTTTGCATATTTTAAAGATTTTTTTAACACAAATTGAAAACTCTTAGCTAATAATCTCCCACAAAAAATATTTTGCATTTTGTATTTTATAAAATACTCATTTGTGAATTTTTGAAATAAACTAAGAATATCTGATAAAGGGTTTTCTTGTCTTTGGCAGGTCTGTAGGTTTTTCTTCTATATGGCTAGAGAATTATACTTAATTAATTGATGTATAATAGTCTAAAATATACCTTAAACTGTTTTTTTTGGTTTATTTTTCACAAAAAAATATTGGATAAGATTATAAGAAAAAGTAATTTATAGAAGATTTTATTGATATATTGTCACAATGCGCTTCAACTTCACTTCATATCATGTTGTTATGAGGTTTTTGTAAAGCCTTCCATAACTTTAGGTTTCATTTGTTTCTAATATCCTTTAAAACAAAAACTTGAAAGATAAATTATTCAGAGAGTTCACATTAATCTAATCATTTCAATATGTTGGCATCAAAATTTCTCTCTCAAATATGGTGATATTCAATTCTAAAATAACTCTTCGCCTCTTATATTGGAAAATATCTATAGTTCTAGGAAAACCCTGTATTTTATCCATTGATCCAAAATGTATTTCACATCTGATAACAACTTTGAATCAATCATTTAAATATCTCACTAATAAGTCATTATAAGTGAGATACAAACTTGTATTCTTGAATCAAGTACTAAACTTGATATGATATCAAGTTGTTAAAGTTTGCCCGTAATAATTCTCTTGAATTTATGATGCAACACGTACGGCCGGGATCGACGCCGCGCGTTGCAACACACGACGTGAGTACGACAACAAGTATAATTCGACGTTAATGAGAGGATGCAACGTTAGTAAAAGAAAATAACAAGAAGCACAAGGGAGCGACCGAGGTAAGACGAGCACCCTGGAGGAATTCCCGTGTGTTCTCACGTGAGATCCGACTCCCAATGACCCGCTAAATCAATCGAGGAACGCCGACGATGCGGGTACCTTTGATCAACTAGTTACTCCCGGGGAGCGAGGGCGGGCGGGTTAACCAAAGCTAGTAATCTACCCAAACCCCGGGAAACGGCGATTATGGGAAGGGGGTCAACGTTGGAGCACACGAAGTAATATTGCAAGAGATAACAATACTCGAACGGAGAGGGGTGTAGCGTCGAGACCTGCGGACAAGGTCCGGTAGTCGCGGTGGATCGCAGCCGAGTCCTTACTGGCGTAGTGGCCCGATGCGGCAAACAGTGTCGACGGTGGCCCTATCACGTGGGCGATTGGAGGAGGCAGCGCAGGCGAGCAGCGTGACTACGGCGCTGGCGGGCCGAGTGAGGCTGCGGTGGCGGTACTGGTAGGGGCATCAGGAAACGAGGGCCGCAACAGCAAGTGAGGATCGGCAATGGCGCGGCGACAGCGAGTGGAGGAGGGGTGGCTGAACGACGCTCTGGGCGACGCCGACGGGCGTCAGAACGGCCGAGAGTGGGCGGCGCGACTTCGGCGGCGGCGCGTGATCGAACGGCGGCGGCGGCAAACCGCCTGGGCGACCCAAGGTCTGGCGGCCTCGAACAGACGGAAATGCCCTTCACGCGATGAACATTCACCAGCCGTGCCCTTCACTTAAATCCGAGTCGACTCGGTCCAGTTGACCGAGTCGTGACTCGGTCGCGACGTGGACCGAACCGAGTTGGGTCGGGCCTGAGTCAAACTTGTCATGACTCGGCGAGCGTCCCTCTTCCCCGGCGACGAAGCTCGCAGCGGCACCCTGACGGCGCGGGAGTCGTCCCGGCGATGGAGGGCAGTCGGGCGATCCATCTATGTCACGGGGAGCCGACTCGTCCAACGGAGGGGCGTGTGGTTGCGACGACGGAGGTGATATTGCCTCTTCCAGAAGAAACGGGGTGAATAGCTGCGACTGCGAAGCCCGGTGACTCTCCAGCGACGGTGGTTGTGCGACGGTCAACCGGGACGGCCAACGGGGGACGGACAAGCAGTGGCAGCACCGATCCTCGTCACTCTAGAGGCTCCGTCTCCCTTGGTCGAACTTCCTTTCCTGGTGAAACTCACGGTAGCGTTCTCAAAGGCAAGCATAAACAACGAGATTCATTCTTCAAAAAAACAACAATAACAACGGCATGGCCGACGGTGGTCTCTTGTCCTTATATAGGGGAGAGAGAGAGGGGAATTACCCTAAGGGTAGTCCTTGTAATTGTAGGGAAAGGTGTGACCCAAAAAGGCCAGTCCTTCCCCCTCTAGTGGACCCTCAGAATAGGTCCGAGAAGTACCAGGAGCCCAAACGATGGGGACCCTCCTCAAAACACACACACGCGCACACACAGGTTTAGGGGAATTAAAAATGCATAAAAGAAAGAACTTGCCGGGAGGATCGCGTCAGGCCGTATACTTGAATGCAGGGTCCTTCGCATCGGCTCGGGCTTCGCGGCGTTGTCGTTGGCGTATCGCTGTGGGTTGACCTCGTGCTTCGGCTCGCATATGGTCCTCCATCAATTTACAAACTAAGGTTTTCATAAAGTTGATTCACTCTGCTGAATTTTCAATTTATACTTGAGAATATATGTCCATTTGTCATCGTTTTATTTACATCAATAGTCTTGAATATTATTTAAGAAACTAATATACTTAATACTATCTTGCTGATTTTATTAAAATAATGTATCATACAGGAAAATAATTCATGGATTAGATGTAAGTCTATAAATTCAAGGAATATAATATTGTAATATCAGTAAAAGATACTGATATAAAACTGGGCTGGGTAATAATATTAAAAATGAAGATTAAGCTTTAAGGGTATTTTTAGCACAATGCTTTGCTGTGTGTTTTGATGAATGTTAAAAGTGATGCATGCCTCCATATGGATTGTGATCAAAGAACAATAGGCCCTTAACTGATTGTATGTGAAGATAAAATAAGAGACTTAGATATATTAAAAGGTTACTTAGTTTGAACATACACTGAACAAGTCAAATCGTGTGTTTCGGACTTGTAATTTTATGACATGAAGATAAACATAGTTTTTACCACTGTTTAGGTATTTGTGTGAATTTGTCTTCATTTGATTTGTTGAATAACTCGTTCAAAATCTTAATTACTATCTTTGAGTATTTAAAGCAGAATTTATTGATGATTTAATAAAAATTAATTACATCAAAATACTATTATCCAATGGTGATATCTTTATTTAAATGTTTTGGTAAACATATCTAAAAGTCTAATGCTACTTTAAATCTCAAGTCCTCGGCAAAACGGCTAGTTTCTGCTCTTAACTTTTGAAAGGTATTTTGAATTGATGGCAAAATTGTAAATATAAAAATAAAAATAAAAATGATTATATTTTTATATTGCTTAATCATAATCAATGAATATGACTTTTGGACTTTTAAAAGATTACCATTATGCCCTTTCAGATTTCCGAGTCCATACATGTAGTTTTGAGCACTAATTTCAAATCCCCTTCTCCTTGCCCTCTGAAAATCGCTGTCCAAAAGCTAGAGAGATCTCTCAAGTCTTGGATTAATTTTCAAGCCTTTTTTGAGCTTTCTTTGAAGTGATCATTTTTTGCTTACATATATCCAAGTCCATAGAACTTGGAATTGTGGTTTTTGGTGCAGGGTATTTCAAGATTCGAAGAAAAGAAGGCTGGGTTCCAAACTTCACACATCCTTGACCCTGTGATAAGTTTATAATTTCTAGCATATTTTTTATACTGATTATGAGCTTTTGTTCAAAATAGGAATTTTTGCTAACATCCATACAAAACCAAAAAATTTGAATCGCATCATTTGGTTCTGTTTTGAAAGTGTTAAGGAGTTTGAAATTGGACACGGAGAAATCAAGCAGTAAACAAAGGACATTGAAAGATTGATCTCTGGAAATTTCTCTGATTTGTTTTTGAATATTTTGTGTGAGATAACAGTTGTGCACAAGTGTCTTTCTAAACTATTCCAGTTAGAATCATTGCATTTGGTGGAGGATTTAAAAAGATATCTGAATTTTAAGCATCAAAGCTCACACGCAAATTGAGAATTTTGTCCAAAGAAAAACGTGGAGAAGAAAAGGACTGAAGAAAGAACGAGTACAAACAAGGAGGTATTACTGAGGGAAGTCATAGTTATATTTATGAATATTTATCTCTGAATTAATAAAATTTTAACATAAAAGTTTTCTTGTTGAAATACTTAAAATTGATCATTGTCTTGAATACTACTTTTAGTAGCCATCAATACTAAGTGGTGTTGAGGAGAATATATTATTCAGAAATGTACTTTTATTGCTAGATCTTTGTGATCACTCAGGGTAAGGCTTTGGGGGCCATAATAGAAATGCTTTGGGGCTAAGTTGAAGTAGATTAAGCAACGTCATTCCGTAGAAGCCTTTAAAGGTTGAGGACAACAAAGCTTCATCAACTTTTTCTTTTTTCTTGGTATCCTTGTTCAGCCCTATTTCCAAGTGATTTTCTTGGGGGCCATTCACACAAACTTGGTTAGGGCACATCACCGTGGGACGGATACCCCCGAACATCATTAAGGATTAGCCTAAGTTGTCCAAAAAAAAACTGTCTCCCATTTCCCCTACCTCGTTTCTTAAGTATAAAAATCCTAGGCTAATTAAAATTAAAATAAAATATAATTAGAGAACCTAATTCACCCCCTCCCCCTCTTAGGTTATTCTTTGGCCACCTAAAGTAACAAAAATGTTTGTATGTTGTGTAATTTAAGTTTAATTCCATCATAATTTTATTTCATGGGTTTTTTTACCATCTGATTTCACTATTTTGTTTTCATAATTCATTATTAGTTGATTTAGTGACTTGAAATGAGATCAGTACATTGAAGATTGAAACTAGGGACACTTCACTGAGATAGCAAGAATTTTATTAGTACTGACTTATAGATTCAACCACTTGGATTGAGAAACTAGAGGATATGTCTGATTATGATAAGGGAAAAGATGTTAATGAAAATAGGTATGTTTGAACCATTCTTAGTGATCATAGATTTTTTTTGTGTGAGATTTCTTTTTTCAATTGATCTCTAAAGTACACAGTGATCTCCCTATCATACTAAAGTATACTATCTATGCATTTATTTTATAAGTGAGATAGGAGAAGATATGGGATTATACAGTCCTATTTTCTCTTGTAATTGACTTTATAGTTGTTTGGTTTAATCAGGGATAGTACATAAGCATCTCATTGTAGGTCAAAAAGTGAATCGTGAAGAGTCAGAGCTTAAATTTGAAAGAGCTAATGATCTAACTTGTTTAAACTTAATTGCCTATAATTATTTTTCTAGTGAAGGGAACAGGATCTCAGAGGGAAGGGGATTACAGAGTTCACAAGGTGTACTCGGAGGATGCTTGATAATGGCAATGATGGCCAGAGATCCATGAAAATGCTAGCCTAAATCAAATAAGGGGAAGAAAGGGTGTCTTGTAAATGCAACGAAAGGGAATTGGGGGTGAATGTCACACACTAAGGATATCCTTAAAGGAGTAATGACAAGGAGAGAAAGTGTGAGTGTGTGTATTGTATATTGCGATCTGTAAATAGAATAATCAATTAGTATTTTCTAACAATAATTCAGAGTTTATTGCATTCTTAGGTGGCTAACCCATGTGACTTTGGGTCACCGAGCCAAGGTAAAAAGACTGGTGCAAGGAGACAAGTGAAGTTAGAGAGTAAACTTTAGTAATATAAAAAAAATCTAGAAAAAAACATAAAAAACATAAGTAAAGGCACCAATACACCATCTCTTCATGCATTAAATCCTACTTAAGTTAAATATCATCATAATTAAATTTCCAATAAAAAAACCTTGCTTTCCCTCTTTTTTTAATCATGTAATTGATAAGCAAAAAATAGGGGTGAATTTTCCAATTTAAAATCCCTTATCGTTGTTAATTTTAGCTTATAAAATAAAATTTATAAAACCCTAACTTAAATGTATAGTGATACGTATAGGTATCTTACAAGGAAAGCTAGTAAGGCAATTCAATTACTTATCCAATTGAGTAATCTGGCCCTAATTAGGGTTAATTTAACTTTCAATGAATATCAAATTACCCTAATTATATGAAGAATTTAGAATGAGGATAGAAGAGATGGGAAGAATGGAAGAATTAGGGATCTCTAAATTGACTTCTTTGATCCAATAAAAAGGATCAATGGAATCAAGTACAGAGGTTAAGAAGAAAGTTTATTTTAGTTTTTTTTGGGGGAATTAGGGATCCAAATTTACTCATTACTATCTCATAAACACAATCTAATCTTCCCTAGAAATTAAACTCTTTTTTGCTATTATTTTAGTTCTTAGTTAGCGAGTGGAATGGTTAGATAAATTCAATAATCCCTCCTCTTAATCTTTGTAAGGGTCTGTACATGCCGCTCAAGCCAAGCAATTTAGAGTTGCAGACTAAGATCAAGAAGAACAACAAAGAAATTCACTAATACATAATCCGAACTACACTAAAAATCAAATACAATTACAATGAAGTAAAAAATACCAGATTTAGTTGATCCATGCTGGTTCTCCTCTCTGTCTTGAAGCTGCGAAAGAGCCCCTTTCAGAATGACCTCCTCGACTCAAATTTCTTATTTTATACTAAGGTTAAATGCTACAAATAACCATTTTAACCCAAATAATTAATTAATTTTTTCCCATCGATGTAGGCTTGATGTGAATAATCCAATCATATAGATAGAAAGAGGAGTCAAGACAAGCAAATCCATGAAATTTGAGCTTAATCTGACTTCCGAATCAAGAGTTATTGATAAATGAATATTGACCAATCAGAATCGTTGGATCAATGTTCATTTATTTAATTAAAATTTTGCAATACACAAAATGCGCATGTCGATTGCTGATTGGGTGGCTAAATTTAGAGTGAATTTGGCGGGTCTTCTCTTGGCATGCCACATATCCCAGGCCTTGAAATAAGAGAAAATAAAAAAAAGACACAATATACATTTCGATTCGTATTTTCCTGTGCGTTCCTAGTGCTGTCACCTAATTAGATATTGCCATGTCACCGCCTGCGTGTATTTTTTAATGCACCGCATGGGCAACTGATATCCGATATATGAAAAAATAAGACACCTTCTGATACCGGTTATCAGATATCAAACGGATATTGACATTCACGTGTAAAACAGATATCAGGATGGATTAAGGATGAGGGGGATATCAGATACCATGTATTGGCTTTCGATATCCAGATATCGAAACTGGTATCAGGATATCAAAAACTGATATCCGAATACGTTGTGATCAGAATACTGTAATCTCATATGGAAGAAAATCAAAATTATGAGGGCTATATATGATTTCCGACGGCCGCAATTTGGCCTCGTGGGCGTGCATAAACCACATGGAAAGAAGGGAATTAAATAAATAAGAGAATTAGCAGAAGAAGAAGAAGAAGAAGAAGAAGAAGAAGAAGAAGAGAATTAGCAGCAGTAGTAGCAGCAGCAGCAGTAGAAGAAGAAGAAGAAGAAGAAGAAAAAGAAGAGAATTAGCAGAAGAAGAAGAAGAGAAAATAAGAGAGTTAGAGGAAGAATAAGAAGAAGAAGAAGAAGAAGAAGAAGAAAAAGAAGAGAATTAGCAGAAGTAGAAGAAGAGAATTAGCAGAAGTAGAAGAAGAGAAAATAAGAGAGTTAGAGGAAGAAGAGAATTAGTGGAAGAAGAAGAAGAAGATAAAATAAGAGAGTTAGAGGAAGAAGAGAATTAGCGGAAGAAGAAGAAGAGAAAATATGAAAGTTAGAGGAAGAAGAGGAAGAAGAGGAAGAAGAGGAAGAGGAAGAAGAAGAAAAGGAAGAAAAGAAGAAGAAGACGAAGAAAAAGAAGAAAAGAAGAAGAAGAAGAAGAAGAAGAAGAAGAAGAAGGGGACGGAGGAGGAAGGAGACGACAGAAAGAAAAGAAGTGGGAGGAAGAAGAGGAAGAAGAAGAAGAGGAAGAGGGGAAATAATGACCTATTCACGTCATTGGCCTGCTGCTGCTACCGCCACCGATTGCCGCCGTGCCGTCGTCTGCCAGTGCCACTGCCCGATGCCGTCGTCCACCGATATCGAAACTCAGGTATTCATTTCAAAAAATAGAAAATTAGGTATTCCATGTTGGATATCAAAATCCGATATCCAACTCCAGTATCCGATATCGTCATCCTTTCTGAGAAACGGAGACGGATGACAACATCAAAACAGAGGACGATATCGGATATCGGTACTATAGCAACCGATATCGAATATCGTGATTTCCGATATACAATTCAGCATCCGTCCCGATACCGTAATCCGATGTCAGCATTGGGATGGGCAAACACTACTTACCACCCTCAACAGGTGCATTTACGGATTGCTTCTAAGTCATCAGATTCTCTTTTGACGGCCGGGATTGGCCACATGGCGCCAGGAAAACACTTTCTTAGAGTTTTGCACAAGAGTCCCTGCTTTAATTGGCACGCGCAAACGGACGCTGCCGAAAAGTGATTGTACATATGCCCCTCCACTTTCTCTCTCCTCCATATTTCCCTAAAAAACAAAGAAAAATCCAGATTATTTCGATATAAGTCTCTAACTATTTTTATTTATGCCTGCAATGCGTGACCGAGAGCCATTTTAAGGGCATATTTGCATCCAAAATCTCATAAAAGTCCCTCCACATTTAGAAATTGATTTAAAATACTATTTTCTTTATAATTATATCATTTTTCTATTTTTATTTTATTTTATTTTTTACGCAAAAAACATGGTGCTGGGTACGCCCAACCCTGGGGTTGTGTCCGTAGACCGATCCATCCGTGCCCTGGACGCCACCCAGGGGGATTTTATTTATAAAGTGAAGTGTTTATCAGCGTTTATAGGCGTGGAGCGAGTATAAATATCCCAATTACACTTGGATCCCACTTGTCCACGCCCATGTGCAGAAAAGAAAACGATACATAAGTGATACATGGCAGGTGCTCGGAGAAGTGCTCGCGTCGACATCTCACCGGAGCCCCCCTTGTGACGATGGTGGAGCAGTGTTGGAGCTGTTCTCGCCTCCGACAAGTGGCAACGATGGGGTGCGTGGAGAGGCTCCATTCGAGGTGGGCTTAGTTCACCCCGCTAGTGTGAGATGATACGGTTTCGGATTAGGCGGAAGGATGAGCGCTCCCACCTCGAGTGTTCCACGCAATCCGCCAATCCCGCGGGCCTGCTGGCGTTAGTATGCGACGCGTGCAGACAATCGGCAAGCCGAGACGGTTGACGCGATGGCAAAAAATTCCTAATTTTTTTTTCCATTTAAAAACTCATTTCTTCTTCGAATAAATTCCCAAAAAATTCAATTAAATTCCAGGAAAATCCAGAATTTTCAGTAATGCATCCGCACATTAATTAGCATTAAAATTAATTTTTAAAACTGCCACTTCCATTTAAATAGAGTTATTCCAAGCTTAACTAAATTCCATTAAGTTCATAAATTAACAAAAAATTAGGGTAAAAATCAGAATTCACTTGTAATATTAATTCAGATGCAAATATATGATAAAACCCTATTTTAAACTCTTTAAATGTATAAAAGTGTGCTAATTACTTGAATTAAACACCGAATTTAGAGTGTTACCAGTAATCACTCCATCAAATTACATGTCTTTTTTTAAAGTATAGATCAACACAAAATTTTGACTACCTGAATAATCATGTGAAAAATCCTTCTAATGTTCCTCAAAATCATTCGAAATGTAATTTAAGCCTTCAGACAGATTTATTTAAAAATTGAGTAGCATTATTTTATTATAAGGTTCACAATCATGAAACGTCAAGCATATGCAAAAACATACACATAAATACATACATTGAATCTGGAAATTTATTCTCCTTGACTAATTTTGATAAATTGTGATCACTCACAGTCTGTTGGATTCTCCACGTCTCTAAAAGGCCTGGCGGTCTCCCTAAACTCCTCATTCCTGATTTTTATTTCTTTCCGACCCTCATGTACAAGACTGGTCAGCTCATATACAGTTTATGGAAAAATCAACTATCTTGTTGTGGGAAGATTTTTTCCAGTCCCTTTTTTAATATATGGCTATTAACTTGGCATGACCTTTGTCCCAGTCTCCCACTCATATTGACGTAGCAATGGATTTATCTAATGAACTTTCGTTACAGCTGGGCAGACAGAATCGGAACATGGCTCCTTTTGTATTGCGGGAGCAGTGGGAAGATGGACGCATATGAGAATCTCAAGGTCTGATCAATTCACAACATTGAAAATTAACTTGGGCCATTGGGAGGCTGAGCACACGATAGACTAGGATTAGGATGCAATGGCCTATGCACAATCGCTAAATGCTTTTAGGATCAAAAGTAGTTGTGGCAGCATTGGGTCAACCATGGAATAAGCTTAGAAAAAAAGCTTAACCTGTCATTTATGATTTTCCGTTCAGGATGCTGCTGGCGCACAACGTTCGGCACTATTTGAAGCCTATCTACTGTTTTCACGATAATTGTTTGTACCTTTTTAGCTGCAGAGACTCCATAGAACAAGGATGTCATTTTATATCCACTGCATTAGATTGACTCACAGGGAATGTGAAATGCTTGATCAATAATGCATGCTCGAAGGGGTACACATGGAAACCTGCTACCTTTTTTTCTAAAAATGTGTTCCGTAGCAATTACAGACTTGTAAGTTTCCCGAGGTCATATCATACTGCGATGAATACTTATCTTGATTACGGTTCGGGAAATTTAGGTGCCGTATATCGCATGATACGGTTGTGATGATAACCGCAGATTGTTCGTAAAGATATGATTTATCATATGCAGAGGAAAGGCAGCCTTGACTCTATCTGTCTTCTCCAAGCTAGTCCAACGCACGGTTGATTCCTCGCTTATCCACACGCTGCAGGCAAGTGTTTTCCCTTTCTAGTGGCTTCTTGTACATATTTCCCGCGGTTTTTCATTGCGAGCAGATTAAGAGAAAATCGTCATCCACTTGTATCCCAGGGGCGTGGTGGCAGACCTACTTTTTATGACTGGAGCATTTTTGTTTTCGATGACGCGGCTCGTTTTAATGGAACAGCTTTCACGAATTATTCGCCGTGGCGGAATTCCATGTCATAAAAACAAAGCCAATTTCTTGCTGAGATTATACAATAAATGAACATGTGACGACAGCATGATCCTGCAAGAAGAGAACAACTGAAGAGTACGTGATAAATGTTCAACGTATTTGTTTCCATCCATGCCTTGTATACTTGTCATACGCCATGAAATCCTCTTTTATTTCTTCTCTTTCCATCTTCCCAGCAGGAGGATAAAATCGGCTTGAGAAAGAGATGCGGGCGTATCTCGGGCTCAGAATCATTAAGGGGAAATGATGCATCCACGGTAGGGCGATACGATTCGGTTGAGGCCATTCGCTGATCGCGAAGGCTTGGAGGTAAGAACATGAAAAAGAACCCGCAAAATCATGACAAATAACAGTCAGATCAACCGACTCGCGGAGTAACCTGTAATAACGTCGACTCGCGGTAGTTCTTGTCATCCGCCTAGAAGTCATTCTCCATGATTATCGATTGGACTTTGGCGGTTTCATGGGCTCCAGGATGACCGGAAGGGCGGTGTGCCGCATCTCTTTGATTTCGCCTTGGGAGTTCGGAATCGATGACGAGAAAGAGGTCGCAGTACGACCACTGTTACACTCAGAAATCTACCTCGGAAGCCGAACTGTGAATTTTTAAAGTCTCGGGCGCCGTTTTCTCCCGGAGGATACAGAGAGGCCTCGTGGGGCCGGCGGCGCTTCAGGCCGGCACTAGTGACAGCTCTTCTCTAGGGGCTCATCTTAAATGTTAAGGGTCAGAGCAATCGTGGGGATGGGGCTGACGAAGTTGACAAGGAGCGAACCACATTAATTGTAGGCAGTATTAATGCCGCCCTTCTCTCCCGGCACCCTGTCCGCTGAAGCCGACGATCCGTCATCCACTCTGACCTCGCAGTGGGAAACGGAGCCTTCCGTTCCTTGACGTCGTGGGGTCCTGGTGATTTACTCTGGGTTCACAACACTTCTCCGTCCGTTCCGTGATCCGTTTGGGCAGGGATACGATCAGGTCGAATCTCTTCGTCTGTCCCCCGATTGCGATCGAAAAGACGATCAGAACCGGGAAGACGGGTCACATTCTTCTCTGGTAAAGGCGGCAAGAAAAAATTCCAAGTTTGTCGTTGCCGGGTAATCACCGCAATGCTTGATGACGAGGCCAGAATTACGAAAGGACGGTTAAATAGACCGAGAGAAGTTCAGACGGGACGAAAATTGCAGGTTATTCTGGTGTGTAGGCCCGCCCTAATCAATATTGCACTTAGTGCCGAAACCGAGCAAACTCTAGAGAGAGAGAAAGACAGACAGAGAAAGGGTAAGATTAAGGATAGGTTGATCCTCATAAACGCCGAATTTGCACGCGTATTTGTGCGTTAACGCCGATACAACATCGTAATGGCGACCTATTCAGGTGGAAACAAGCAAATGCGCCCAAGGCAATGCATCGTCTTCTCCCCCCCCCGCTGGTTGTTGCCACGGAGAGTACGGCCAATTTGTTTGAGCGGCCGCTATCGGTCAACGCTTCTGCTGTCCGTGTTTTGAGAGCTTGAATCTCTTCGGTTTACACCAGGACGCAGTCAGGAGAGGATGACGAGGATGACGAGGACACCAGGTTTAATATACTGCTCCAGTAGCTCCTGCTCTCCTCGTTCTCGTTGCTCGGCTTTCCAGCGTCGGTGCTGCTGAGAAGCATATCAGTGAATCCGTCGCCGAAGTGGGGGAGATCCGAAATCGCCGTTGTTCCGGGTCCTCCCTTGACAGGGCCGTGGAGCCACGGCGGAATGCCGTCGGACCCGAACATAGTTGAGGAGTCAACGAGGAAGGCGGAGGGAGGGAAGCCGCTGCCGCCGTCGGCGACCGCGGAGGCCCTCTCTCTGGCGCCGAAGAAGAGCTGCATGGGCTTGGGAAAGCACTTCCAGTCGACCTCCTCGCCCACTTCGATCTCGTCTTCTTCTCTGTTGGCGTTGCTACTGGCGTAATGCTGGGACGCGATCGCCACGGGAAGATGGAGAGGCTCGGAGAAGGTCAACGTGGACGTTGGGGACGACGACGACGACGGCGGGGCGGCGCCCAGCAAGAAGGGGAGGTGCAAGGGAGTGGCGGTGGAGGAGGATCCGATAAGCTTGGCTTCCCGGACGAGGCGGGCCTCGGCCTCCAGCCGGGCGCTCTCCCACTGCGCCATGTGGCTGAGGCGGGCGGAGGCTTTGGCGGCGCCACCGTCCGGCGGCGAGAGCGCGTCGCACCTGGGCTTGTGCGTCACCGGGTCGATCCCCATCTTCGCCAGCCGCTTCTTCAAGTGGGTGTTCCAGAAATTCTTAATCTCGTTGTCCGTTCTCTTCGGCAGATGGGACGCAATCGCCGACCACCTAAAGAGCGAGTTTTGCGGCACTAATTCAGTTCAATTCGCCTTCGTCTCTGCATTGAGCTGTTGGGCAAGAAAGAGTGGCACCTGTTTCCGAGAAGGGCGTGAAGTTGGATGATGGTCTGCTCCTCTTGAACGGTGAACTTGCCTCTTTTAATGTCCGGCCGGAGGTAATTGGTCCACCGGAGTCTGCAACTCTTGCCGCACCTCTGTAGCCCTGCAGACAAAGGAAGTATGAAGGCTGGGCGATAAAGATGAGAAGGTGGGGAGAGAGAAGGAGGAAGAGTTTAGTACCAGCCTTGGACGGGAGAGAGCGCCAGCAGCCGTGGCCGTGCTCCTCGATGTAGGCGAGCAGCTTCTGGTCTTCCTCGGGAGTCCACGGCCCTTTCTTGAGCCCGATCTTTTCGCAACACGGCGACCGTCCCATCCCCCCTCTCCCCTTAACGAAATTGGAGAATTCGATGACCAACGAGATGAACTAGGGGAAGATGAACAAGAAGAGGGGCTGCTTGGGGGAGTATTGTGCGGTTCTTCTTAGGGGAAGAGGAGAGTCAAGCGAGGCAGAGGAACGTTTAATAGAGGGGAGGAAAGGCTCGATGCGAGCCGGGAGGGTGGACCCAGAGAAGTAAATGCGGAGGAGACACTGGGACGACTGAGTATACAACGCTAATTCCCAAAGGGTAAGCCCAGCGGGGCCAAAAACCGGGTCGTCCGCCACCGGAGGCCCCATCGGCGAAAGATAGTGAGTCTTCCACAGCCAGAGAAGAAACTTCGCCGATCTGACTCCTGCCCTCGACCCGGTCCCATGCCACCACGGTCAATTAAACCCCTCGGGGACCATCCCCTTCCCCGCCATTCCCGATACGACAAGAATCATCTCTCTATCTCTCTCTCTTCTCTCTCTTTATCTATCTCTATCTATCTATCCATTAATTTATCCATCTCTTTCCCTCACACTCTGTCCCTCTCTCGCGGTCGGCTGCGGATGGCTCCAAAACGACGACGTCGACTCCCGTCGCAGTTGCTCATCTCGGGCGAGACTTAGTGGTCGGCTTTGCACTGAGAGGGAATTACTACGTCGTCCTTTCCCCGGGCCTTCACTGAGAGGGAAGCTTGGGGGCCTTCACCATTGATGAGGCGCACGTGGAAGAGACTCAGACCCTTTGCTCGACCGGGAGTATTCAATGGCGGCCAGCTCACACACGCAGGCCGACTTGAACGCTGCCTCCGCCTCCTCTCTCTCTCTCTCTCTCTCTCTCTCTCTCTCTCTCTCTCTTTCTCTCTCCATCTCTCTCTCTCTCTCTCTCTCTCTTTATCTCTCTCCATCTCTCTCTCTCGCTGTCCATCTCTATCTATCTCTCTCTCTCTGTGCCTCTCTCTCTCTCTATCTATCTATCTATCTATCTTTCTTTTCTTCTTTCTCTCTGTTCCTCCCTCAATCTCTCCCTAACTCTCTCTCACTATCTATCTCTATGTCCCTCCCTCCCTCTCTATCTGTCAATCTATCTATCTCTCTGTCCCTCCCTGCCTCGTTCTCGATCTATCAATCTATCTATCTACCTCTCTTTCCATCCCTCCCGCTCACTATCCATCTATCTATCTATCTACCTCTCTGTCCATCCCTCCCGCTCTCTATCTATCTATCTATCTATCTATCTATCTACCTATCTATCTACCTCTCTCTCTCTCTATCTATCTACCTCTCTCTCTCTCTATCTATCTCTTCTCTCTCTCTCTCTCTCTCTCTCTCTCTCTGCAGATATCTACGGATTCCCGAGTAACCTATCCTCCCATCTCTCTATCTATCTGTCTATCTATTTACATGTGACCAACCTGTCTGTCAATCTATCTATCAATTTACATGTGAGTAACCTATTTGCCCATCAATCTATCGACCTATCTGTCCATCTATCTATCCAGGAGTCTATGCGTCTACCTACGCATCTGGATATCTTCCCGTTTATCCATCTATCTTCAACATCGACCACAGTAGTGGCCTTCCCGTGTACCCAGTTGCTCGTAGCACGTGATATGATCGTTGACCTGTGAGAGATCATTGTGACACGGTTTTAAGGCCCGGCTTTTCCAAGAAACTGGATTATCCTTAATCTGGCGACCATATCAATTATACTGACATGATAATGTCGCTTCGCTCGCCGTTATGCCGACCCAGGGTCCTCTGCACGTCATTGTAGTGTCCCTGGACCGGCATACACTGGGCCGGTGAGACAGAGATCGAATGAGAGTGAGAGTGAGCATGAGAGAGAGATAAGAAGCTGGGTTCGGCCTGTGCCATCGTCGCTGGCCTCAGGACTGAGCTTGTAGTCCTCACAGAAAAGGAATTTGACCCGGCTATCCTAAATAATTCGGGGAAAGAAATCGAGACGACCCGGTCGCCCTCTACGCCGCTGGTGTTGATACGACCAGATGACACATTGCCGTGGGGCTTTCTCCGGGTCTTGGTTGTCCATGCCAATTCAACCTCGACGAGGAGGAAGATGAAGAAGAGCCCTCCAGAAGGAGACACGTGGAGATTTCTTGCTCCTTGATGGAGGTCAAAGGTATAATAAATGGTACAACTTGACGGCAATGAATCGCTGAGCCCACAACCTGGAAGAAAAAAGAAAAAAGAAGGTGATCCGTCCCCTTTCCCACGTGGAGAGGAAAACTTATCCTTACTTGCGGGGTCAGTTTCCATGACTTATCTTCTCCGAGGAGAAGAGTCGGTGAGTAACCAAAAGCAAGCCTTTCTTTTAGGGCTTTTATATAGTAAAGGAGTGCTGCCAGTCGGTTGTTATTTCTAAGGGTCGGTTTGTGGACCTTACTGGATATGGAAAGCTATTGTCACCGTGTCGGTATCGAGTCAGCTGCCCTGAGGCCAGATTTAACGGAACAAGGTTAATTAAACCTTTCTCAGGGATCAAAGCAACCAGACTTGGTGCCCGCACGGCAAAGACAATCCCCTTCGGAGATGAGCATTACCATATTGTGTTATAGTCTCCAACCCCAGAAGTGTATTGCAGAAGAAAACGTGAAGTATTCCTTGAGGAGAAGTATTCCTTCATTCTCACAATGTCGCAAGTGCACCGAAGTATCTGCTGGAGAGAGCCTGTGGGATTTTGAGTTCCCAGTGCAAAAATAAGAGTTACAGAAGAAAATGGGACTCCCGGCAATCGAGTAACAATCCACTCACAAGAATCAAATGAGAGTGGGAAAGAGCGAGAGAAAGAGACGTGTAAGAATGTTATATGACGATAAAACTGTCATTTTCATAGGGAATGATAAGCCTAGTAAATATATGTAACGTAAGCACCCGGCATGGTTTGCCAGATTTCTTAGTTTAGGTCGTGTAGCGAGGCCCAAAAAAAAGTGAAGGCAAAAAAGGGTATTTCGTTCGGTGAGTATAGATGAAGTTACTAGCTAGAATCACCCTTGAGCTCACGTGGTTCAATTGTTAAGAACTTGATTCCACGGCTCAGATCACAATCTGTAGGTTTTATATACTCCAGAGATTAACCAGTTGGAAATGTGTCAATGTTTGACCTAAACTAATCGTATATTACTAATTGAAATTTTGAAAAAAAAGTTTTAACTTACGTGGAATGCACGTGCACTCTTTTACTTCTACAAATATCTTTCGAGTAGCTCTTATTAAAAACATTGTCAACGGAATCCGAACCAGCGTGGAAATCAATTTGTATCTATAAAATGATATTAATTCTAGGAGCAGAAACAATTGGATACGATTTCCAGTAAAAAAACAAATGTGAAATTATATATATTTATGGATGTCAACAAAAATATCAACTTACTATTTTATGTCTTGGACATGTTTTCTTTAGTTTCAGATAGCGATATATATCTTATAGTTACTGTGTATACCCTTCAAATGAAACCAGTACATCTAAAATACATGCTTCAGATATGTAAATAAGATTTGATGAGTATTTTACCAGTTATATTACTTGTAAGTTTGTTATATAATTTTTTGTACTACTTAGGGTACAAGTTGAAAGGTTTCGGCAGTATTTCTTAATGTGGTAAATTCCAATATAAACTTCATTTCTTCCATTTGTAAATATTCAAAAACCACATGGAACTTAAAAATATTCATTGAATAAAACATATTTGCAAGATTGTATCTAATTTATAGGGTCAACTTTCTGTCATTTTCTTAGGCCATCCGTATTTTTTACTTTTAGAATTGTATTCACGTTTTTACTGATTATTAATAAAACCAATATATATATTATTTTCCGTTTCAATTAGATGTTTTACTTGGGAATTACATTATGAATAATGAAATGATTGACCTCCCACTTGAATGTGACAAATCTATTATTTGATCATGGGATTTGCATGTCTATTTTTATTGATTTTATATTTCCACGAAGAAAAGAACACTCATCATGTGGATTTGTGACTTAAAGATTATATGTTCTTGATTTAATCTGAAAATGTGACTCCAAGACACCCTATTTTGAGCTCAAAGTTTCCCTCAGGAACCATGCATCTGGGAATATGAGAATTAGAGAGATTAGGATTTGAAATAGTAGAGTCGATAACTTATTAAGATATGGATATGATTTAGGATATAGGTAGACACATGACAAAGACGGAAATACAAGTATATGTGTTTATAATTATAGATATGTATGTCAAATGGGTTGCAAAATGAGAAAGTACATAGAGATATGTATGAATATATATATGTGAATATATATATGAATAAATAGATGATGGAGTTAATAAACATGATGATATGATTATATTTTAGAGCAATGATTATATGATTATATGATGATATGAATAAATAGATGAATAAATAGATGATGGAGTAAATATCACACTTTCAGAGGAATAAAGTGTGAGTAGAGGGGTTGTAACTTTAGAAGTACATGTATAAGGTGATGATACTGAGGCTATGGTTCATGATGGAATGAGACAGACATTGAAGACATGATTTGGGTATGAATGGAGATTAATTGGGGTTCTCGTTATCACATATGGGGTTAAGATGGATGGATTTTAAAAGGAGGGTTTGGCCCAAATGATAATCTCAATTTTAGGGTTAAAATTTGTCGTTAGTGATTGAGATTATTCAATAAAAATATATTTAACCGTACTTAAAAATACTTAGTTAGTGATGAGTACGGATCGTCTCCACAGGGAACGATGATTAATTATTTACTTTCTTATACTAGTGATGATGGACGAGCGGATCGACTAAAGCAAGATTTGAGGACGTGAGCTAGTGATATAGATAAAAGATACGTAATTATAAGCTAATTTAACTTAAAGAAAAGAGCAAGTGATTGTGATGGATATGATGATGAACGATGGTATGAACGAGGATAGTGGCTCGATATGGAGTGGTACGATGGCAAGGATGGAGAGATGAGAGAATGGGGACGTACGTAAGTGAAGTGATAATGAAACGTTGATGAAAACCCATAACTATGATAACGATGATGTTGGGAGAGAAACAACGTAAGGCGAAGACACTTACCTTAGATCCTTACGTTCCGCCAGGATCACGGCGATTTGCGAGTGCCGGTAAGCTCCCCCTCTTCTCTTTTGTCTCTTCCCACACACCCAAGACACCAAGACCGCTCTTGATGGATCTCAAAACTCACTCTCTTTCAATCAGCCTACAAAAGTAGGAAGCAAGTTCAAGATGGTTTTTACAATGATCCAGGCCTCTATTTATAGATTAGAGGGTATGGATAGAAAGAGGAGGGGAAGATGAAAAGTTATGGCCGTTGGAAGTTGAAGCAATCCTAGCCTTTAATTTCTTCTCTCTCCTCATCAATGTCATCAGTTTGTGCCTGTTAAGAAGTCAAAGCACTTGGTATTCTGTGGCTTTTCGTATTCCGTGGCTTTTCATATTCCATGCCTTTTTGTATTCCGTGGCTTTTCATATTCCATGGCTTTTCGTATTCCGTGGCTTTTCGTATTCCGCGACTTTTCATATTACACACATGTCAAAAGGACAAAAAACAAAGAAAAAATCTCTTTCTCAATGCTGATGTGGCGGCGCATCAGCACGCCACGTCACACTATGCCATAAAAAAAACAAAAATACTTAAAATTTCATATTAAATCAAATAAAAGCCCAAAAAATACGTATAAATATATTTTTTGAATCAAAAAAATCATATGTTTCCAAATTTAATATCCAAAAATTCCAGAAAAATCCTAAAATATAGAAAATTCAGAAATTTGTTCTAAAAATAGATTTAATCATTTTAAGCTTGATAACATGCAAATATGAGTAATTTAATGCATAAAGACGCATAAATATAATAATATAAGGCACTAAAGATGCATGTTATCACCAAACCTTGTTTTTGTGCTTGTCATTTCATAACACCCTAATTTCTGTCTTTATTTCATGATTTTAGCATGATTTTATGCATTTAAAGAGCTTAAAATTGGGCTGTTATCATATATTTACATGAAAATAATGTTTTCAAGTAATCTCCAATTTTTCCATAATTTTTGGTTAATTATATGAATTTTTAAGGATTTATTGAAGCTTGAAATAATTATTTTTGAATGAAAATGACATATTTAATATTTTATTTTGACTTTTATTAGCATGGGAATGAATCAGAGAATTTTCTAGAATTTGCTAGAATTTTTTACGAATTTTTAGGATTTTTCTGGGATTTATTTCAAGAGGAAATACATTTATTCTAAGAAAAAAAGGCATATTTATAATAAAAAATGTATTTTTACAATTTCTGAACTTTCCGGGCTCTTTTTGCAACGTTTCGTTGCAAAAAGACCTTGAAAACAGCTCTCGGTCGCCATTGCAGGCGTAAAGATCTAATTTAAAAGAGTTCAGGGTTTAATTGCAATTGTATTATTAATTATTTTATTATTTTAGAGAAAAGCGGAGGAGAGAGAATGTGAGAAGGGGTATATTTCTAAATATTCTTTGGGCGACATCGGATTGCAAGAGATTATGTTGTAAGGGACGTCGCTAAAAAAAACCGCCCAAGTCCATTCCACGTGCTGACGTGGCGCAATGAGAGCCGTTGGATGAGAATCCAACGGCGTCACGCGCACGTCAGCTGCAAGAGGTAATTTCACCGCCCGTGCTGCACGTACAACGCGTGTGCACGGGCGGTGACGTGGCAAAAACTGAGTGGAAGAAATTAGTAAAAAACGCACGTTTACGTGCGTAGCGTTATGTATGCAAACCCGCACTTGTGAATTCTAATTGTTTTCTTTTTTTTCTCGCCAGGGGTATGTGGCGCGACAGGAGAGTGCCCATCAAAGAGATTTGAATTGCTGCCGCCAATGAGACGTCGACACGTCATTGCGTGTATTAATAAATAAATCAATTTTTAATCCAATGGATTAAATTGGTTTAAAATTGATTTATTAATAACTTTTGATCCTGAAGTCCGATTGAGATGATTTTTTATGGATCTGTTCGTCTTGATCCCCTCTTTCTATCTGTATGGTTGGATTATTCAGATTCAGCTTACATTGATAGAAAAACATTAATTACTATACGGGGGTAAAATGGTAATTTTTACCATGTAACCTAAGTATAAAAGCTGAATTTCGAGAGGGAGAGCTCATTCTTGATGGTTCTCTATCACAGCTGCAAGACAGAGAGGAGCCCCAGCCTGGATCAACAGTTTTGGTACTTTTTCCTTTCATTGTATTTAAACTTTTATGCATTTTGAATGAAATAGGTTAAGTTGTTTGTTTCTTCATCTCTATTCTGATCTGAACTTCTAAATCGCTTGGCTTTAGCGGCATGTACAAGACCTGATTAGGATTGAGAGGAGAAATTGAGGGATTCACCTGGGCATTCAATTGCATTCCAAAAGAAAACTCTAAAAAATTTAGTTTTAATTCTTAGGATACTCAATTACCCCATTTTAGTTCTGAATTATCAACTTGCAAAAATCAACCAAAACCAAATTAAAAATTCCTACCAACCTCTCTAATTGAATTCTTTGATCCATCCAATTGGATCAATTAATTCAATCTAGAGCCCACATTTCTTCCATTCTTCTCACCTCTTCTACCCCCCTTTCTCAATTCTAATCTAATTAGGGTGACTTGATCCTCGTTGAATATCAAATTCACTCTAATTAGGATTAAAACACCAAAAAGATAATCACATTGAACTTCCTACTTGCTTCCCTTGGACGACACTCACACTTATCATTATACATGTTAAGTAGAGTTTTATAAATTTTATTGCATAAGCTAGAATTCACAACGACAAGGGCTAAAAATCCATAATTTTCACCCCTATTTTCGGCTTATCATCATTATCTTAGTTGTGCTTAGCTCGTTAATTCTTTAAACAGCCTTTAAAATTTTCCTCTGAAAGAATATTGAAAAATAAAGAATATCTGGGATCCACTGTTATATTCATATGTCTGCTATTTAAGGAATATCAGATTTAGGTTTTACATGGAAAAATATAACTTATATGGTTTTGAGAAATGCATTTAAATTCCTGTTGGATTTAATCATGAGTTCAGTTGGATTAAGACTGGGGATTTAATCATGAGGCATCTAGGTCCTTGTTCACCAAATGTTTTCCCCCTCCCCTTCCACTGTTATATTCATATGTCTGCTATTTAAGGAATATCAGATTTAGGTTTTACATGGAAAAATATAACTTATATGGTTTTGAGAAATGCATTTAAATTCCTGTTGGATTTAATCATGAGTTCAGTTGGATTAAGACTGGGGATCTAGGTCCTTGTTCACCAAATGTTTTCCCCCTCCCCTTCCTGGTGCCCCAAATAACAAAAATGGGGTGACCCATATAAGAGAGAGTTAAGTGTCATTTTCTAAGCCGCTTTAAAGAATTGTATTTCGCATCCAAAAATTTGGGAATCAAAATATATACAAGGTTTGACTGATAGATGGACCTTTCAAATGAAATTATATTTGAGGAAAATCTGTTACTTTTCATTTTTTAAACAGTATTAGAATAATAAATGATAAAGTCACAGTCAAGAAAGTAGAGAAAAACTCAAAAACCATCCCTATGGATTAGATCTTCTTAGAGATTTCACTTCCTCACCATCATAGATAAGTAAAAGGATTAAAACCGCATTGGGTTTGATATGTTACCTCCATATCCTCACACAACTCCTTGGACCTAGAGTATGGAGACCAGATGATTTCACCTAGTCTTCGTGGATATCTAGGCATAAATTGGAATTTAATCCAATTAAACTCAAATCTCCATGTTTATAGAGAGGCATGAGGATGTAGCAGTGTTTGGGAGTAACACCAAATTATTCAAGAGGCTAAGAAATTGGAGAAGGGCTGTGAGATTTTTCTTGGAGTAGATCACTTTGAACTACCTATGATTAATTGTGGGTTTCCATACTGCTGTATTCATAAATACACACATTCATCTGCTTGCCTGGAGATATGTTTCCAAAATACCCTGTCAAATGGTGTATTTATAGGTATCCATCATGTACCTTGTGTACTTTAAAAATATCAAAATATAAGTAAAAAACGTGATTAGGTGCCATTAGGTTATACACAATTCAATTTAAAATGGAACATAAAATTTTATGTAGCTCATGTCCAAGTTTATAATAATATAATACAAAGCTAGTGCTGTCACATAAATTCAATTTTCTGGACTAGTCTGCCATTTAACCTCACCAATCTTCTCATATCTTGTAGACATTATATCTTCATGTTTTATCATTCAGTTTCATCAGCTCTAATGTTTACCGTAAAACCAATCAAAGAATTTCATTCATAAGAAACCTTGGTATGATACTGATAAGACAAAATTTATGGTCAAGATGTCAATTTAAGGTTATGCTTTGCACAAAATTTTCAATAACTTCTTTAGTAAGCACATAATAAGGTTCAAGTTCACAGGAAGCAGATATTAAACAGTGAATATTCAGTTAAAATATTTTTTCCCTAGTGTAAGTTTTCTGTATTTTTTATGATTATGTATGAATAATTTAAAATTATATTGAAATAAAACTAAAACTAATAAGAAAAAGTGAATTTTCAATTAAAATAACTTTTCCCAAGTGTTATTTTTTTTGTATTTTTTATGACTATTTATGAATACTTTCGCATTAAATTGAATAAAACTAAAACTAATAATAAAAAACCTTAAGGCTTATTTTATTTTGAATAACTTATATGAGCTTTATCAGATTTCTAGGATTTTTTTGTATTTTCAGGAAAGTATTGAATTAATAATGTAAAATTTACCTGCCACTTTGCACTGTGGGCAGTGGTTGCGGGTGCTCATGCACAAAGTGGATCACCATTGGGTGTGATAATGCATAGTGAGTGACAGAATTGAGCTAGGGTTAGGGGTGCATTAAAAGCACTATAATGTTTACTGCATCAAAATTTTCTTAGTGTGATTTCTCATGTTTAAGAGCATTAGATCTAGAACACTGACAAGAGAAACAGGTGAAGATGTAAAAGGTGTATATTTATTTGGCCAGGTTTATACCTAAGAGGAGCGGTGAATTAGGTATTTAAAACTTTCCGTTATATTTTTAATTCCTAGAGGATTGTGTGCCTATATAATATAAAGGAGATGAAGGATCGGCACAATGATTTTTATACAAGTTAGGATTAGTCCCTCACTCATATCCTGGGGATATCCTTGTATGGAGCGCAGTAAAAAATCTACACGAGTTCAAAGCCCCCTATAAAATACTTGAAAAAAGGATTTTACTTGAATATCAAATAAAGAAAGACTTCGTGAAGATGCATGTCTCTTCAGCCTACTTGTCTTCGGACCAGTCAGGTCACTTCACTTGGGTGCCTTAGTCACATTGAGAGAGGTTACAACAACCATGGCGTTGGATTGGTTCCCCTAGCCCAATCTAGAAAATTCTTTCAATTCATAAGCTACTTGAGATAATTCAACTAAATAAAAATAGTAACAATTAAGATAAACATTTAAGATCAAATGATGGATCACAAGCTATTTGACTTGTTCTTCTCTAACTCAACTTATTTCTTACTTAGTCTCACATCTATTCACTCACCAAAATTTTACTTGATTTACCAGCTTGACCCAATAAGCTTCATTCACCTATATCCATGAAAAATGACTAAGGATTAATCATGAGTATTCCTAAAAATTAATCCAATAATATTATCATTATCCCTTTACTTGGCTTCAACATAATTCCTCAAATTAATTTGATAATATTTTTGGACGACGCCCAAATAGAACCTTCAACAAATCCAATGAAAATCATCTTTGAATTAATCTCAATAAGCATCGTCTAACATCTTGAATTTCAAGTACTCTAGCTTGTGTTAAGCACAATAAAATTTCAAGTAGAGTCGTCTAACATCTTCCTTTAATCCTTCCTGAATCCACAACTTCTGCTGAATCCACTTCGAGCTGCTCGTGCCAACGTACGCGATCCAGGATTCAAGTATTCGTTGTGATCTCCGTAAGTTTTATTTGTTATTTTACTTAATTGTAATTTTCAGGACAATTGGATTGGGCCGTCATTTTGGGCCTCGTCCATATCTCCGTTTCCATTTTTGAAATACATGTAGAGAGGAGGACCACGCCTCACGACGGTTTCCTCCTCTAAGAGTGGCCTCTTGGCACCCTTCCTCCCTATATAAGGAGAAGGTATGCCCAAGGGAAAGAAAAGAGTCTTTGAAGAGAGAAACCTTGTTTGTTGTTTTCTTTCTTTTGTTCTTCCTTCTTGGAGTGAATTTAGTAAGTTTCATTCTCAAGAGCTCCCGCTACACCAAGCGTCCGCTCCTCTTCCGTGGGATCTAGATCTGGGCTGCCGTCGCCGGAGAAGGTCGCCACCGCCGGTGAGCTCGCCCTCCGTTCGTCCATCGCGAGAGCGGCCACCATCATCGCCCTCCCGCGCATCCGCTTCGTCAGATCCGATCGGCGAGCATTCCCTTCCGCCCGCCGCCGGGGACTCCGTAGGCGCAGAGTGCCTCTAGCAGCGATTCTTCGCGTCCCTCGCATCCGACCTGAACGACATCGTGGAATCCTTACGGCCGCGTGCTTCCGGGAGATAACCATCGTTCACGAAGCCCTCGCCGTCTGCCTAGCCGATTCTGCTGCTACGCGCCGCGTGAGTTCTGCCGTCCGCCATCCCGACGCCGTGCAATCTCGTCTCCTTCGGGTGGACTCGTCCACTCCACCAGAGGATCCTCCGCGTGCGGCCGCTGTCCACGGTGCATCTGGCATTGCGCGCTCCCGGTCTCCATTGCCGCGCATTCTGATACCAATCCACCGCGCAAGGCCGCTGCCCGCGACCATCTGGCACTGCGCGCACTCAGTCTCCTTCACCGCGCGCCCTGAGTCGGCTTTGGCATTCTCTAGCCCATTTGTGACTGTGCGTCAACCGTCTGCTGCCGTGCCGCCACTCAGCATCGCCTTCATTATCTCCTTCGTGTCAACCGGGAATTTGGGGAGCTTCTGTTGCACACGACTCGTGGACGGGTCATAACCAGGTTCCACTCCGACCTCCCCTCTCCTCTAAATTCAGCACTATTACTTTCTCCAGTACCGTCGTCCCCTATCGTATTCCTCTGCCGCCGTATACTTGATATCATCTCGAGTAGGATAGCCACATTACACTGAGAGCTAGGATTCTTTTTGCGATTGACGTCTAAGTTGTTGATTTTGTGGGTTTAACTCCGACGGGCCGTAACACGCCTCTCCGTCGTAGTATTGTTCGTCAATTTTACAGGTCATCGGGAGTCTACTTTCCTATTCAGCTATTCGAGGGTGTATTGACTTGTCCTCCTTCGCCGGACCGACCTTATTGGCTCGATTGGGTTTCTTAAAATTGCATAATTCATTCACACTCATACCACCTCTCGTGCGTTGTTGTGACGTATCACGCGCCGTCGATCCCAGCCGTAGTCGTGTTACATCAACACGATTACTTTGAAAGAGTAATTCATTTTGTCAAGAATAATTCATTTTACTCTCCTTCTATCTCTCTATTAATCGATCCCTTATTTCTGTTCTTCTCAATTATATTTTTCTCTTCTATCTTCTTTTCTTTCTCAAAACTTTTTTCTTTAACTATCTAGATAATAACTCTCCTCAATTCAAACCCAATATTACCTCTTAAAAAAGACGTTCACTCCATGAATTTACAATTTATCTTTCTCAAATTATATTCTCAAGATTTCTTCTCCAATTTAGAATCAATACAAAGTCAATTCAAATCCACCTTATTTATTAATAAGCTATATACTGAATTTGTGTTATATTTCTTTCAAATCAACCTCCAAAATTCCTTTCATCCAATCTCATTTGCTATCTTTCTTATCAATGATAAGAGAAGTGGATTTGTGAACCTTATGGATGTGGTTGGGCCTTGATTCCTTTCTTCTCTCTCCCTCTTTGATGATAGGCCTCCTCTTCTAGTATTCTTCTTTCCTTCTGATGATCGGTCATTTCATGACCCGCTACAGATGCAAAGAAAATGTGGAAGAGAATAGGAATGTGATAAGCCAAAAATAGGGGTGAATTATTCAATTTTAATCTCTTATGGTTGTTGATTTCAGCTTACTAAATAAATTTATAAGACCCTAAATTTAAGATTTATAATGATGAGTATGGGATCATCCAAGGAAGGATAGTCAGGCAATTCAATTACGTATCCAAGTGAGTTATCTGGCCCTAATCATGGTTAATTTAATCTTCAATGAAGATCAAATTACCCTAATTTTATGAATAATTTAGAAATGAGGGTAGAAGAGATGGGAAGAATAGAAGAATTAATAATCTCTCAATTGAGTTCTTTGATCCAATAAAAAGGATCAAAGGAGTCAACTAGAGGGGTTGAGAAAAAAATTAATTTAATTTGTTTGTGGTGGACTTGATATTAAAACTAACTCACTAATTTTTTTATAAACTTAATATATTCTAACAAATACATTAATATATTTTTTGTTATTTTTTGTTCGTAATATGCAAATGGAACAGCTAGCTCAATCTCAATAATCATTCCTTTTAATCCTAGTAAGGGCTTGTACATACTGGTCAAGACAAGTGATTTAGAATTTCAGACCAAGATCAACAAGAACAATAAAAAATACACAAAAATTAATTTCAAATACAATGAAGTAAAAAATACCGACGACACCCACTCCTGTGTCGCCACGTCATCCCTCGTGCGTACGTATTTGTATGCACAGCACGGGCAGGGCACTGACCGCCCTCAAGATACGCTCGTGCCAACTGCATTAAAGCCGTCGGATTCCTGTCTAACGGCTGAGATTTTGCCACGCGGCATTGCAAACTCAATTTCTTGACATTTTGCGCAAAAGTCACTACTTTTATTTGCGCACAAACTGCCACCCAAAAGTAATTGGAAATATGCCCCTTCACTTTCTCTGTCCTCCATATTTCCCTCAAAAAAACATAGAAAAATCCAGATTAATTGGATAAAACTCTCAAACTATTTTTATAGATCTCTACGCCTAAAATGCACAATCGAGAGCTGTTTTATTGGTATATTTGCTACTAATTTATAAGAAAAGTCCCTTTGTGTAGCCAAAAATTAGGGGTGAATTATCCAATTAAAATCTCTTATTGTTGGTAATTTTAACTTATACAATAAAATTTATAAAACCCTAACTTAATAGGTATAATGATAAGTATATGTATCGTCCAAGGGAAGCTAGTAAGGAATTCAATCAGTGATCAACCTGGATAACTTGACCCTAATTAGAGTTTATTTAATCTTCAATGAAGATTAAATCACCTTAATTAGATGAAGAGTTTAGAAAGAGGGTAAAGGAGATGTGAAGAATAGAAGGAGCTCGAGATTGATATCTTTGATCCAATAAAAAGGACCAAAGGAGTCAAGTAGAGGGATTCAGAAGAAAATTTGGTTTTAGTTTATTTTGGGGGAATTGGGTATCCAAATTTACTCTCTACTATCTCATGAACCCAATTTAATCTTTCTAAGAAATTAAAATTTTTTATCATTTTTTTCTTAACGTGAAAGTGGAATAGCTAGACCAATTTAATAATCTCTCATCTCAATCCTAGTAAGAGCTTGTACATGCCACTCAAGCCAAGATCAACAAGAAAAAACAGCAATTTTAATAACAAATAATCCAAATTAGAGTAAATTTAAAATACAATGAAGTAAAAAGTACCAAATATGGTTGATCTATGATCAGCTCCTCTCTGTCTTGTAGTTGTGAAAGAGGCCCTTCCAATATAAGCTCCTCAACTCGAATTTCTGATTTTATACTTAGGTTAAATGGTAAAAATTACCATTTTGCCCCTCCCTCAAGTGATTAGTTTTTATCCATCAATGTAGCTTTATATGAATGATCCAACCATACATATTGAAAGATAAGATCCATAAAATTTGAGCTTAATCAAACTTCAGGATTAAAAGTTATTAGTAAATGAAAATTGATCAAACTGAGTCATTAGATCAATCTTCATTTATTGAATTTACATTTTGACACACCTGTACTGTGTGTCAACTGCTGATTGGCTAGCAAGATTATAACTATTATAACTCAAAAATATAAATAAATATTTTTTACTACTTAGAATAGTCATATCTTCATGTATATAATGATGAAGAAATTAGGAAAAATCATATTCTAACACAAAATAATTTTTGTTAAGAATGAGATATTAGAAAAATCCCTAAAAATACTCTAAAATTACTCCACTAAAAAATCATTTTATCAACCCTTTTTTATTATTTTAGGCTTGATAAATGATAACGTGCATCTCGTGCATTCATTTATGTCGTCTTTAACCAGATTTAATACCTAATTCTCATGATTATGATGCATACTCTCATTAGTTTATGATATTTTCAACATTACCATTCTATTACACTCAGTAATAATTTTTATATTAATTGAAGTTTATTCGTATATTTTATTCATGTTGACCTTTCTGAAGGTCAAACCATTTGAAATCAACCAGAATTGTTGGCTTTAGTTCTTTCAGGACTTAAGTGGATGAACAAGGATGAAAGAGATGATGGCAAAGATTAGAATCATCAAAGTTGGTGTAAGTTGACTTTCCAAGTCAAACTAGTGATTCTGGTAAAATAATCAGTTTTCTGTCTTATTATTTAATTCAGGTGGGATGGGTTAAAGGAAGATTTAAATGAGAAAAAGGGAGAAAATTCCATTAAATACGCCTTATTAATTGAAAGATACAAAATTTCTAAGTTATATTATTTATTTCTAAATTTTAAAAATTTTAAAGGTGTAAAATGTATAAAGAATTAAAGGCTTGGACCTGTGATAGGAGCTGATTTGATGAAACCAATATGGAGGCATTCCACCTAGTCAACACACCTACCGAGGCGCACCAAATTGCCGTGATGTCACAATGTGGCCCATAAGAGGCCAAGATGTTTATATCATACTAACATGAAAGTAACATCATTTTATACCCTTCCAAAAATGTAAATCTTGCTATATGTGATTACTATTTTAATGTTTGATGCATGTATACGTGGAAGCATGTGAGTTATTGGATGAAGAACTAACGATAAAAAATTGGACCCCAGTATGGACCTTGATGGGGGACCATCCAACTTCTAAGACCCCATCGAACCAGTTCATCGAGTGAGGGTTCACGCACAAGACTCAGCCTTCGGAGTACCCGGCCTAGTCAATGGGCTACAAAGGTTTGACATTATCTTTCTTTACATTTTCCTTATTAAGTAGGCCATGAATGTCGGCTGCATATGTGCTTGTTTTTTATTGTTCTCACGTGTTTGGACCGCTGTATGGACCTACACATTTGCGCGCGTGTGAGACCATGTGTGGGTGTGTTAGGGGTCTCTCTCTCTTATTAGAGGACCCAAATTACTTTAATTGGCATTCTCTAAGGGGGAAGGCCCATATTTGTCCCTCTACAAGGTGGGGCCGCCCATTGGAGAGGAGGAGAGAAAATAAGATTGAAAAATGTGATTTTTAAGGATTTTTCCTGATTTTTAGTGTTTATTTTGAGTTTTAGCCATATTTTCAAAAATGCCACTACAAATTTGAAGTTTGAAAAAAACCTAAGTTTGATCGCTGGAAACCGCGGCCGTCTTCTCCGGAAACTGCTGACGCTAACCCACCTAGAGCTGCCCTCACCTGATCGAGTCGCCGCTGCAGCCACCTCTCTGGCTGTGCTCGCCACTAGCGGCCGCAGCCGTAGCCGCAAGGGTTAGCTGCGGCCACCCCAGTAGCCTGTTGCAACCACAACAGTATGCGGCCGCCACAGCAGCCGCGACTGCCGAAGTCGCCTGCGGCTGTCGGAGCTGCTGTAGCTGCCCTCGGCCAATGCGGCCGCCACAACGGCGTGCGGCTGCCACAGCCCGCCGCAACCGCAAGTCACAGCCGTTGGGCGATAATTGGGCCGCAACTTGCCCGACCATCTAGCTCTACGCTAGCCACGCCCGCTATCGCTGAACTCATCACCGCCACACCCGTCACCTCCGTGCCTGCTGTCATTGCTCTTGTTGTTGTTGTACCTGTTTCCCCAGACCACCGTGTTCACTGCCACCGTGCCTCACCCCGCGCCGAGCCGCCGCACCCTGACACTACTAGGTCATCGCGCTACCGCAACCTGCTCGCTGGCATTGCCACAGCCATTGTTGTGTCCATTTTTGTGATCGCTGTCGTGTCTACTCGCATCGGCGTGCCTACCTACACTACTGCCTACCCATCATTGCACCTACGTGCATTCGCCGTCCACTACTGTCAAAACAGACATCGTCCCGCCTGCTGCTATTGGTATGCTCATAACTCCCTCTTTGCGTTATATTATTTCTTTCAGTACCTAACGTTTCTTCACCTCCGGGATTAGATTAGTGATGGATAGGATTCATGTTCTGAGGATTAGGATTTCAATTGGTATGTCCTTGGTTGAGACTGTTGAGGCGTGCGCCAAAGCGGTAGTAGCCAAGCTCGCACCATCGGCCTTCAACCGAGCGTCTGTATCGCGGAAGCCTAGTGTCATTTTCAGGTTACGCTTACCGTAGCTGAATGATCATTGGTGTACGTTGACGCCGGCTTTATACTTCTCATGTATTTTATTGTCACTTTATCTTTAGCATTACATCAACACTATTTGTCTCCACTACATGACATGACTCCCCTCGTCCTCCCTGTGGAGTAACATGAGACGTTCGATCTGGCATATCTCGTGTTACATCAGACCCCATGGCATGCAGGACGTGAACTCTCTTGTGCTGGAATGTGGAATCACCTTGGCCGTCCAATTCTATCCAGTCAAATGAACGTCTAAGATCTCTCATGTTCATTTGAGTTAATTTAAAATTTTCTCTCTCCTCACAAGAAAGATACCTCAGAAATCCTTGATTGATTGAGCATGTAGTTATGTTTCTTTGGTCAATAAAAAAGTGATTTGGATTTTTGACTTGGTGATGCTTTTCCTAGTGTAAAAATAACTCAAATCCATCAAAATAAGAGGGAGAATCATAACCAACAAACCGGAATACTCCAAAAGCAAAAACTAGGTGATTAACGAACTTTGAATTAGCTTTAAGGCATACTTTTACAGGTTTTGGGTTAGAAAATATACTTTTTTATTTTTATCTGTAATGAAAAAAAATTACAATTAGATTAGAAAAAATATAAATTTTGATCGAATCCTCCCCATCGTTTGTCATGTTCACTGCAAAGTTTTTTGCAAAATTTTGGACATGTTTTTCTTACTCGTTATTGAACCAAAACTCATAATTTGGTTGGCAATAGATCCGGCTTCGCGTTCTCTGTCCATTGGCAGCAATGCTTTTCATATTTGATATTAAAGTGCCCAAGTAATCATTTACCGCATGCTCGTAAGCATCGTGATTTTAGGGCTGAGAATAGTGAGACCTATATTTCAGCACCCGGATCTCTAAATTGCACTATTTTAACATCTTTGGAATCTTATATACATCAGATTTCCATCCATAACTCATCCATCCAATCCAAACATCAATTTCTCGGTCAATTCCTTCACTTTGATTGGATATCATTGATTGGGTAATTTGGAAAGTCTTGACTTTGAAAATTGATACCAATTGTGTACCTTCTCAAACAAATGCCTAAGTAAAGATAATTATCATTTATCTTTCACGTTTATGAAAATATAATTTTCATTAAATTATATTGCTGTTTGACCCTCTATTCACCTAAGGTGAATGGGTTAGTCAATGCCATCACTCTGAACTGTCCATTTATTTTCTACTTATTTTGAATTATACAAATTTAAAATATTTCTGAAAATACTTTAGTTATCCATTTTCAAAAGTATAGATATAAAAAAGTCTCCCTTAAAAATAATGAGTTGACTTGGTCAGCGCATTGTCATGAGTTGACTTGGTCAGCGCATTGTCATGAGTTGACTTTATCATTAATTTCTAATCAGTTTTTGTATCCAATTTTGATATGTTTTGATTCAATTGGATTTGAACACTTCTCAAATTTAGTTGGATAAACATTATCATCATTCTCGCATCCATTTTCATCTAATTTGGCCTAGTTTGACAGAGATAAATATTTTATAAAAGTCCCTTGGTTTTTGTATATTTGACCCCTACTCAGCATCATACTTGTAGATACTTATTAGAGTGAGTTCAGAATTCTATAACATTTTTTTGATTTAAGAATCATGTGCTAAAAAACCATCAATAACCTACATATATAAACAATTGAATGCAAAGAAATATGATAATATTTTCATACATTAGTACAGGAGATAAACTGTTCCCTTAATTTGAAGAAAATTACAAGAAGAGCATGGGTAGTTTGTGAGATGAATATTATGGTGGAAAGATTGTGAAGATTAAGCCTTAGTGTATTTTAATAAAATTTCTAAGATAAAGGCGTGCTTATTCTTAGAAATTTCTAAGAATTTTGAAGAATGTTCAAAGTATATTATGCCAATTCAACCCTCATTTAATGAGTTAAAATTAGTTCAGGCATGCTTATGCAAATATTAAGAATTGTGAATATGAAGAAAGATGACTGCATATGATTCAAACTATGCAACTTACACATGCATTATATGACTAGCTCCTTGCATATAAAGACATGATGTTTGGCCATTTGGTAAATGAGGAAAATCATCAAGTTAGGCCTCCCAATTTCTGTGACATGTTGATAACCTGTTCCTATGTCACTTGTAAAATATTTATGTGAATCAGTGAAACATGACGGCCCGTGGACGTCTCTACCTACCATAGATATTAATATATGAATCGAGTGGATCATTTATAAGAGCTTAAATATATGTGAATAAAATCGATTACTTCTAATATTTTAAAATGACTACTTTATATATTTTAAATAAAATTTATGATTTTTTGATGTCAAATTCATGGAGGAAATGTAATTATTGAATATACATTTTAGGGCTACTTAAGTGAAATGACAAAGTTCTAATTATGTGGAATCAAAATTGACACAGTTATTGTGTTTTATTTTTAAATCATACATTAAATTAATTTGACTTTTGTAATTGTGAATATTACGGAGTTGTCGCTTTCCATATCTTAATCCATATGGGCATATGAAACAATAACTTTCAAACACTCCTATATCTTATTCTGGTAAAAAATCGCCTCTACAAAGAGCAAGATTCAGATTCTGGTCTTATGTAGAAATTTAATAATTTTTTTAAAAAATATATTTTAAAACCAAGTTTGTTTCTAACATAAGGCTAGATCCATAGGAGTTTTATTCATATTTATTGGTTCAGGTTTGAAGAAGATACAATGAAAATTTTATTGTGACCTAGAATTTTGCCGTCAACCACATTTGTCCTAAGATTATCATTTGGAGATTTCTGCTAAAGTTTTTGAATTTATTTTGAACTTATAGCTTATAGGTAACATTGATACAAATCCATAGGACAATACTATGACTCAAGAATTATGCAGTCAATGAACTTGGTCTAAAGATTTCCATCTCAAAAATTTGGCCAACTTATATTGAATTTTTTTGAAATTTAAGCTGATAGATGTTATTCATACAAATCTATCAATCCGTAATTGCTCCATCAGATGATGGATTGAAGAAGCTACAATGAGGACAACACTGTGACTGAAGATTTGAACTGTCATCAACCTTCTCATGAAGATCATTCTAAAGATAGGTTGATATTGTTGATAATTTACGTAAAATAATGCTCATTGCTTACGTTTATATGAATACATATTATCTACCATTTGATGCAACATTGAATACATTACAACAAAACAAATGAGAGCATTGGAAAATCATGGGTGAAAGGAAGTAGCCATCTTGCAAGATGGTTTAGGAAATATTCACTGAAAATGATTATAAAAACAATTTCTTCTTACTATTTGGTCTCTCTTGATTTTGTGGATATTTTATCAATAAGTTTTTGTGAAAAATTAGAAGGTTAAAGGTAAGAGGAGGAAACATCAAGAAACAATCCAATGAGATCTCGTAAAAAGAATCTTAATTTTCATAAGTCTTCAACTAGCTGTGAACTGGATCTTTAAAAAGATTAAATCCAAATCAATATAGAATAGGAGATAGATAGAACACGAATGGAAGAAAATAATCAAGAGAAAGGTAAAGGCGACATATGTTTCATTGAAATAACATTGGTGATTATTTGTTATTGAATATTATTAAAAATATATTTCATTCAAATTATATCCATATCTTTGGGTACTTGTATTAGTTATATGTTGAAACATATAAACTTCAATTGTATCAGCTTATAGTTTGGGGATCAACAAGGTGAAGATTTTGTGGTCAAATAAGATAAGGCTTTGAAGGAGGTCAAACATAACTGCTTCAGAAAATACTTTGGGGGTTGAAGATGGAAAAAAAAGCACCAGTATTTTATTTTATTGGTATCCTTGTTACAATCATTTACCAAGTGTTTTTCTTGGGAGAGGTTTAAAGAAAATTCTTTAGGGCTCATCATCAACTTGGGCTGAATATCCCCGTACAACACTAAAACTAGCATAAGCTGTATTAAAAATTAACCAAGTCTACCCTATCATCTACCTCTTTCCCACATTGTTAAAGCATATTTAACATAGTTAAATAAATTAAATTGAATACTTTTTAAATGAACCAATTCACTGGCCTCTTAGGTCATACTTTAGCCATTTAAACTAGCAGATTTCTCTTGGTGGGAAATGCTATCATCACATATAAGGTAGCAGATTGCAAACCTATTTCCCATGAGCATTGAATCACTCATCATATTTTCAAGTTTGTTTTGAGAATCGGCAGTGGTACCAAGCCATCGTCATGAACTCAAATGACAAAGATGGGTTCATTTAGTCCTGAACTGATAAACCAGAATTAGGGTTAAATAAGTTGTTTTAAGGCTTTGATTTATGCAACAATATTTATAAAATTTTTCTTACAAGGAATAGGGTAAGTAAGGGTCGAATCCAGAAGGAGCGGGTTATGGAAGAATAATTTTTAATTCAAAAATATCTTAAAATACTTTTTATGCGATAATTGAGGAGCAAAATCAATGAAATAAATGTAAAATAGTCAAAACTATTTTAAATAAATGAAAAAATCTTGATTTTATTTTAGATATTTTTTTAATAATTTGATATGATTTTAAGGATTTTTGGGAACTTTTAAGAGAAATAAATGAAATTAAAGGTTAAAGAGAACCTTTGGCCACAATTTGCTAGCATCGATGCTCCGCTGGGCGACAAATTTGGGCAAAAACAGGTGGATGAAAAACTGTGTAATTTTTGCTTCAAGAGGAATTTTGGAGTGTCGATTGATGTGTTGGAAAGCTTAAATTCTAAATATCCACTCAACTTTAAATCAAACATTCAAGAGATCACATGAACCTTGTGGGCACTTTCCCAAAGGGCCAAGTGCCCTTGAAATTTCTCTCCCACAATCTTATAGAATAAGAATGGATCAAATAAACCTGATGCATTAAGCCTCCCACAGCAAGTTGGGAGCAGAAATCCAAGATGAGATACAACGAGGGGACAAGAGATTAAATAGAAATGCCCTAATGCTCCTAACCGTTAGGTTTAATTCCAAGTGTTTGGAGGGATGGGATAACTTGATTTCTAGCGTGGATCTATGTTCTCTCCTTCTCATATTTGAAAACAGGCCACATTTCCATATTTCAAATTGTGGGTTAACTCCACGATTCTAGCCTTTAGTTGATCCAGTTCTTAAGGAGGTTTGAATGGGCTTCTAGAGTGGGCTTCTTGTGTATTAGGTATTTTCTTATTATCTATGAGATGGCTTGGGTTTCTCTTTCCTCCTATTTGTATTCCAAATTCACTATTGTATTAACCTTAGTCCTGTTTTTCAAATAAAACTCCAAGAATATGTGAGAAATCCACTTTACTCTAAGGATGCAAGTGAGATTAGTCTAAAAATTAATGAAACATAAAAAACTGAGATTAGGAAAATAAATCAAAAAAATTTATAAAAACATAATTTATTGATCTAAGTTGATGTTATCATGAACCAATAATGCATCTTATGCTTTTCCCAAATTTTATTTTGATAACTTCCTTTTTTATTTATATAAATTATCTTTTGACTATTCAGGTGATGACCAAGAAAGTGCAAATCCATGATGGACTGGCCTCTTTTTCATTGAAAAACTAAACTAGTAATGGAGTGCACTAGTCAAAATATGAAATTGTGTTTTTATTTATGAAGATGATATCCATTACTTGACGAGTATGATGAAAATTTATACTTTACTTTTTACCTTATGTATAAGTGGAATATATAAATTTTATTCAGGTGAGAGTTTACATTTAAATAGTATCTGATGATATAAAATTTCACATTGAGGCATTTATTCTTTTTACTTAAAGTTATTATCAAAATGTTAAACCTGTATAAATATTTAGCTCCGTGGAATTTAATATGAATTTTATTTAATCTCATATAGGAATTCAAATTAGATAATACCAAATGAGAAATTTCAAAATACAACTTTATTTATTTAAATGTGATCCATTCATTTTCTATATCTTGTTTCGTTAAGAAAAAATGTTTAGCTCTATACTTAAGCTAATTCATTTAAGTTCTCTTGTTGATGTATCAGATTTGTCATTTTCCACATTATTTTTTTGTTAATAAAAATGAATTTAAGTTCAAAATGAATCATAAAAGGAGATAAAGGGTAAGATGAATTGGGATTAATATTTAGCATATACAATCAGAATGTGAATTATTAATTCAAAATGACAGAAACAGAGAGAGAGTTTTGAAAAATGACAAATGATCTTTATGGAGAGTAAAAATGGAATTTTCCAAAAACTCTTCCTATATAATTGAGAGGTAACCCATGATATGAGTCAGTATGGGATGACATAATCCATCCCAAACACAACCATGTAATTGTGTAGGATCTTAATGTAAACTACTCCTGTGCTGTTTTACACATGGATTCTCATCATATGTGACATGATTCTGAGTCAATGGGTTAGGAAAAATATAAAAGTGGTTTGGTTTTAGTTTTCTTCTTGTAGGACACTATTTCTTTCTAGAAAAATTGGTAAACAGATGTCTGCATATGACATCAGATATTGATATTTTAGAAACAGATATCAGATATTGGTGAGGCTATTGGATAATGATATCTAGATATCAGATAATGGATATCGGAAGATGAAAACCCGATAGCTGGTATCATCATTTACCAGCATCCTTCACACACATTTGGAATTCTTCCTGGTATTTAGTATAAACCAAATATCTTATAATCCTATGATGAATGATATCATCATAAAAATCATCTTCATTTTTTGGTTATTGAATATTAATTTTTCTGATATTATTGTGTGTATATTTAAAATCAATCACAAGTGCCAAAATATTTTTTGGTGTGAATCATCAAATATATCAGTATGCATTATTATTAGGCCCCTAACTAGGCGGCATTCCCTGCCTAGAGGCCTGCGTGCTTATTGGGAGGGCGTGTTCGTGGGAGACTCATGACATTTAAGGACTGAGTCACATTTAGTGCTCCATGCACTAAGGGTAGCGATGCCCAACCTGATCTTTTAGGCCATCGCCCCCGTATGTGGTGAAACACTACAAACGGTGCGCGTGCCCATTCGTGCCTCGGCAGAACGGATCCTGAGAAGTCCGCGTGTGCTGGGCGCGTGAGCCAACATGCGTGAGCGCACGCGTGTCCAGCGCTGCGTGCCAACACCAAGCGCCAAGCGCGGGCACCGTCGCCTCGTCCGGGCGCCAAGCGATGCGCGGGAGTGGGAAGTGCTGCACGCGGGTGCGAGACGTGCAAGCCGGGCGGCGTGCCGCGGGTGCAGTGCGCGGAGATGTGCGGAGTGCCGTGCAGTGACCGCGCGGGCAGCGTGCACATTGTGTGTGCGGGCCGCGGGGTTGGGAGACATACCGTCAAGAAACTAAGGCAAGTGGCGCCCAGAGAGCGCCGAGGTGGCATGGGGGTGCGCAACATCCCTGAGGGTAATGTTGGGCGTGCAGCACCCAACTTGAGGCGCCGAATGCGGTGACGTCGCGCAGACTGTGCGTGAGAGGTGTCAACGCGGGTGTTGACGACGTGTGTGATCACCAAGGCAAGGGTGGCCGGCAAGCCACATACCATCCTGGAAATAAGAGAATAAAATGCAATATGAGACAATTTACACTTATCTGTATGTTTATATTGCTGTTCCCCAACCAGGTGTTGCCATGTCACGTCCCGTGCAAGCATCTTTGTATGCACAGCATGGGCGTTGCACTTACCGCCCTCCAATGATGCCTCTACCTGTTGATGGAAATATATGTGGCCGGCAAGCCAATCACACATTCAACATCTCGTTCCATGTTCATTAATAGAACCTATTCATTATAGCGCACGTGTGATGCGTATAATGAAGTCCATGAATACATGATCGGACTTAGTGAATTATGATGAGATCGTAATACGGAGATCACTAGTCTTTAAGCATGTGTTCTAAACAGCCCTATTCAAAGGATATACGAGAAGGACATCGAAGTATCCGGATAGAATAGCACTATCTAGCCTCATTCATATGATGAGTATGGCCGGTCCCGTAGCCATTAGTGTGGCGACACTAAGGATAGATAGTGGGTGCTCTATAGTGGAAAGAGTTCACTGAATTGATCCGTACGAATCCCTGGATGGTATTATACCAAACTGTCAATCAGGTTGATTCACGTCACAATTGTGTAATTGGTCCTTAGACCTGAGACACCAAAGACATCTTGTGGACGGGCGGTTGTACTTTCGCGATGGCCAACGAGTTTCTAATCATGGGATTCTAAATGGTCTTAGTTCGGGTACATCAAGAAGTTCACGAAGATGATTGAGTGGTCAAGATGGGATCGTCCACCCTCGGTATAAGAGGTGACAGCTCAAGGAAGATGATGCGATGAAGTCCTTGGCCAAGGCAGTGAAATATCGGAGAAGAGTTCGCCGATGATTTTCGAATGCATCAGTACTAAGTCAGATGATCGATTAGGGTTTGACAGTTGACCATACCTTAAATCGTCCAAGGAGCGTCAAGTGGATGAGGGATTATACATACGCGGTAACTGATGACGAACAGGTTCCATGTGTAGTCGATGCACACTCCTTTGTATCTTCTAGGACACGAGGTGTAGCTTGGCACCCCATGTGTCGGAGTCTCGACCTATTGATTGGGTTAAATCGATTAGACGTTAATTAATCTATATGATGATATAGTTAATTAATTTGGAAGGCCAATAAAGGTTATTGGGCCACTGGAGTCGTTAACTAGACTGAGACATGCGCCTAGAGGGTTACACGCAAATGGTCTTTTGGACGTTGGAAGATATGCTTAAGTTTTGGGGGTTTTTATGAAAAATACCCACTTAGCATAAATAGGGGAAGGCCCTGAATGAAATTCACCTAGGCCAGAATTGTTTAGGGGCCTTTTCCCTTCTTCTCCACTCTCCCCACACCCCCTCTCCATCCCTGATATGATCGGGACGACGTAACGACACCAACGAAGAAAGAACGGGGCTCGTCAACGAGAAGGAGGAGATCTGACATGCCGAGGACTTGTGGATATGTCTAGAGGCTGCACACTTGAGCAGCTCAACTCGTCTCACTCTAGTATCGAAGAAATCACGAATGAGATTCGTGCAAAGGTACTTCGTTTAATGTTTTTGGTTGATGCCGTTCAATTTCCAAAAATCTTCTGCTGCGCATCGTTTTGATTTGTTCATCCAGATCTAGGCCTCTAGAACCCAACACCTGTCACATTTAAGCCATCGAATTTTCTTCCGACGGTCGATATTTGGCCACGTAGTCCCGCAAATCACTTTATTGACTTTTTTTTCACAAAAATCTGTGTTTTAATTTGTGCGTGCAAAAGGATGCCGCCCAAAAATAATTGGAGATATACCCCGCCACTTTCTCTCTCCTCCATATTTCTCTATAAAACCATAGAAAAACTCCTGCAATGCGCACCCCAGAGATGTTTTAAGGGCATATTTGAAACCAAAATTTCATAAAAGTCCCTCCACCTTTAGAAATTAATTTAAATTGACTTATATCCTTTTCTATTTAAAAATTCATTTCTTCTTCAAATAAATTCCCAAAAACTTCAAATAAATTCCAGAAAAATCTATAAAATTTTTGTCAGTCATCCCGACATTAATTAACATTAAGATTAATCTTTTAATCTGCCATTTCAATTTAAATAGAGTTATTTCAAGCTTAAATAAGTTCCATAAAATTCAAAATTGACAGAAAATTAGGGAAAAATCAGAGTTCACTTGGAATAGTAATTAACATGTAACTATTTCATAACAACCTTATTTTAACTCTTTAAATTGATAAAATTGTGCTATTTACTTAAATTAAATAATGAATTTAGCGTGTTGTCACCTCTGACTTTAGAAATTGCTGTATAATCCTATTTTCATTAAATTATATGCTTTTCTATTTCAAAATTCATTTCTTTCTCGAATAAATTCCCACAAAATTAAATAAAATGCTATGAAAATCTATAAAATTCATTAGTTTATCCTCACATTAATAAACATTAAATTTAATTTTTAAACCTACCATTTCCATTTAACTAGAGTTATTTCAAGCTTAAATAATTTCCATAAAATTCATAAATTAACAGAAAATTAGGGTAAAATTAGAATTCACTTGGAATAGTGATTAACATGTAAATATATGGTAACATCCCTATTTAAAACTCTTTAAATGGATAAATGTTAATAATTACTTGAATTAAGCACATAATTTAGGGGTCGTCATGATGCACCAAGAAGGGCTATATCGAGGATTTGTATAATTGATCCCCCGCTTTGCATTAAGTTCTTGAAAATGAGAGTTCAATGACTCGATAGCTTCTTCTTTCTGTTTTTATATTCCAGTTCTTGAGGATGTAGAAATGCATGAAAAGGGTAAGCCTATCTAATTCAAAGTTCCATCATTTATAAAAGGGGAATTTATTCCCTTTTTGAAAAAAATTGGGCTGCAGATTTGAATGACACATTTTTTTGTTAAAGTAATTTCCATGACATTTTTACCATTTTCATTTTATTACTAGACTTTGACTTTGTGCGGGTATTCATGGAACGTCTGAACAATCATCGACCATTACAATGATGACAAAACAACATACAGGTCAGCAGGTAAAATATTATAAAATATTAAATCACTAACATAAACAAAATGCTATGTGTGCAGACATTCATCTGATGTACAAGACCTACCTGCTTGAATACTTGTCAGACATATATGAAATACGTGATATTGAGAATATAATTTAAGATATAATAAATTTTATTTATAAATTAGCCAATAATTTTATTTCTAGTTTCCTATGAAAAATATTCATTTGAATAGTGCATGTTTGACCCAAAACGAGATACCAAGGTCAACATACACTTTTAGCACCTCTACTTGTCAAATCACTGTTCATGAAATTCTAAGATGATTTTTATCAGATAAATTATTAAAAATATAGAAATGTTTTTGAGGCTCAGACATTAGTTTGAGTTATTGACAAGGCACATAAAGAAAATATTTGATTAAATAAAACATAGTTGATCCACAACCAGAAACCAAATGTTGGTCAATTCATTTGAGTGGCCAAACGGATTAAACTTGTTCAAAAACTCTGGGACTTGGTCAAAAATTTATCTTAGAGTAAACCACCCAAATATGGGGGTAAAATATCCATTTTTGACTTGTTGATTATACTGGCTAAGTCAAGTAACTCATTGCATCTCCATTCATCCAATGTGTCACATGCATTCAACTAATGTATTTGAAATATTAGACTATCCTAATTCTTATAAGCTTGATATTTTGTGTTCTTTCCTGTCTTGAGAGTATGAAAGATAATCATTTGACTAAATTATATTTATAAATTTGTCAAAATTCACTCATTGACTTAGAGTCAATGACCTTCAATCTTCAAAATTAAAACTCCGACCTTTTTGTCACTCCAAGTAAGGCCCATAATGGTGATGTTTCTTCTCAAAATCAATGGATTGGGATCTCTTCTATCTCAATCTTATACCCTTAATAAAGATTGGAAGGAGAAATCTGATATACTATGGCCGCCAACAATCTCTTAGGACATAATTCAAGGATCTGAGACAAAAAGGAGGGAATAGAAATTGATATAGAGTAGGCCAAATGTTCTCAGGCCTGGATCTAATTCCAGGATTCAGGAAGCGGTTGTATCTTTGATCCAAATTTTATTTTATCCTTCAAATATAAAAGCATCCTACATATTTGAATTTATACAGTTAGTCTCACAAATCTTGCCTCCTTTTGACGCTCTCTAAAGACAGTTGTATTGGGCTTTTTCTCCTCCTTGAATATTTGTCCTTGGATTCTGATCTAGACCATGGATTAGGGTTCTCATTATGTCCCGTTGGCATCAATAAATTAAAATTTTTTTACCTAAATACTAATTTTAATCAAACTCCAAGGAAAGAGTAAGAATAATCCAATTGATCCAAGATAATCAAGCGGGGTTAGTCTAAAAATATATATATTAATAATTTAGGACTCCATACGCAATTTAAATTTTTATTTTATCTTAAAAATGTATAATATGTATGTAGTGTAATTAAATATTTAAATAAGTCACAATCATACATAATTATCAGTATGTATTTGATATTATCAATTATCAAGTTTTCATTTGTACAGATCCATATCTGTCTATATTCTGATCCATTAGGTAAACCCTAAAATTTTTTTGTGTAAATTGATTTATTAATTTAAAATATCAGAAATAAACTATTTATTGAATATTTAGAATAAAGGGACATTATATGAGGGCACAAAATGTGGCAACATTGTACTATTCAAAGGTCCTCATATCACTGCATTTAGGATGAATCTCCTTTCTGATTTCTAGTAATGACATGCCATACAAGTGTTTTCCGTGCCCTGTATGCCCCACATCAGCCATGACAGCCTGGTTCGTTATGGGCCCCATGTCACTAATTTGAATATTTTTTAAATTTAAATAACTCAAATTGGATCAGAAAAATCTGAAATAAATTGAGAAACGTTAAAAAATTCACAAAATTAAATTTTAGAATATATATATATATTAAACATCAAAATTTTCCATTATTTTACATTATTCCCCTTCCAAACTAATAGTGATATTAAATATTTTTTGGAAATTAAATCAAGTTATTTTGACTACAACTTAGACCAAACCAAAAGGTATCTCTCTTTTTCTTTGTTTTCTTTATTTTTGACTTTTCATATACAAGACTTAAAACAAATGTGAAACTAAAATGGACCATTATTGATATCTAACCTTTGAAAATGATAGATATCAATAGTGGTGAAAGTCAACATCAGTTTATGCATAAATGATGTCTTAAGCAAAATGGCTGATGTATGCCAAAATTCAATAAAATTGTGATAACATGCAGTAATTTTAAAATGGTGTTTTTGCATCTATGAATAGAACATTATCACTACCCACTTTTGATCCCCACGTGAGTCAACCTTGAGTGCCCTCCCCTTTCTTCTGTCCCTCTTCCTAAGTAATGCTTATAATAAGATTGGATGGCAGGAAAATCAAATTTCTTGTAGCACAATTTGAAGGAACAACGACGTTCTCTAACATTCTGAAGATTTTATGGATATAGTTGATAGACATCTTACTGGCTCAAACAGACTATCTAAGGAACAAAGAAGTTTCTGATTTGATCTAATAAAAATCAAGGTAATTATATATGTTTTCAGCGTTAAGATCGATATTTGATTCAGTCTCCCACTAAATAATCAATTTAGATCAAGTCATTGAGGCTAAAAAAAATCTTTTTTGGAAGAATATTTATTTATTCAATGGAAGAACCTTTGTAGAAGTGCAAACAAAAAATTTTAGACAAATGCGAAGGAACCATTTAGGTCCAGCCTTCATAGACCATAAAACAGCTCTTGCCTGAATAATGTTTTTATGCATCTAAATAAAAAAAATTAAAATGATTCAGATATATATCAAATTAGTCTTTAAAAAAAAGAGATGTTTGACAAAAATTCGTTAACAATTTTTCTGGTTACCATGTGAACTTGAACCTAGTCAAAGTATCTTGAATATGAGTCTTAATCAGATGGGGTTGTATGAAAGTGTCGTAGATAATATCTTGTCATGTGCAGTAAATTATTTTACTGGCCCATATAATGATAAATTCCCATGGTAAGATCATTAACTCCCAAAATCTCTATTTGAGTACTTCCTTTGAAAGAACCCTAGTGGAATGTTAGGTTTTCATATTTTGTACAGATCCATCTCCAGTTATACTCTAATCAATTTTCCAATCTCTAAAAGTTTTTATATTATTTCACTTGGGGATTCTAAAATTTAAATTCAGGAATCAAATCAATACTAAAAGCCTCCCCGGCTATCCAGAAACATTATTATAACCAAATATTTCAATTGATATAAAATAAATTACATGACCGCATGAAACCTTGTTTTTTCCATGATTTCACCTTAAATTAAGCTGTGGATTTTCAACTTATGTATGTTTGTTACACTTGATCTAAAATGCCACTGAGCCTGATACTTGGCCGATGACACAAAATGTAGTAGGTAGGCTGAAGGTCGTTATATTATTTAACATGGGGATTCTAAAATTTAAATTCAGGAATCAAATCAATACTAAAAGCCTCCCCTGCTATCCAGAAACAGTATTATAACCAAATATTTCAATTGATATAAAATAAATTACATGAGCGCATGAAACCTTGTTTTTTCCATGATTTCACCTTAAATTAAGCTGTGGATTTTTAAGTTATGTATGTTCGTTACACTTGATCTAAAATGCCAATAAGCCTGATACTTGGCCGGTGACACAAAATGCAGTGGGTAGGCTGAAGGTCCTTATAGGTGCATCAGTCAAGCCCGTAAGTGAACCTTTGTTGGTTCATCATTTCTGCAGTCTTTTCTAGTTCAAGGGATGTAGTTATGCTGGACATTGTGATGGGACTATGTACATATAGAGAGCTAGAAAATTTATATCTCCATGATGAAATCTAGCGTAGTTTGGGCTTGATGAAATCTCCCCTCGACCATTGTCCTCGAGCCCTGATACAATGAAGATTATGACCACAACTCAAGGCTAGGAACCAAGAGAGATAAGTCAATCATCCTAACAGGTAATGCATCTGATATCCTACACTAACATCACTAGAGTGTTGTGAGAAGATCTTTATCTTGTCAACACGATCCAAGCTTAGTCCTTATCTACAAATTACCATAACATACTTACTATGGGAGGTATGGAAAGACCAAAACTCTTCTCATTTTTCAGGGACCACCATGAGCACACAAGATATCATGAGCCGCATCAAGCAATGGTTACCACAAACCCAACACTTTGTACCACCTATTGCCTGACCCTCACTACCAAAGTGTGACACACTTCGCACATGGGGCATCCTGGTCACTTTGATCTGCATCACCACCCGGCTACATCTCAACGTGGATGGTCCAACCAAAGGGAACCCGGCCTAGTTGGTAGTAGTAGTCTCCTTCGAGAACACACGGGTATCATTTTTGGTTTCTCACATTTCTATGGAGTTCAGACTAACACATCAGCTGAGGCTATGGCGATACACGATGGCTTGCTCCTCTATCAGGAAGTTTTTTAAATTTGTGAAAATTAAAAAATAAGGAAATAAATAATGGAATGAATAACTAGACACTACAATACATTTTGCCTTTTTTTTTGCAACATGCATCTTGTAGGTTTTCTTTTTTACTTGCATATTGGATAAAATGTTTGAGACATCTACAAACATATGGTAATAAAAATACACAAAATAAAATGTTAATTCAATTCATGGAGCTATGGTTGGGTTATCAATGTACAGGTCTTGTGGTTATATTCCTTTTCCAAGCTTGGTGTGCCTTGATGGGTATTATGTGGGTTTGAAGGCAAGGATAATTCCACATCAGGTTTGAGTTCATTGAAATAATTTATTGTTATTACTTTACTTTAATGTTAATAATAAATTTTTAGAATTCATGCAAATAGTTAGTGAATTATGACGAGATCATAATACAGTGGTCACTATTGTTTAAACATGTATTATAAGTATTATTATTTGAAGGATACTCAGAATATAACTATATGATACTATATATATGATTAATATGTGTGATTGATAGAGGAAAATTGTGTGTTCATTTTTAGTGTTGTTATAAATTTAATTTTCCTACAATCATTGATAAAACTTTAAAGCTCACTCAGGTGTATAGCTAGAGTAGGGTTGTCTCCACAAGGACTGGCCTTTAGAGTTGTACTTAATAATTGAGTTCTAGTTAATGATCAATAATACTAATGTTATAGAGGAATCAACGTATATAGTGAATATAAGAAGGAATAAGTAGTTAGTAAGTAGAGGGAATATTAAGTTAATAAGAGAAATAGATAGGAGAGAATATCAGATATTTTATATTTATATTTATTTCTTTATAGACACTAGATATAATAAATAAGTGAGATACTAGATATTATAGTTAAGGATGATAATAATATAGGTAGTGAAAAATAAGGATCTAAGGAAATAAGATGTGGGAAGTAAGGAGTTGATTGATAAGAGTAATTATTTTAATAATTTTAAAGAAGAAGAAGAATAATAAGAAGAAGAATAGAGTAGAAATTTGATAGCTAGGGAGAGTAAGAAATTATCTCATCATAATGTAATCGAGTATCTAGATAGGTATATAGAGATTAAGAGCGGATAAAGGGACTAGTTAAGGAGTATATATAATATTATAGGATCCCCTATAGTTGCAGAAATTAATATAACGTTTATTATAGAATTAATATATTTATTTTATATACTTATAAATTTATATTTTCTATAACTAATTTTTGGGTGTTAACGGGTAGTTCTGTCAAACACCCTTGAGATGTTTGACAAAATGCTCGAAAGGAGTTATAATAAGAGAGATATTTTTTATATTAGTTTTAGAGTTTAAGATAGTGTGAAATCGAGGTGATCTCATCCAACACCCTTGAGGTGTTTGACAGAATTCCTCAAAGAGATCAAAAAATAGATAGATGTTTTTATAATAATTTTAGATTCCTTTATATATTTTATGTGTATTTTATAGTAGAAATTTGAGGGTAAAAGGGATAATTTAGTCAAACACCTTGGAGGTGTTCAACAAAATGCCCCAACGAAGGTCGAGATAAGAGTTAGTATATGTTTTTGTAAAACAATTTTATGAAGTGAAACAATCAAACTTAGGAAACTTGTGAAAATCCTTCAATGAATATCGGGTGTTTGAAAAAATGCCCCAAAGAGGCTGTAGAATCCAATCTCGATGAAAACTCAATCCATATCTAGGCTGAATCAAAATTATTAAAACTAATTAAATTCCTAATGGTTTCTCATCCATATGAAGCAAAAAAGCTTACCAAACGCGCCCTAAATCAAAGATAAAGGGTGGGGGCGTCGATCGATGATGTCATGCCTCACTGTGCAGTTTTCCCCTTGCTTATCTCCATGGTGGTGCAAGTATTCATCTTCATCCTCCTCTGGCATTGTCTTAAGTTCTAGGAGCCATCGGAGGATTGTCACACCCCTCCTCTTGCTCCACTAGCTGATGGATATTGTGTGGCCGTCAAGCCAATCACGCTACCACATTTATTTAAGTTCGTTGAATAAAAAAATTGCATTTCTTATTATTCTGTGTGATGTTTATAACGAATTCCATGAATACGTGCAATGACTTGGTGAATTATGATGAGATCATAATAAAGTGATCACTAGTCTTAAAACATGTATTCTAAATATTCCTATTTGATCGATAGTCCAGATATACATCGAATTATCCGCATAGAATATCACTACCTGGTCATACTTATACGATAAGTATAGTTGATCTTGTGGCTATTAGTGTGGCAACACTAAGGAAAGATAATGGGTGATATTTGGATAAAGAGTTCACTAAATTGATCTACACGAATCCTTGAATGGTATTATACCTGAACGTCAAACAAATTGATTCAAGTCACAGTTGTGTAAGTGATCTACCGACTTGAGACACCAAGGACATCTCGTGAGTGGATGACTACGTTTTGACAATGACTTATGAGACTATAATTATGGGATTCAAATAAGTTATAGATCAGATGAAGTAAAAAGCTTACGAAGATGATTGAGTGGTCAAAACAGGATCATTCGCCCTCGGTATAAGAGGAGATTGACTCAAGGAAGACCATGAAAAAAAATCCATGGCCCGGGTAGTGAGGATATTAGAGAAGGCATTCTCCAATGATCCATGTTATGCATCAGTACTAATCGAATGAAAGATTAGGGTTTGACGATAAACCATGCTCTAAGTCGTTTGAGAGTCTCGCGCGGATGATGGATTATACGTATACAGTAACCGATGACGGTAAAGGTTCCATGAGAGAGTTCAAGACTACTCGGTATCTTCTAGAGCACGAGTTGTAGCTTGGCACCCCACATGTTGGAAACTTAACCTATTGATTGGGTTAAATCGATCGTTATTTTATTAATCTATTTAGTGAGATAGTTAATTAATGAGGTTGGTCAATAAATGTTATAGGGCCACTAAATTTATTGACTAGAATGATCGATGGGCCTAGAGGGTCACACGCACAAGTTCATAAGGGCATTGGTGGATATATTTTACTTTGTAGGGTTTTTGAAAAAAAACTTAAGTGAAATATATAGAGGGAAAGGGGTCTCATTTTAAGCAGCCATGCAAACCTGATTTGAGAACCCCTCCCTTTCTCCACTCTCTTCTCCACTCATCCAAGGAAAAGTGTCTTCATGGTGAGGAGATCTTCTAGATTTTCAAGAAGAGCCAAAGAAGAAGACGTGGAGATCCAAGTACCGAACGATCGTGTGGATACTTCTAGAGGTCGGACGCGTGAATGGCTTCATAAAGATCTCGGAGCAGCAAAGTCAAGGGTGGAACGAGTTCCCCACAAGGTACATTCAAAGTTTCATTTTAAAGATCGATTGTGAATCGATTGACACGCTTTTGCATACATGGAAACATGTTTTCCATGGATGAACCAAGACCTAGAACCCAACACTAGCCTCAGAAGGGTACTCCACCTCTTGGAAAATTGGTCAAAAGATGGGCAAATTAGGGGCCTTCGGGGCCCTTTGGCAGCCCAAGCAGGATCTCTCATGTCGTTGATTGATAGAGACAGCCTGGGGATCCTCCCAGGCTGTCAGATGGCCATGCGGTGCCCCTTGTTGACCAAAAACTAACGTCTGATCACCGGTGTCAACGGCCAAGGGCAAGGATTGACAGAACTGCCCTTAGCTGTCTGATCCTCTTTATTGGGGTCCGACGGCTAAAATTTTTTTTATTTGTTGGAAAAATACATGGTGCCAGGTACGTCCAACATTGTAGTTGTGCCCATAGACCGATCTAACGGTATCCTAGACGCCACCTAGTGGGAATTTTATATGAAGTAGATTTTTTATTAGCATTTATAGACGCGGAGCGGGCATAAATATCCCAATTACACTCGGATCCTACTCGTCCACGCCAATGGTGTAGTAAAATAAAACATACATGAGTGTACCTAGGAGGTCCTCAGAGAAGGTCGCTCGTGACGGCGTTGCGTAGGGTCCCACATAGTGGTGATGGTGCATGGAGTATCTAGAGCTCTTCATGCCTTCAATAGGTGTCAGTGTTGAGGTGTCTGGCGTGTACATCGGTCAAGAGAGAGGGCGAGCGCTCTCGCCTCTAGTGCACCATGCAATACGCCAGTCGTGGGGGTTATCCTTTAACAGGTTGCGACGCGTGTGAAGAGCCGAGAAGCCAAGGCCCTCAACGCGGTGGCTACCACGAGCTATCTGAGGAGTTCCTACCAAGAAGAGTAAAGAGCAGAAGGGGGTGGAGTGCATACCGCATGGTTGGCAAGGGCATCTGCAGTCTGGTCGCCCTCGCGCAACTAGTGATGGATGATGCTGAAACGAGGCGGCACCATATGATGTCCAACCATACTTGCTGCAATCGCCACCAGGAGCAGGTACCTGCACAGAGCATGTCTACTAGCACATGTGAGTCAGATTCTACGATGACATTGTGAAGGTTTTGCACCTCGTAGAGGAGCAAAACATCATGAATTGCCATAGCCTCGGCTGTTGTGTTAGTTTGGATACCATAAAAAGATGAAAAGGCAAAGAGAATACTCCTTGTGTGATCATGGAGGATATCACCCCCTCTTGTGGGTCGTGGGTCGCGGGTTCCCTTTGGCAGCACCATCCACATTCAGTTTGAGGATGCCAATTGGCGGTGGGTGCCAACAGACAAGTTGTAGCCGAATGGTGATGGGGGCGAGGGTCACCTACTGATGGCTGTGATTCAATTTATTAAATCGATGCACCCCGTTGTCCATGTTAGCACACTGTCAGCACCCCTGGTTAGTTGCCTCGTCACCATCCTTTCTTCTGATTCCCCCGTTGAGGGGTCATGTGATCCTCGTCACCCATTGCAGCAAATAGAAAGGCTTGAAAGACAAATACAAATGGATTAAATAGGTCATGATTTCTTTTTAGTTTTTATAATATCAGGCCCATTGGGCCATGATCAATCTTATTGTTTCTCCGCTTGACCCGACACAAAGCTGAAAGAAGGAACATGACATAATCCCAAATTGAGAGATCTTAAAACATAAGACACTATAAAAAGCTCAGCATTTATCTTACATCGAATTAAAAAGACTTACCTCTATTGCGTGTGCAAACTCCTTCGTCTCTGTTGGCATGTGATGGGCTTTATGGGGGCATGTCTGGTGGCCAGCCATGCTTTTTTCGCAAGGTGCTTCCCTATTGTTGGCTGCAGTCGGGCTTTCTCACCTGTGGCTGGCTTAGGCGTTACAGCGCCTTGCTTGATCCCAAGAGGGTCCAATAAAATAAGATTTTTATTATTTTTATGTACATAAACTTTCTTCCTCTCCTTCCTTCTCTTTTCTTCTCTTCAAGCTTGACTTCACCCTTGCAATAACATAGATGACATACTAAATAGAGCATAAATCTCGTAAAAATTAACAATGTTTCAAATCAATTTTTACTAAGAAAAAATTGGGCTCGTAAATTATGTAAAAATGGCATTAAAAATCAATTTTTTTATCCCATACTCTATTTAGTGCATGAAATGAAATTATGTGTAGATTTGAGATAATACACATAAAATTACCCAAAAATGACTTTGAAATGTGTATGATTGCATGTTGTATTTTGGGTCTATGAGTGATCATGTGGTCCTTATTGTAAGGACACTACAGTCAGATTGTGGGTGCTCTTTAGAGAAAGAGTTCACTAAATTGATTCATATGAATCACTGAATGGTATTTTAAATCAACATCAATCAGGTTGACTGATGCTATGGTCTCATAAGTGGTCCATTAACCTAAGACGCAAAGGACATCATGTGGATCAGCTGTTATGTTTTAACTAATACGTGTGAATCTCAAATCATAGGATTTTAACAAGTCTTAGCCCCGCTATATGAAAAATCACTCAAAGGTGATAGAGTGGTCAATATGTGATTGTCTGCCCAATAAATAAGAGGAAATTGACTCAAGGAAGAAGCTGCATTAACTTTTTTGTTTGTGCAAAACTTTCAAAAGACTTAGGGTATGGTTAACCTTCAAACCCTTGTCTGTAATTCAGTTAGTACTAGTGCATAACAAGGATAATTGAAGAATGTTTTGTCCCAAAGTATATATATGATATGGTGTTAAGCTCCTATCGTAAACTGATAAGCCTAAAAATTGCATGTAAATATGTCGTTGATTTGACATTTAGACTTATACAATAAAATTTATGAATACCCTAATCACTAAATATAGAATATAGAGCAAGCAAGGGGTCGAACCACAGGGAGGCAGCAAGTAAGAATTTTTATCCAACTTTAATGAATTAATTCAAAGATGAATTAATTTTGCTTAATAATATTTTTAATTAATCAAAATCAAGTGGAAAACATAATATTGATTTTAAATATTTTGGTCAAAAAGCTCAAGATAGAATTATTTCAATTATAAGATCAGATTAATTCGGATTATTAATTTCCCAATTATTATAAAAATTTAAGCCAATTTTTATGAATTAAAATTGGGAATTTAATAATCAAGAAAGGGATTTTTAAATTGGACTTCAAGATGAACGAATTTTCGAATGAAATTTTGTTTTTAGGTTTTTAATATATTAAATTAAATTTCCAAATAATCAAAATCGAAATATAGAGAGAGAAACTGGAAAAATTAACCTAGAGAGAGAAAGTGAAGAAAGTGGGGAAAAGGTGAAATCCGATCCTAAATTAAAAATCTAATAATGCAAAAATGTTCAAAATTGATGTAGAATTAAAGATTAAAAACCATATCTTGAATCAGAATCAAAATCCAGTGCTAATCTCATTCAAAACAACTTCTAGGGCATGTACATTTTGCCCATGCCATGCCGTTTTAGAATCGTTTAAGAAGAAGGTTGAAATACAAATCAGAAACTTACATATTTGAGTGCAGAATCAAGAATTGTCGACTTCCAAAGCAACTCTTGTGTCCTTCCTGGCCAAATCCTTGGAGAGAGCTTCAAAAAGTAAACTTCGCCCTTTTCCAGACCTCTATATAAAGATCCAACCGTAGAGATTGTAGAGGGGGAAAAGACAAACATGCCCTCAAAATTTCAGCCCAATCGGACATCTAGATCTCTAGATATCGTCATTTTACTACAGATTAATCTAGGCCATTGGATCAGTTCATTATAAAAAAAACCAATTTTTCTGATTGGCTGAGCCTCTTTTTCCTTGTTTTCGCCACCCTCGGATCATGTGTCAACATGTGATTGTCCGCGTCTGCCCCCCGCAATGATTGGAAATCGATTCTTGTATTTAAATGGCTATAAAAATGCCACGTCACCCCCTTCTCTTTATTTTTCTAAAAAAAAGAAAACGACAGTTAAGCAGCCGCAACAATTGATTTTTTTTAATCCACGTGTGTCAATTTCTGTGAGCATTAAATGCATGCGGCTAACTGATTCCGGCTTTAATGATTAAAAGTGCGCCGCAAAATTTGTTTTTATTCTTTAACACTAGGCGTCGGTTAGCGCGTGCATTAAATGCATGCGGCTAACCGATTCACGTGCAAAGAATCATAATATAAAGGGCATGTCAGTTGCCGTGTGCATTTAATGCACGCGGCTAACCGACGAGGTATTTATTAAAAAAAATGAAAACATACCTTTGTCGCCGTCCGTGCCACGTTAACTGTTGAAAATCATTTGCTCATTATGGCATCATGATTCGCGATACCACAATGAGCTAATCATTGATAAATTCTGGTGCTTACAATCATTCGCTCAAATTTTTGGGTGAATGACATGCACGCCACCTTTTTAATAGAAAATTCATTTTTATATATTAAATAAATTAATAAATATCAATTCTTTTAATTCTAAAGTCATTTCTTGACTAAATAATGGTCAGAAAATTATAAACAAATATGGAAAAATTCAAGAAAAGTTAGAAAAACTCTTACCAACCTTTAGCAAAGTATTTAGAGCCCTGTAAAAAACATTTCTTAAATGAAATGAGGTTAAATACCATGTAAAAATGATAAAAAAATTAGAAATAATAGTAAAATCAAAGTGTAAGTCATTTATCTCCACTTTTTATATGATAAAATGCAAATATGGTCATTAAACACATAAATATAGTGTAAAATTTGTCAAGTAATCATGTTAATTTGCAAGTTATCACTAACATCATTCCTCATTATAATTCTATAAAAAATTCAGGTTCCAAAAAAAGGTTCTTACATCACATGTTATGACCTCAGAAGTGATCTTAGTTTCAAAGAACATAATCTTGTTTCAGTATTTACACCTGATACGGATCTATTCTGTCAATTTAGAAAATCATTATCCATATAATAAATATATATTATTGAAAAACTTATGATGTAAATACATAATAAATTCATCCTCTACACATCCAAAATTTCAACCAGTAAATCATAGAGAACGTTCATCACATGTTATAGAAAATTATGGAAAAAATATATTGTTTATATTTTATATAAAAATCATAATAATATTTTAATAAAATAATAAGTCTTTTGTATTCCTATAAGACTTTGTTACTAAAATAATCTCTCATTTTTAAAACCAAGTTATAATTTCAGTTTTATTAATAAATCGTTATTAATATGATCCAACCCTGTAGTGGAAACATAGCGTTGGTCCCGGAAAAATACTGTATCTTAAATGAATTTATTTCTTTTTATTTTTTGCCATTCTTAATGAAATTTTTTATCAGGAATTTAATCCTTCAAAGATTATAAATAGTAATAGTATACCTGCTGGAGACTTTTCATTTATATTTAAAAATCAATTTCCTGAAGATATAAATTACTTACCTTAATAAGTGTGATTTATGATATTATATATCAAGTTATTTGCTTATATTCATTGAAATAATTATAATATAATAATTGAATATTTATAGCCAAAAAAAATTTTAAAACAAGAATTGAACTTTTTAGTACGACTATGCTTTACCTGATCTCGTGGAATAACTTTACCTAAAGATAAACCCGATTTAGAATCCAATCGAGGAAATAATTTTATCTACATAATTGTAGCCAGGCTTAGAATTCACTCTTTGCCCTAACTTGTCTCTGATGAAAAATGTATATGGATCGTGGATGATTTCATCTCATTATAAATTTGGAGTTAGAACCAGTTTTTTAAAAGATTTGATAAAAAATACACATAAGATTTCACGTTGTGGGTTTATTTTTGACATTTGTAACGCATAATATTCATCTAGTGGTAGCCAAGTCAGTAATTCAGATATTTTCATTATTTAATATTTGAACCTTGAAGTGAAATCTAATATTTAGTTATGACTGGACCATAAGAAATAGATGACACAATTCCTACATTCAACCATTTCTTTATATAATTTCTACACGACGATCACAATATTAGGATTAAAGGTTATTTGCATGGTACAGTAATACCTTATCATAAGTTTATTAAGTATAACCCTTCCATCCCTAAACCTGAGGTAAGGAGAAAGATGAAGATATAGGAGTAATAAAAAAAATGTTGATTTATGCACGGATGATTTTCAATTGGACCTTAGAAAATGTGACACAAAACTACTAGATGTGCATATCACCTTGCATAGAATCAAATCCACTAATGTGACGTTATTAAAATTATTACTTTCAAGTTGTTTAGATGATCAACCTCTCGACATATCCATGTGGTGATCACATCATCGGATTTGTCATCTTGTTCTCGATCAGTGCTGACATAGATACTTGGAGATCTTCACATCATTCAAAGTGAAACCAAGAAAGTAGGGTGCCTAGGGGGAAGATAGAATAAGGGCACACCCTAAGAGAAACTTGCATCGGGTCTTCTCACTTTGGAATGACTACATATGCATACTTAATGTAGTTTTCATATATAAACTCCTCTGCAGAAAATATATATTTAATGTTCAATGAAACTTGTGGTTGGGCCCATATAAACCCATTTATTATTTTAGTTAATAGCTCCATTATCCTAATCACTTATCATAATATGTAATTAACTTACCATATTCTCATGGATTAGTCAATCTTGGATATATTTAACTCAATAAAAAAAATTTAACCAAAAATGAAACTCCAAGCAAAATCATGTTAAAATGTTTAACAGGATGACATGGTCACTCTGACATCACCTAGCAATGACAAAGGGTCTTTTGAGGCGTGACAAAAGTACCCCAATAAATTAAGACCTGATAAAAGGAAGAGGGTAGTAAAAGTTAGAGACTTACCCTATTTCAAATTTCTTACCAGTTATGGCAGCTTCCTACCTCTCCTTTAAAAAACCCTTCTAGAGATTTCTGAAGATGGCAATTCATGTTTCTTATGATGGTAATTAACTTTTTTTACCATACAAGTTAATATGGGATGTCCATTTGAAATGGTGCCTTAATGGCATCACCACCTATAAGGTCATTTTAATGTCCAAAATAGTGCGCATTTATTTCTCCTCCTCTCTCTCTTTCTCTTCATAGTTTTATTTAATGGGCCTTCTTGGACAAAATCAGGCCCCCTTTCATGCCCAATATCTGAGTTGCCAGAGTCGCCACCTGTAAGAAAAAAAAAGACGAGAAAATAAATCTTTCAAGCATTAAGTTCTTAAAATTGGACCACCAAATCAATTCAATCTTTAAACAGTCAATAAGTAGAGAGACTCCACATTTCATCTTCTTCTCTAGAATGAGATCTCTCTACTTGCAGTGCTTTTTTTCAGGAAAAAAACTCAATAAGAGGAGGAGACACATCCTTAAGTGTGTGATAAGCATCTAGAAAAGAGAATTAAGCAACAACAAAAATCTCAGGTGCATGTTTGAAATAAATTATTTTAAATACATTAAATTTCATAATTATGGACTAAATAACACAAGATAAAAATAATTTCTAGGGCAACTAGAAGGATATTGAGAAGATTGCAAAATAAGGATTTATGGAGTAATATGATAGGATGATATAAACAAAATTTGTTTACATTAATTTAAAGAAATAAAAAATTTGGATTGAATAGATAGATATAGAAAATAGACCTTTTCAAAATATATGTGAAAGCAAAAAAAATTGACAAGGAAAGGAAATAAAATTGTGAGTTAAATATAGATTTAAAAGGTTGATTTTAGAAAGAATTGAGATAAGGGAATAGGAAAAAATTGTTGGAGCTGTTGAAAATTTAAAAAGTACTAATTGACCTAGTCTCTAGATTAGCCCAATTATTGGACCTACATATAAGAGAAACTCAACAATTCTTACTATACCTATTGTGAGGAGTATTTGAGATCTCATATTAGTCTAAGTTAGAGATGAATGATTGGACTATTTTAGAGTTTTGAGCTAATTTAGACAGGACTGTATTTCCTATTGGGATAAATTTGAAGGATTGTCATTGGATTGGATAAGTTTAATATTAGGGGATAGCTTGAAAGATTATTGGATGAAATTTTACGAGACTTAATGGGCTTACCTTAGCGTATTGGGTTATATTTGAAACCAAGAACTTCTTGTATGGGATTAAGTCTTAGAGTGTAATAAGAAGTTTAGTCATTATTTTGAGAAAAAGACCTATCTAGTAAGTTCAAAATTTAACGGATCTAGCTTGCTTAAGTCAAGGCCAAAGACAAAGTCAAACTGAAACTCAAACTCGTGTACCAACTTTTAGAATAGTAAATCAAATGCATCATGTTATCTCACCAATCATATTTGCATTACTATAATCATATTTTGATTGAATTTTTTCAAGTAGTTTAGGTAGTTTTGAGATATATTTAGACTAAGCTAAGGGTGTTGACCTAGTGACTTATGTTGTCAAACACTGAGGTTGTGGTGATCTCTTACGATGGCTAAGGGTGCAGCAATTGAATGATCTGTGCTCAGAAGAAAAGGAGGTACATCTCATGATCATGTGACAAGGCTAAGGGGGCTGAGGTGGAAGAGCATCACCACTTTTTTACTTTCCTAGATATCAATATATGCCCCTATTTTCAAGTATCTTCTTGGGGGGAATGAAGCTCAGCTTAAGGATATCTCAGGACATGAGAACGGACTAGCCTAACCTGTATAAAAATCATTGTATCACACATTCTTAATCACACTAAGGTTAAATAGGAATACGATTTTATAGATGAGGGAAATTGAAAGAAATTTTAGAGACCAAATTCAATCATCCCCCTCTCAGGCTTAGCATAGTCCGATAAACCAACACATAAATATTTCCGAAAATAAATTTTCTGCCTCATTGAAATATAATGCTACTCAAATCTTCCTTGGTGTTACTCATGTAGTCTTAAACAACAGAACATGCATCTATAATTACACACTGTACCCATACCATAAAAATGATATTTTTTCATTAGTCATTCAATGTTTGATGACATTGAACAATGGGTTTTCTTCTGATATTAAGGATATATTTAGCATGACAGACACTTAAATTTCATTTTTTAATAGCCCACTGATTGCATCATGTGCCTTACAATAATATTTCTCCATATGCCTCCAAAATATTATCATACTGCACTTTTTTTTTTCATATTAAACATATTTATGGGATTGATTGAGAAATAAGGCATAAGTATATTTATTTCCCTCAATGTATGTCAAGTATAATATCAACTTTGTTTTCCTCGCGCACCTTTGGGGCCAGCATGATCCATCATTTGAAACCCTCTATAGTAATGTTGACAGATTCTACTTTAATTAAACACCATGATCACCCAAAATTTATGTTGTTGCCTAAAATATTTTGCACTCAAAAATGGCCTTAGATGATTAAGATTGCTAGATGGTTCTTTGCATTAGGGGTAAAAAAAGATACAAGCTGGTTCCTTTGTTGGAAAGGTAATAGCATATCTTGCATTGGTTTATAATAAGTCCAAATTTAGGGGTTTTATGTTGTTGTTTCATTCATACTTACCAACAATACTTATGAAAATTTTCCACATAAATACTCTTTAATTAATCTAGGGAAAGTACAGGATCGATCCACAGAGAGGCACAAAGTTAATTTCATTATTTTTCTCATGCTTGGGATGAAAAAATAATTTTCAAAGTGAAAAATACAATTTCTGGATTTTTAGATAGTTTGTATAATTTCCTATGATTTACATTGAAGCAGAAATAAAAAAAAAACACAAAAAATATGATTACACTAATTTCCTATTTTTTCTTAAGAAAGAAAATCAAAAAATAAATATTTTTAGAATTTTTTGGAATTTAATTCACATCAAAAACCACGAGAAATATTAAAAACGAGAGTTAGAGATTTTTTAGAATTTTTTTAGATGTTAAAATGACTGTAAATTGATTATACAAATTGTATGGATTTTTCCTATTTTTTTGAATTTTTTAGTGCAAAAAATAAATTTTCTGATTTTTACTAAAATTTTTTATAATTTTTAAATACTAAAAATATAAAATTTACATGCTCTGGCGATTGACGGCGGTGGTGCAGCGACGGCAGTGTGGCAGGAGCAGTGTCGCGGCAGCAATAGAGTGGCGACAACAGCGGCGGCGCCATTCGTGGGTGATGTTGGCGGCCGCGACTGCGGAGCGGCAACCGCAGAGGCGGCCGAACGGCGACAGTGGCGGCGGACCGGATGGGTCGAAGGGCCAGGTGTGGGGAGTACACAGTTGGCCTGAGAAGTAAACATGTTGAGAGAGAGAAAATGTCAAAATGAGAGGATAGAGAGAGAAAATGAAGAGATTGATAGAGAAAATGAAGAAATGGTGTAGAGAGAGTTTGAGAGGGAATTGGAAGGTGTAAATAATGTAGGAGATTTTATATCAAATTTTGAGGGAATGAACTAGGGATATGGATCAAGGTCTAGAGAGAGAAAAGGTCGAAATCAGGATATAGATAAAGAAAATGAAGAGAGAGTGTAGAAGGAGTTTAAGATAGAATTTGAAGGTGAAAATGAAGAAGATTTTTATGAAATTTTTTTAGGGGAGTAACGAGGGATATGGATGAAGGTCTACAAAGAGAAAAACATATTCTATAGAGATAAAGTAGTGAAAATGGGTATTTAGAGTGAGAAAATGATGGATTTTAAGGGTAAATGGATGGATAATGATGGGGAAAATAGAAATCTAAGATCCTAAAACCTCAATGCAAGTTCACTGAGCCCTCAATGCTTCCTCTAAAATCTGGATACTTATATTTTGCCAGGATCCGGCATTTTGCAATGCAAACAAGAGATGGGATTAAGAGAAAATTTTCAGTAGACTTACATTAAGCAGGTTGAACAACCTGGATTCTGAAAAATGCCTTGTCTTGCTGGTCAGCCACTTGCTAGAGCTTGTCTAGAATGAGGGGAAATGAGGGAGAAAAAGTCTATTTACAAATTGGGAGGGTTACTAAAATATCCTTTTGGGCATTTTCTATTCTCTTTTCTTGTCATTTTGCCTTTTTTTCTCCATTGGATGAGAGCTTCCCCTTGTAATCTTTAGCTTCTTTCTTTATAAGGCTTTGAGAGCGAAATGGGCAGTTCAGGTAGTGGCCTATCTTCCTCAAATTTCTCTTTTGAAGGTCTACAACACCACTTGATCCTTTCAAGCCCCTTTGTAGAATCACTAAGCTCACAAAAATTCTCCATTTTTTTAAGAGTTACCATCCTCTCATTAATGTAAATTTCTGCACAAGTAAAACTATAGAATACCCATCAGTACTATAATTTCTTGATTTCAACTAAGTCAATGAGTATAGTCAAAAATAACCATAATGTGCAAAAATTATAATTTATAGCTAGTGCACAAATATTTAGCTAATTCGAGTCATAACAAGATAAATTCTAAATTAATAATACCAAAAAATCTAAAATCTATGAAAATATGCATGCATTTATCATGTTATCAGTTTGAGCCCGAATAAATGATCCTAAGATTATTTTTTCACTTGCACTAAAATGAATTTTAACAGAAATTTAAAATAAATGAAAAGATTAATTATGGAATTACATTTACACAATCAAATTTACCCTTTTGGTTCTTCGAATGATTTCCCACAAGCCACACAAGTGTGTGGCCTCTAGAAATTTCCATGTAGTCCATGGTTCAAAAAGTATCACTATCATTTTGGGTTAATCAGCTCTTCATTTTGTTTACACCGGAATGGAGGGAAACTATGGAAAGCTTGAGGGATACCAAATAATGGGATTTTTCATAAACTCATATCATTTTACTTCAAAAAACACATACATATTACCTTCTAGGCCCATTTACTAGGCTAGTTATTGATTCTATTGTCCCAATAAGCATTGATTTTTCAGCTTGAATAAGTAAACTAAACTTTTGCATTAATGAATATTATACTGATTTAATCCAATCAATAAGTTGATTTTCAGACACATGAGGTGCTAAGCTAATTACTATATTCCATAATGTCCAATCAAGCTGATTACCAATTTCATGGAACCTTTCCTATACGAAGGAACCATGTCTATATAATCCTCATTGTTTTAGACACTCACTTAATTGTTGGGTTCTATAGGCCATGACATGGATAAACAAAATGAAATGATACGCATCGGAAGACTTGGACGAATTGAACGGCATCAACAAGAACATTAAAATGAGTACCTTTCGACGGATTGCATCTGTGATTTCTTGGATCCCGGAGTGAGCCGAGTCAAGCGGCTCACATGTGCAGCCTCTAGACGTATTCATGCGGTCCTCGGCACATCGGATCTCCTCCTTCATGTTGATGAGCCCTGTTCTTTCTCCGTCGGCATCGCTACATCGCCCCGATCACATTGGGGAGGAAGAGGGGGTGTTGGGAGAAGGGAGAAGAAGGGGAAAGGCCCTGAACAATTCTGGCCTGGGTGAATTTCGTTCAGGGCCTTCCCCTATTCATACTAAGTGGGTATTTTTCATAAAAACCCCCAAAACTTAAGTATATCTTCCGACGTCCAAAAGACCATTTGCGTGTGACCCTCTAGGCCCACGTCTCAGTCTAGTTAACGACTCCAGCAGCCCAATAACCTTTATTGGCCTCCAAACTAATTAACTTTATCATCATATAGATTAGTTAATGTCGGATTGATTTAACCCAATTGATAGGTCGAGACTCCGACACGTGGGGTGCCAAGCTACACCTCGTGTCCTAGAAGATACAAAGGAGTGTGCATCGACTACACATGGAACCTGTTCGTCATCAGTTACCGCGTATGTATAATCCCTCATCCACTTGACGCTCCTTGGACGATTTAAGGTATGGTCAACTGTCAAACCCTAATCGATCATCTGACTTAGTACTGATGCATTCGAAAATCATCGGCGAACTCTTCTCCGATATTTCACTGCCTTGGCCAAGGACTTCATCGCATCATCTTCCTTGAGCTGTCACCTCTTATACCGAGGGTGGACGATCCCATCTTGACCACTCAATCATCTTCGTGAACTTCTTGATGTACCCGAACTAAGACCATTTAGAATCCCATGATTAGAAACTCGTTGGCCATCGCGAAAGTACAACCGCCCGTCCACAAGATGTCTTTGGTGTCTCAGGTCTAAGGACCAATTACACAATTGTGACGTGAATCAACCTGATTGACAGTTTGGTATAATACCATCCAGGGATTCGTACGGATCAATTCAGTGAACTCTTTCCACTATAGAGCACCCACTATCTATCCTTAGTGTCGCCACACTAATGGCTACGGGACCGGCCATACTCATCATATGAATGAGGCTAGATAGTGCTATTCTATCCGGATACTTCGATGTCCTTCTCGTATATCCTTTGAATAGGGCTGTTTAGAACACATGCTTAAAGACTAGTGATCTCCGTATTACGATCTCATCATAATTCACTAAGTCCGATCATGTATTCATGGACTTCATTATACGCATCACACGTGCGCTATAATGAATAGGTTCTATTAATGAACATGGAACGAGATGTTGAATGTGTGATTGGCTTGCCGGCCACATATATTTCCATCAACAGGTAGAGGCATCATTGGAGGGCGGTAAGTGCAACGCCCATGCTGTGCATACAAAGATGCTTGCACGGGACGTGACATGGCAACACCTGGTTGGGGAACAGCAATATAAACATACAGATAAGTGTAAATTGTCTCATATTGCATTTTATTCTCTTATTTCCAGGATGGTATGTGGCTTGCCGGCCACCCTTGCCTTGGTGATCACACACGTCGTCAACACCCGCGTTGACACCTCTCACGCACAGTCTGCGCGACGTCACCGCATTCGGCGCCTCAAGTTGGGTGCTGCACGCCCAACATTACCCTCAGGGATGTTGCGCACCCCCATGCCACCTCGGCGCTCTCTGGGCGCCACTTGCCTTAGTTTCTTGACGGTATGTCTCCCAACCCCGCGGCCCGCACACACAATGTGCACGCTGCCCGCGCGGTCACTGCACGGCACTCCGCACATCTCCGCGCACTGCACCCGCGGCACGCCGCCCGGCTTGCACGTCTCGCACCCGCGTGCAGCACTTCCCACTCCCGCGCGCCGCTTGGCGCCCGGACGGCGACGGTGCCCGCGCTTGGCGCTTGGTGTTGGCACGCAGCGCTGGACACGCGTGCGCTCACGCATGTTGGCTCACGCGCCCAGCACACGCGGACTTCTCAGGATCCGTTCTGCCGAGGCACGAATGGGCACGCGCACCGTTTGTAGTGTTTCACCACATACGGGGGCGATGGCCTAAAAGATCAGGTTGGGCATCGCTACCCTTAGTGCATGGAGCACTAAATGTGACTCAGTCCTTAAATGTCATGAGTCTCCCACGAACACGCCCTCCCAATAAGCACGCAGGCCTCTAGGCAGGGAATGCCGCCTAGTTAGGGGCCTAATAATAATGCATACTGATATATTTGATGATTCACACCAAAAAATATTTTGGCACTTGTGATTGATTTTAAATATACACACAATAATATCAGAAAAATTAATATTCAATAACCAAAAAATGAAGATGATTTTTATGATGATATCATTCATCATAGGATTATAAGATATTTGGTTTATACTAAATACCAGGAAGAATTCCAAATGTGTGTGAAGGATGCTGGTAAATGATGATACCAGCTATCGGGTTTTCATCTTCCGATATCCATTATCTGATATCTAGATATCATTATCCAATAGCCTCACCAATATCTGATATCTGTTTCTAAAATATCAATATCTGATGTCATATGCAGACATCTGTTTACCAATTTTTCTAGAAAGAAATAGTGTCCTACAAGAAGAAAACTAAAACCAAACCACTTTTATATTTTTCCTAACCCATTGACTCAGAATCATGTCACATATGATGAGAATCCATGTGTAAAACAGCACAGGAGTAGTTTACATTAAGATCCTACACAATTACATGGTTGTGTTTGGGATGGATTATGTCATCCCATACTGACTCATATCATGGGTTACCTCTCAATTATATAGGAAGAGTTTTTGGAAAAATCCATTTTTACTCTCCATAAAGATCATTTGTCATTTTTCAAAACTCTCTCTCTGTTTCTGTCATTTTGAATTAATAATTCACATTCTGATTGTATATGCTAAATATTAATCCCAATTCATCTTACCCTTTATCTCCTTTTTATGATTCATTTTGAACTTAAATTCATTTTTATTAACAAAAAAATAATGTGGAAAATGACAAATCTGATACATCAACAAGAGAACTTAAATGAATTAGCTTAAGTATAGAGCTAAACATTTTTTCTTAATGAAACAAGATATATAAAATGAATGGATCACATTTAAATAAATAAAGTTGTATTTTGAAATTTCTCATTTGGTATTATCTAATTTGAATTCCTATATGAGATTAAATAAAATTCATATTAAATTCCACGGAGCTAAATATGTATACAGGTTTAACATTTTGATAATAACTTTAAGTAAAAAGAATAAATGCCTCAATGTGAAATTTTATATCATCAGATACTATTTAAATGTAAACTCTCACCTGAATAAAATTTATATATTCCACTTATACATAAGGTAAAAAGTAAAGTATAAATTTTCATCATACTCATCAAGTAATGGATATCATCTTCATAAATAAAAACACAATTTCATATTTTGACTAGTGCACTCTCCATTACTAGTTTAGTTTTTTCAATGAAAAAGAGGCCAGTCCATCATGGATTTGCACTTTCTTGGTCATCACCTGAATAGTCAAAAAGATAATTTATATAAATAAAAAAGGAAGTTATCAAAATAAAATTTGGGAAAAGCATAAGATGCATTATTGGTTCATGATAACATCAACTTAGATCAATAAATTATGTTTTTATAAATTTTTTTGATTTATTTTCCTAATCTCAGTTTTTTATGTTTCATTAATTTTTAGACTAATCTCACTTGCATCCTTAGAGTAAAGTGGATTTCTCACATATTCTTGGAGTTTTATTTGAAAAACAGGACTAAGGTTAATACAATAGTGAATTTGGAATACAAATAGGAGGAACGAGAAACCCAAGCCATCTCATAGATAATAAGAAAAGACCTAATACACAAGAAGCCCACTCTAGAAGCCCATTCAAACCTCCTTAAGAACTGGATCAACTAAAGGCTAGAATCGTGGAGTTAACCCACAATTTGAAATATGGAAATGTGGCCTGTTTTCAAATATGAGAAGGAGAGAACATAGATCCACGCTAGAAATCAAGTTATCCCATCCCTCCAAACACTTGGAATTAAACCTAACGGTTAGGAGCATTAGGGCATTTCTATTTAATCTCTTGTCCCCTCGTTGTATCTCATCTTGGATTTCTGCTCCCAACTTGCTGTGGGAGGCTTAATGCATCAGGTTTATTTGATCCATTCTTATTCTATAAGATTGTGGGAGAGAAATTTCAAGGGCACTTGGCCCTTTGGGAAAGTGCCCACAAGGTTCATGTGATCTCTTGAATGTTTGATTTAAAGTTGAGTGGATATTTAGAATTTAAGCTTTCCAACACATCAATCGACACTCCAAAATTCCTCTTGAAGCAAAAATTACACAGTTTTTCATCCACCTGTTTTTGCCCAAATTTGTCGCCCAGCGGAGCATCGATGCTAGCAAATTGTGGCCAAAGGTTCTCTTTAACCTTTAATTTCATTTATTTCTCTTAAAAGTTCCCAAAAATCCTTAAAATCATATCAAATTATTAAAAAAATATCTAAAATAAAATCAAGATTTTTTCATTTATTTAAAATAGTTTTGACTATTTTACATTTATTTCATTGATTTTGCTCCTTAATTATCGCATAAAAAGTATTTTAAGATATTTTTGAATTAAAAATTATTCTTCCATAACCCGCTCCTTCTGGATTCGACCCTTACTTACCCTATTCCTTGTAAGAAAAATTTTATAAATATTGTTGCATAAATCAAAGCCTTAAAACAACTTATTTAACCCTAATTCTGGTTTATCAGTTCAGGACTAAATGAACCCATCTTTGTCATTTGAGTTCATGACGATGGCTTGGTACCACTGCCGATTCTCAAAACAAACTTGAAAATATGATGAGTGATTCAATGCTCATGGGAAATAGGTTTGCAATCTGCTACCTTATATGTGATGATAGCATTTCCCACCAAGAGAAATCTGCTAGTTTAAATGGCTAAAGTATGACCTAAGAGGCCAGTGAATTGGTTCATTTAAAAAGTATTCAATTTAATTTATTTAACTATGTTAAATATGCTTTAACAATGTGGGGAAAGAGGTAGATGATAGGGTAGACTTGGTTAATTTTTAATACAGCTTATGCTAGTTTTAGTGTTGTACGGGGATATTCAGCCCAAGTTGATGATGAGCCCTAAAGAATTTTCTTTAAACCTCTCCCAAGAAAAACACTTGGTAAATGATTGTAACAAGGATACCAATAAAATAAAATACTGGTGCTTTTTTTTCCATCTTCAACCCCCAAAGTATTTTCTGAAGCAGTTATGTTTGACCTCCTTCAAAGCCTTATCTTATTTGACCACAAAATCTTCACCTTGTTGATCCCCAAACTATAAGCTGATACAATTGAAGTTTATATGTTTCAACATATAACTAATACAAGTACCCAAAGATATGGATATAATTTGAATGAAATATATTTTTAATAATATTCAATAACAAATAATCACCAATGTTATTTCAATGAAACATATGTCGCCTTTACCTTTCTCTTGATTATTTTCTTCCATTCGTGTTCTATCTATCTCCTATTCTATATTGATTTGGATTTAATCTTTTTAAAGATCCAGTTCACAGCTAGTTGAAGACTTATGAAAATTAAGATTCTTTTTACGAGATCTCATTGGATTGTTTCTTGATGTTTCCTCCTCTTACCTTTAACCTTCTAATTTTTCACAAAAACTTATTGATAAAATATCCACAAAATCAAGAGAGACCAAATAGTAAGAAGAAATTGTTTTTATAATCATTTTCAGTGAATATTTCCTAAACCATCTTGCAAGATGGCTACTTCCTTTCACCCATGATTTTCCAATGCTCTCATTTGTTTTGTTGTAATGTATTCAATGTTGCATCAAATGGTAGATAATATGTATTCATATAAACGTAAGCAATGAGCATTATTTTACAAATTATCAACAATATCAACCTATCTTTAGAATGATCTTCATGAGAAGGTTGATGACAGTTCAAATCTTCAGTCACAGTGTTGTCCTCATTGTAGCTTCTTCAATCCATCATCTGATGGAGCAATTACGGATTGATAGATTTGTATGAATAACATCTATCAGCTTAAATTTCAAAAAAATTCAATATAAGTTGGCCAAATTTTTGAGATGGAAATCTTTAGACCAAGTTCATTGACTGCATAAATTCTTGAGTCATAGTATTGTCCTATGGATTTGTATCAATGTTACCTATAAGCTATAAGTTCAAAATAAATTCAAAAACTTTAGCAGAAATCTCCAAATGATAATCTTAGGACAAATGTGGTTGACGGCAAAATTCTAGGTCACAATAAAATTTTCATTGTATCTTCTTCAAACCTGAACCAATAAATATGAATAAAACTCCTATGGATCTAGCCTTATGTTAGAAACAAACTTGGTTTTAAAATATATTTTTTAAAAAAATTATTAAATTTCTACATAAGACCAGAATCTGAATCTTGCTCTTTGTAGAGGCAATTTTTTACCAGAATAAGATATAGGAGTGTTTGAAAGTTATTGTTTCATATGCCCATATGGATTAAGATATGGAAAGCGACAACTCCGTAATATTCACAATTACAAAAGTCAAATTAATTTAATGTATGATTTAAAAATAAAACACAATAACTGTGTCAATTTTGATTCCACATAATTAGAACTTTGTCATTTCACTTAAGTAGCCCTAAAATGTATATTCAATAATTACATTTCCTCCATGAATTTGACATCAAAAAATCATAAATTTTATTTAAAATATATAAAGTAGTCATTTTAAAATATTAGAAGTAATCGATTTTATTCACATATATTTAAGCTCTTATAAATGATCCACTCGATTCATATATTAATATCTATGGTAGGTAGAGACGTCCACGGGCCGTCATGTTTCATTGATTCGCATAAATATTTTACAAGTGACATAGGAACAGGTTATCAACATGTCACAGAAATTGGGAGGCCTAACTTGATGATTTTCCTCATTTACCAAATGGCCAAACATCATGTCTTTATATGCAAGGAGCTAGTCATATAATGCATGTGTAAGTTGCATAGTTTGAATCATATGCAGTCATCTTTCTTCATATTCACAATTCTTAATATTTGCATAAGCATGCCTGAACTAATTTTAACTCATTAAATGAGGGTTGAATTGGCATAATATACTTTGAACATTCTTCAAAATTCTTAGAAATTTCTAAGAATAAGCACGCCTTTATCTTAGAAATTTTATTAAAATACACTAAGGCTTAATCTTCACAATCTTTCCACCATAATATTCATCTCACAAACTACCCATGCTCTTCTTGTAATTTTCTTCAAATTAAGGGAACAGTTTATCTCCTGTACTAATGTATGAAAATATTATCATATTTCTTTGCATTCAATTGTTTATATATGTAGGTTATTGATGGTTTTTTAGCACATGATTCTTAAATCAAAAAAATGTTATAAAATTCTGAACTCACTCTAATAAGTATCTACAAGTATGATGCTGAGTAGGGGTCAAATATACAAAAACCAAGGGACTTTTATAAAATATTTATCTCTGTCAAACTAGGCCAAATTAGATGAAAATGGATGCAAGAATGATGATAATGTTTATCCAACTAAATTTGAGAAGTGTTCAAATCCAATTGAATCAAAACATATCAAAATTGGATACAAAAACTGATTAGAAATTAATGATAAAGTCAACTCATGACAATGCGCTGACCAAGTCAACTCATGACAATGCGCTGACCAAGTCAACTCATTATTTTTAAGGAGACTTTTTATATCTATACTTTTGAAAATGGATAACTAAAGTATTTTCAGAAATATTTTAAATTTGTATAATTCAAAATAAGTAGAAAATAAATGGACAGTTCAGAGTGATGGCATTGACTAACCCATTCACCTTAGGTGAATAGAGGGTCAAACAGCAATATAATTTAATGAAAATTATATTTTCATAAACGTGAAAGATAAATGATAATTATCTTTACTTAGGCATTTGTTTGAGAAGGTACACAATTGGTATCAATTTTCAAAGTCAAGACTTTCCAAATTACCCAATCAATGATATCCAATCAAAGTGAAGGAATTGACCGAGAAATTGATGTTTGGATTGGATGGATGAGTTATGGATGGAAATCTGATGTATATAAGATTCCAAAGATGTTAAAATAGTGCAATTTAGAGATCCGGGTGCTGAAATATAGGTCTCACTATTCTCAGCCCTAAAATCACGATGCTTACGAGCATGCGGTAAATGATTACTTGGGCACTTTAATATCAAATATGAAAAGCATTGCTGCCAATGGACAGAGAACGCGAAGCCGGATCTATTGCCAACCAAATTATGAGTTTTGGTTCAATAACGAGTAAGAAAAACATGTCCAAAATTTTGCAAAAAACTTTGCAGTGAACATGACAAACGATGGGGAGGATTCGATCAAAATTTATATTTTTTCTAATCTAATTGTAATTTTTTTTCATTACAGATAAAAATAAAAAAGTATATTTTCTAACCCAAAACCTGTAAAAGTATGCCTTAAAGCTAATTCAAAGTTCGTTAATCACCTAGTTTTTGCTTTTGGAGTATTCCGGTTTGTTGGTTATGATTCTCCCTCTTATTTTGATGGATTTGAGTTATTTTTACACTAGGAAAAGCATCACCAAGTCAAAAATCCAAATCACTTTTTTATTGACCAAAGAAACATAACTACATGCTCAATCAATCAAGGATTTCTGAGGTATCTTTCTTGTGAGGAGAGAGAAAATTTTAAATTAACTCAAATGAACATGAGAGATCTTAGACGTTCATTTGACTGGATAGAATTGGACGGCCAAGGTGATTCCACATTGCAGCACAAGAGAGTTCACGTCCTGCATGCCATGGGGTCTGATGTAACACGAGATATGCCAGATCGAACGTCTCATGTTACTCCACAGGGAGGACGAGGGGAGTCATGTCATGTAGTGGAGACAAATAGTGTTGATGTAATGCTAAAGATAAAGTGACAATAAAATACATGAGAAGTATAAAGCCGGCGTCAACGTACACCAATGATCATTCAGCTACGGTAAGCGTAACCTGAAAATGACACTAGGCTTCCGATGATACAGACGTTCGGTTGAAGGCCGATGGTGCGAGCTTGGCTACTACCGCTTTTGCGCACGCCCTCAACAGTCTCAACCAAGGACATACCAATTGAAATCCTAATCCTCAGAACATGAATCCTATCCATCACTAATCTAATCCCGGAGGTGAAGAAACGTTAGGTACTGAAAGAAATAATATAACGCAAAGAGGGAGTTATGAGCATACCAATAGCAGCAGGCGGGACGATGTCTGTTTTGACAGTAGTGGACGGCGAATGCACGTAGGTGCAATGATGGGTAGGCAGTAGTGTAGGTAGGCACGCCGATGCGAGTAGACACGACAGCGATCACAAAAATGGACACAACAATGGCTGTGGCAATGCCCAAGCAGTAGCAGGTTGCGGTAGCGCGATGACCTAGTAGTGTCAGGGTGCGGCGGCTCGGCGCGGGGTGAGGCACGGTGGCAGTGAACACGGTGGTCTGGGGAAACAGGTACAACAACAACAAGAGCAATGACAGCAGGCACGGAGGTGACGGGTGTGGCGGTGATGAGTTCAGCGATAGCGGGCGTGGCTAGCGTAGAGCTAGATGGTCGGGCAAGTTGCGGCCCAATTATCGCCCAACGGCTGTGACTTGCGGTTGCGGCGGGCTGTGGCAGCCGCACGCCGTTGTGGCGGCCGCATTGGCTGAGGGCAGCTACAGCAGCTCCGACAGCCGCAGGCGACTTCGGCAGTCGCGGCTGTGGCGCCGCATCTGTGGTTGCAACAGCTCGGGGTGGCGCGGCTAACCCTTGCGGCTACGGCTGCGGCCGCTAGTGGCGAGCACAGCCAGAGAGGTGGCTGCAGCGGCGAGTCGATCAGGTGAGGGCAGCTCTAGGTGGGTTAGCGTCAGCAGTTTCTGGAGAAGACGGCCGCGGTTTCCAGCGATCAAACTTAGGTTTTTTTCAAACTTCAAATTTGTAGTGGCATTTTTGAAAATATGGCTAAAACTCAAAATAAACACTAAAAATCAGGAAAAATCCTTAAAAATCACATTTTTCAATCTTATTTTCTCTCCTCCTCTCCAATGGGCGGCCCCACCTTGTAGAGGGACAAATATGGGCCTTCCCCCTTAGAGAATGCCAATTAAAGTAATTTGGGTCCTCTAATAAGAGAGAGAGACCCCTAACACACCCACACATGGTCTCACATGCGCGCAAATGTGTAGGTCCATACAGCGGTCCAAACACGTGAGAACAATAAAAAACAAGCACATATGCAGCCGACATTCATGGCCTACTTAATAAGGAAAATGTAAAGAAAGATAATGTCAAACCTTTGTAGCCCATTGACTAGGCCGGGTACTCCGAAGGCTGAGTCTTGTGCGTGAACCCTCACTCGATGAACTGGTTCGATGGGGTCTTAGAAGTTGGATGGTCCCCCATCAAGGTCCATACTGGGGTCCAATTTTTTATCGTTAGTTCTTCATCCAATAACTCACATGCTTCCACGTATACATGCATCAAACATTAAAATAGTAATCACATATAGCAAGATTTACATTTTTGGAAGGGTATAAAATGATGTTACTTTCATGTTAGTATGATATAAACATCTTGGCCTCTTATGGGCCACATTGTGACATGCGGCAATTTGGTGCGCCTCGGTAGGTGTGTTGACTAGGTGGAATGCCTCCATATTGGTTTCATCAAATCAGCTCCTATCACAGGTCCAAGCCTTTAATTCTTTATACATTTTACACCTTTAAAATTTTTAAAATTTAGAAATAAATAATATAACTTAGAAATTTTGTATCTTTCAATTAATAAGGCGTATTTAATGGAATTTTCTCCCTTTTTCTCATTTAAATCTTCCTTTAACCCATCCCACCTGAATTAAATAATAAGACAGAAAACTGATTATTTTACCAGAATCACTAGTTTGACTTGGAAAGTCAACTTACACCAACTTTGATGATTCTAATCTTTGCCATCATCTCTTTCATCCTTGTTCATCCACTTAAGTCCTGAAAGAACTAAAGCCAACAATTCTGGTTGATTTCAAATGGTTTGACCTTCAGAAAGGTCAACATGAATAAAATATACGAATAAACTTCAATTAATATAAAAATTATTACTGAGTGTAATAGAATGGTAATGTTGAAAATATCATAAACTAATGAGAGTATGCATCATAATCATGAGAATTAGGTATTAAATCTGGTTAAAGACGACATAAATGAATGCACGAGATGCACGTTATCATTTATCAAGCCTAAAATAATAAAAAAGGGTTGATAAAATGATTTTTTAGTGGAGTAATTTTAGAGTATTTTTAGGGATTTTTCTAATATCTCATTCTTAACAAAAATTATTTTGTGTTAGAATATGATTTTTCCTAATTTCTTCATCATTATATACATGAAGATATGACTATTCTAAGTAGTAAAAAATATTTATTTATATTTTTGAGTTATAATTATGATGTTACTCATTATCTGACATGTGTTGTTTTTTATCATAGGTGATGATAGCAAATAGTAAACAAATATGCTTCTTTTTTCACAATAAAATATGAACATGGACCAATGATGGTGTGAAAAGAACATTATTTTATGATTCTTTTAGTGACTTTGACAAGTCAAGAATGACAGGGCCGACCCTACATCTCTTGATAAAATGACGCCATGTATCAGTAGCCCAAAAGTGTATACATGGTATCCAGATTGATAGTGTTGATTGGAGGTGACACTCCTTTGTCTGACCTGGCACGCTTATATGTGTGGCCTCATCACACGCATAACAATTAAATGAATATAGTTGTGTTTTTTTCTTATTTAATGTAGGGACACATGGCATTAAAAGTACCATAGATCAAGAGGAAAAAGATGAAATCTCAGTTGATCATTGAAGAATCATCCAAATCTTTAAGGAATAAATCCGAGACAATGTGATGGCAGAAATGAGGGTGAGGAGAGAGAAATATTTGGGCTTAAATCAACATTTTGGTATCTTCTAACATCAGGGCTTGATAAACAATGATCCAAAAGGCTGATCAAGCTGAAATCTTGTGGGCAGCTTCGTCTCTATCTCCTCTATCCATTTGTACAATTAGATTTATAAATTTAGCACCAGATTTTGAAATAAAAATCATTGAACTCACTTCCTCCTGAAGAGAAGACTGAAAGATAGGGAGGTTTTGGAAGGTCCATCAAGACTTTCTTGGTGTCTTGAGTTCTTAGAAAAGGTCAACAGAAAATAGGAGAGGTTGAGTTACCTTAGGAAATAGGTCTGATTGTGGCAAAAAATTGGGTTTTGAGGTTAGTCTATTGCCTTACATTGTCTTTCTCCGCCACATACGTTAGTTAGATTCATACCACCTTTGTCATCACCTACACTACAATCCATCATCATACATCACCATCCATCATTAACATCACACACCATCTGTCTCCATGATCTCGTCCCTTTTTCTCTACTCCATAAAGATCATAAACCCTTAACCACTATCTTCCTCTATTCCCCTTCTCAGTCATCTCCTACGTCCACCATCTTCACTTATATCTTCATCTATCTTGCTTTCTCAATTCCAATCATCCCATTTGCATCATCCTTCCTACTTCCCTTGTTACATACCATCACACCCTACTTGAATACTTAGTTCATTTCCTCTTGTCTCACCATTCTCATCCCATCAATACCACTCACACTATATGTATCCCATCTCATCCAACCCAAGTCACTATCAAGAGATAAGTATATCCCTATGATCCATTCCATGTGCAGACTACCCCTATGCATTCGCTTGCTAGAATTATTATGTGACTATTAGTTTATAAATTTCAGTGATTAAACTCGTCTCAATAACAACATAATCTTAACCATAAATTTGACTTTATCAACTAGCCCACTAAGATAGGTGTTTACAAATGGATCATCAAGCATGACCGTGTAAGATAGCATTCAACTCCCCCATAGATGACCTGGCAACAATAGCAGACGAAGGTACTTCTAAGCACTCAGTCACATAAGTAGACAATAGTTCTACTATAACGGCTGAAATTAAAGGGAATTGGCTTTATTATGTACTAGCCACCAAGAAAGTGGCATTAAAACTCTATCAAAAGGCATGACTTATATGATGTATGCATTCAAATCCCCCCATAGATGACTTGGCAACAGTTGGTAAAGAATAACAAATGCTGATTCATGGAGAAAAGACATAAAAAAATATGTAACTCTTATCTATTTCCTCCTGTCTCTAATAATTTCCCCTTATGAAATGGATCAATTAGTTTTATCATTGTGATGGCTTTGTTAATACAGGTCCATTCATTGAACTACATATTAATGCATTTAAGGGCAATGTTTTACAGACCCCGTTCATGCAAATGTCCGATGCATGATAACAATGTTCCTTTGATTTTCCTGACTACATTGTTGACATTTTTTATGAAGACCTGCAATAAAGAACATGATGAAAAAGATGGATGGATTCTATAACTGACTAATATGATCATTAAACAGATCACATTTCCCAAAATGCAACTGAAATGCCTCAACAAGTCTACCTCATCCTTGGACATCTTGGTCGAATTTCTTTTCATTGAAAAGTTCTTCTTCATCTCGTCATAAATAACATATTTATTCACAATAATAGGTGTCATGTCAAATATGTTATTGCAACATGTAAATTTTTTTATATATCCATGTTTTATCTCTAATGTCAGCATTATCTACACACGCCCTAATGTACTCCTAGCATCACTGGGTAGAGCTTTGGATGGCACATGTTAACATCTGCACCTTAGCCATGGAAACTACCAAGTGCTCCAGATACCATCTCCATTTGCATAGGGCATTGATAGGACCTATTCCTTCAAGATATCATCATCGTTATCAAACTGATTGGTTATTCTCGTCACATTAGGTTGTTCAACTTTTATTACCATGGTAGAAAATTTTAAATTATTTTTCATTGACACCTTGATCATGAGTTTTACGATGTGAGTGACATACCATGTGTCACTTTGTGCTGAACAATATGGTGGTTCTCTGATCTTCTTTGTAATGACTTTTAACATCATCTCTTTGGGGAGGCATTATTAATTATTGCATAGACTTGCCAAAAAATACTAGGTATCAAATGTTGGCTCTGAGTTAGGACTCTCAAGAAATATTTAAAAGGTGTAGGCATTACCACACAGACCCACTTTACACCAACCCAATAATAATGATACCTAAAGGTGAGTACCATTACATGTACTCAATGCATTTATGGTGCGCAACACTTCTTGGATGTTATTCCATAACTTCATCACTTATTCCTTTGCATGGTTGTGCATCAGAATTATCAAACACTCAATGACATTTGCATTGTGGGGTTTATAAGTTAAATTATGTTGCTGCTCCCACTTCTCAAATAGTGTGTTCTTGGCAATGCTCTAAGGAGCATTTATCTTGTAATAAAATATCTAGTGATATCGCTCATCTCATTTAGGGTATGGCTCTTTAAAGATCAGTATTATATCACTTCACCATAAAATTTACCACCCATAACTTCAGTTAAAGATGTCTTATGAATGTTGATAACAACATGCAGTTTTCATATTGTCCATGATGATAAGCCTTGAAATGTCTCCAAGAAACATCATTGATGAGGTCCACCTGCTGCTTAATCAAGTTATTATGTTTGTGTGGGTTCTTTAAGTAACACATTCATCACCAATTGGTTTGGATTAATGTAAGATGACAGGCCTGTTTCATCACGAGACACTTTGGCCCCCACTATGTTCCTCATGTTCTTTGGCACCTACAAAGATGTTTTTTAGGGCTGTACATCTCATGATGCATTCATTCTTCTGATAACCGTCGGAGTATGACCAAATTTGTGTGCAGAATTTTTATGGAAAATAGTCAGCTAAAATAAAATAAACGGTACAATCAAAAATAAAAATTTTAAAAATTAGAATGTCCTTATAGTAAAATTAACACATCTTGAATAAAACAAATTTTTTAAGTAAAATATTCATGGATAAAATATTTAATTGAAAAGTTGGTATAGCATGACTTATAAGTTTTAAATAAAATAATAACATAAATTATGGGGGTTTTGGAAAATCAGATTGACTTTAACATATTAACATAAATTAAATTCACTATGATCAGAGGTAGCATCTAATGAGAGTGAATTTATGATTAGAGATTTACTTTGAAACGGCATGGACACACATCAGAGTCCCCTGATCATAACTCAACCTCTGATTGCACTCTACTCCAATACAAAGTTATTCTGTCAGAAGTCGAATCTGGTCACAAGTAAATGAATAAGAATAAAAATAAATGAGGATGAGAAGATGAAGGAAAATGATACAATGATAACAATATTAAGGAGAAGGAGAAGGAGAAGGAAAAAGAAAAGGAAAGAAGAATTAGGAAGAGGAGAAGAACAAGAGAGTGGAGAAGACGAAAAATATGAAGGGAAGAGGAAGAAGAATGAAGAGAAGGAGAAGAAGAGAGAGGAGAAGAGGAAAACTATGAAGGGAAGAGGAAGAAGAAGAAGGAAGAGAAGAAGAAGAAGAGAGAGGAGAAGAGGAAAATATGAAGGAGAAGATGAGGAAGAAGAAAGATAATGTAAGAGATAAAATGAGAAGAAGAAGGAGAATTGGATAATTAAGAAGAAGAAGAAGAAAAAGGAGAAGGATAAATCAGAAGTAGAATTAGAAGAAGGGTAAGCATAATAAGGAAGGTTAGAAGGAGAAAAAAAACTAGAAGTAGAAGAAGCAGGATATGGAGAAGAAAAATAGGACAAAGGATAAGAAAAAAAATAAAAGAGGAGGAGGAGGAAGAAGATGGGGAGATAATGAAACAATGAGAAGAACAAGAAGAGGAAGATGATGAAGAACAAGAAAAATATCAAAAAGAATAAAACGAGGAAGGAAAAGGGGAAAAACTGAAAGAAGAAGATCAATGAGAATAAAAAGGAGGAGGAGGAGGACTATGAGAAGAATAAAGACACACATAATAACAAGAAGAATATGATAAACATAATTTTAAAAAGTGTTATAAGAAGAAGAACAAGATCAGTAACAAGAAGAACAAGGAGGAATAAGACAAAGGAGAAGAACAGGAATGATAATAACAAGAGGGAGAAAAGGAATGAGGAGAACAAGAATAATAAAGAAAGAGAGGAAGAAGGAAAACAGTGAAGATGAAGAGTAGGAGAAGAAGAGGAAGGAAAAGAAAACAAGGCTTCACTTTCTGATAACATCATAATTATTAGATTAATACCATGAAATTTAAAATTTTATTTTTACTAAAAAATTGAAAGCATATAAACAATATTAAAATGATCAAATATACTTTTAGAATTATATTTTGATTTTCAAATTTTGGGGGTACTTTTATGGAATTTTTTGACATTATATTTTTAAAGAATATAATTTTGTATGGAAAATAAATTTCATGTCACAGATTCTCATGCAAATATTTTCTGAATTGGAATATGATTTATGGAATTATTTAAAATAAATTTGTAAATTTTGATTTAACTTACACGTCACCATTGTGTCACCATTGTGTGCATTATGATTGTAGCTAATTATTGGTCTCAACCAATGATTGGCACAACGGCTATAGCAAAAAACCGTATCATTATGACATTACAAATTATGATACCATAATGATCAATCATTTTTATAATCTTCCTTTTTCTAAATAACACAATAATACATGTGCCATACATGCAGAAGTTTTTAAATCACAACCACTGTGATTGGGTGATAGAAAGATCTCGTACATGCAGAAATATATAATTTACTGACAAAGAATTACATGAAATACAATGTGGACGAATTGAGGGGTGTTTCTTCTACCAGACAAATATAAAAGAGAACACGTGACAGAAGAAGAATGGCTCCTAACAGAAAATGAGGATTACTTTTCAAGAACATCAATAACATGTCTTTTCATCGAACAGACATGTCCTTAAATCACTTTAACATATATAAAATGGTTGATTTAACATATATACAAAGGTTACATGCCACGCTAGCGATCTGACACATAAGAGAGTAAAATCCGACAACGAAGAATGATTTCATATCAAATCAAGATAGCAACTATCTAGGAGTTTTGCGCTCAAATTTTGAGGGAAGCTTCATTTCTGTCCTATATTAATCCATATGCTTTGAAATATAAATAGATCTCTCTATGTAAGTAAAGTTCTTGAAATTTCTCCTACACCATAGACTAAGTAAAAGAAATTATTTTCATGATCCAACAATTTTTCTTATTGTTCATCATCAATCGATCATCAATTTTCATGATCCATAAATAAATCTCCTTGATCTTGGGAGAATATATTGGTCTAATGTGAGTCTTATTGTGCTTACTTCAATGTCTTCTTCTCTAAATCATCCATTCACATCATTCCTTCTGTATCCATTCATGCACCTCATCCCTCCATTAACTCATCATGATTACCCACAGTGCCAACTAAATGTCATTTTTATAATAATTTATATACATTAATTAGTATGATCATTTCCTTATATACTTATCATCCTTCTCATGCCAAAATATATTTCTTAATTTATGAAATATATATTCTCATCCCCTAATCATCATCATATTAAAATGCTTTAAATCCCTAAAGTCCATTCCATGCGGAAAGACCCTTGGACATCACTAACAAAAGTTCTTTTAAATTTAGTGTCTTATAAATTTTATTCAGTTACACAAATAACAAGGACAATTAAAAACCCCCCATTTGAGTTCATCAATAACTGTTGATCCACTTGTCTCTTGGTGCTCCAAGGCCCTCTCTTGTTGCCTTTCCCACTCATCCCTCATTACTCCTGCCTCTGATCTACCATAGCCTGCCTTCCCATCTCATGTGGTCATGTGATGCTAAAAAATGATATCCAACCTAGAATATATTAGAAAATTGATATATTTACATAACTAACTAGTATTATTTTGTATAAACTTTTCTAGGTCTATTCATACATATAAAAAGAATAAAGTTAATCAAATATTAAGTAAATTTATTTTTCCTTCTAATTTGAAATATATCTAAATTTTATATAATTTTCAAGTCAGATAAAGGAAAAACTGATACCTGAAAGTTATATTCAATATCGTCATCCAACCCTTGAAAAGAAGGTGGATGTCAATATTTTGACAGATATCAGTGAATGGATATTTAAAATGAAGAAACTTAAATCTGCTATCATCATCTGATATCAGTATTTCCGTCAAGGCAGATATCAAATTACCCCCTTCGATTTTTTTTTAGTATATGTCTTGATATTGCATCCAGACTAGCAAACAATATTTGACAAAATTGATGCAGGACGACGTCCGGCCGTCGTCGAGCGTGTGTACTCGGGTCGAGGTCGCTACGACGCCGAACGGTAGTTACCCCGTCGGAGGGTGCTGGCACGTGGCGGGCGGGCCCGCCCCGCAAAGAACCCGGAGAGACGCTCAAGAGATGGATGTTTTCACTCGCTCTGTCCCGCTCACCTACGTCTAACCTGTCAAGGTGACCTTTGCACGTGGAAACGTGGACGCATAACTCCACGGTTATGCGGGAATTTCTCCACGTCCTCCCATGTTAGCAGTACGTGGGAAAGGAAGTTATTTTAACTTCCGCTTCTGCTCCTCTATTTAAGACGATGTAATCAGTTCTTTTTATGATCATGTTTTCTGAGTTCCAAGAGCCTTTCTTCTTCTTGTGTCATTAGTGCTTGAAGGTGATCTCGCCGGCGACGTCCAACCACGTCGTTTCTCTGACAAGTATCTGACAAGTGGTATCAGAGCCAGGGTTGCGGGCAGGGAGTCGATCGTGGCAGTGTGTAGCCGCTGGAATCGTGACCGCGTAATCAACACGCACTGATGGCTGGAAGGAAGGACGGCATCGTGCAGAGGGTGATTTGTGAGGTGAGCGCCGGGACCGGGTTTCCGATGCTCACCAAGACCAACTACTCAGAATGGGCGCTTCTCATGAGGGTGAAGCTTAAGGCCCGGCTGCTTTGGAGCGCCATCGAGGAAGGCGGCGCCGAACCCCATGAAGAAATGCAGGTGGTCGACGCGCTCTGCAGTGCCGTGCCATCGGAGATGTGGCCGGTGATTGCAGAGAAGGAGACGGCCAAGGAAGCATGGGAAGCTATCGCAACCATGCGGATCGGTGATGACCGTGTGAGGAAGACGTCGGCTCAGAACTTGCGGCGATAGTTCGACTTGGCGACTTTCAAGGAGGGAGAGTCTGTTGAGGACTACGCGCTTCGTCTCAACAGCATGGCGTCGACTCTCACCACTCTCGGCGACAAAATCAAAGAGACGCAAGTGGTTGAGAAAATAATTCGTAGTGTCCCCCAACGTTTCAGGCAGATCGTGGTCGCCATCACTATGTTGCTTGACGTATCAACGCTCACTATTGCGGATCTGACGGGCCGGCTCAAGGCGGCGGAGGATGCCTTTGAAGAAACGCCGTCGTCGATGCACCACGAGGGCAAGCTGTACCTGACGAAGGAGGAGTGGAATGCGCGCCAAAAGAAGCAGGATGTTGGTAGAGGGAGCAGCAACTCAGCACGCCGTGGCAGACGTGGGCGTGGGCCAGCCCGAGGAAATGAGAAGGGTTCGTCGGGCAACTCTGGCCGGTCCAACGATGAGTGCAGAAAATGCGGGAAGTTGGGCCACTGGGCTCGTGAGTGCCGCTCAAAGTCCAAGAAGGAGCAGGCCCACGTCGTCCAAGAAGAGGAGGGGGCTTCACTATTTTTTGTGGAGTCAACCCCGGTCATATCGACATCTCCGGTACCAACCTCCACTCCACTCCACGCCCCGACACAGATCCAGTTGCAGGAAGAGAAGGTGTTCGCCCATCTTGGAGACAAGGAACCACGTGATGAAGAAATGTGGGTCTTGGACACGGGTGCCACGAACCACATGTCAGGTTCCCGTATGGCCTTCACCGAGCTGGATGCGGGAGTGCTCGGGTCAGTACGTTTCGGCGACGACTCGGTGGCACAGATCGAAGGTCGAGGGACTGTCATGTTCCAGTGCAAGAATGGCGAGCACCGGTCTTTCGGAGGGGTGTATTTCATTCCCGATTGACGACGAACATCATCAGCGTCGGTCAACTTGACGAGGCTGGGTATCAAGTCGACATCGAGAAGGGGGCAATGAAGATCCATGAACCAAGTGGACGGCTCCTAACAAAGGTGATGCGCGGAGAGAACCGGCTGTACATCCTCCACGTCAAGCTGATTCGGCCAGTGTGCTTGGCGACGAAGCTCGACGAGGAAGCCTGGAGATGGCACGCGCACTTTGGCCATGTCAACATGGCTGCCCTGAGGAAGATGGCTCAGGAGGAGCTCGTGCGTGGGTTGCCAGAAGTTGGTCGGGTGGACCAGTTATGTGAGGCATGTCTCGCCGGCAAACAAAAGCGGTCGCCATTTCCTGAGCAGGGCGAGTACCGCGCGCAGCGCATTCTGGAGCTAGTACACGGCGACTTGTGTGGTCCACTTGCACCGGCGACACCCAACGGCAGCAAGTATTTCCTTCTACTTGTGGATGATTGAAGCCGGTACATGTGGGTGGCCATGATGTCTTCAAAGGACCGTGCTGCAGCGGCCATCAAGGAGATCAAGGCTCGGGTGGAAGGCGAGTCCGGACTGAAGATGGGAGCGCTCCGTACCGATCGAGGCGGCGAATTCACCTCACACGAGTTTGCGGAGTACTGCACGAGAGAAGGTATTCATCGTCAACTCACAGCGCCATACAGCCCGCAGCAGAATGGGGTCGTCGAGCGCAGAAATGGTACGGTGGTAGCAACTGCAAGGAGCATGCTCAAGGCGAAGGGGCTACCGGACTGGCTGTGGGGTGAGGCAGTAGCAACTACTGTATACATCCTGAACCGGTGCCCAACAAAGAGTGTGGATGGTATGACGCCATTTGAGGCGTGGCACAGGAAGAAGCCGGTAGTGCACCATCTGAGGGTGTTCGGTTGCATCGCCTACGTCCGGAACACAACGCCACATCTCAAGAAACTCGAGGACCGCGGCCGCAAGATGATCTTCATCGGCTACGAGCGTGGATCAAAAGCCTATCGTGTTTATGATCCCACCACAAAGCGTGTCCATGCGACACGAGACGTGGTCTTCGATGAAAATGCTCAATGGAACTGGTGCAACGGTGCAGAATCAGGCGAGGAGGGCAGCAACGGTTTCATGGTGGAGTATACCATCGGGAATCAGACGCGTGCGGAGGATGATGCGGCGCAACTTGAGCAAATGTCTCCATCGTCTGTGCACTCTAGAGGGGGAGCAACACCGATCGAAGATGGAGGAGAGGACGTGGAGTTCGCCACTCCACCCCATGTTCGTATTGACAACCTGGATGCTGATCACGGTGATGATGCACCACTCCGCTTCCGCAACATCAACGACATCATCGGGCCGGCTTCTCCACATGGGCTTGCATCACGGGCATCAACTGCAGAGGAGCTGCATGCTGTAAGTTCTGATGAACATGTTTCCTTTGCTGAAGCAGAACGCAATCCAAGCAGGAAGAAGGCTATGGAGGAGGAGATGGCATCAATCGAGGAGAACCGCACCTGGTCCCTTGTCGATCTCCGCCCGATCGTCGGCGATCGGGTTAAAGTGGTGTACAAGGTGAAGCGAGATGAAAGCGGAGCCGTGGTGAAGTACAAAGCACGTCTTGTGGCGAAGGCTACGCAGCGCCAGGGGATCGACTACGACGAGGTGTTCGCACTGTGGCGGCTCGACACGATGCGCCTTCTCATCGCTCTCGCGGCGCACGAGGTGGGAGGTGCATCACATGGGCGTGAAGTCGGCATTCTTGAATGGCGATCTCCAAGAAGAGGTACGTGGAGCAACCTGCTGGTTTCATTATTGCCGCAACGAACACAAGGTGCTCAAGCTGAAGAAGGCGCTCTACGGCTTGCATCAAGCGCCAAGGGCCTGGAACGCGAAGTTGGACAATACGCTAACGTCGTTCGGATTCAGGAGGAGTCCCTTGGAGCATGCTATCTACACCAAGCGGAGAGCAAATGCGCAGTTGGTGGTGGGAGTATATGTTGACGACCTAGTCATCACCGGCGCCAATTGCGACGACATCAAGAAGTTCAAGAAGGAGATGGCTGACGCATTTCGGATGAGCGATCTCGGCCTGCTTCGCTACTACCTCGGCATTGAAGTGAAGCAGAACACGAGGGGCATCTCGATCAACCAAAGAGCCTACGCCGCCAAGATTTTGGAGAGGAGCGGCATGACAGGTTGTAATCCTTGTCAAGTACCAATGGCTACACGTCTGAAGCTAAGCAAGAGAAGAGAGGAACCACTAGTTGATGCTACAACGTACAGAAGCATCGTGGGAGTCTCAGGTATCTGGTCAATACTCATCCAGATCTTGCTTTTGCAGTTGGCTATGTTAGTCGGTTTTTGGAGGAGCCACGAAAGGATCACATGGCAGCTGTGAAGCAAATTCTCCGCTATGTAGCTGGAACCAAGAGCTGGGGTCTCATGTTCGAAAGAAAGAAGAAGGAGGTCCAGCTGACAGGGTTCAGTGATAGTGACTTCGCCGGTGATGTTGATGCTCGAAAGAGCACAACTGGAGTCATTTTCTTCTTAGCCAACAGCCCCATTACTTGGCAATCGATGAAGCAAAAGGTGGTGGCTCAGTCTAGTTGTGAGGCGGAGTACATTGCGGCTGCCAATGCTGTCTGTCAAGGCTTGTGGCTCGCGCGGATGCTAGCAGAAATGCAGGGCTCAACCCCAAGCGTACCAACACTGAGGGTGGACAACACATCTGCCATCACACTGATCAAGAATCCAGTTCTCCATGGGCGCAGCAAACACATTGAAGTAAAGTATCATCTTGTCCGGGAATCAGCAGAGAAGGGACATATTAGCGTGGATTTTATCAGAAGTGAAGAACAGTTAAGCGACATTTTGACGAAGCCGCTTGGAAAAGGCAAGTTCCATGAGTTTCGCACCATGATTGGCCTCGTCGATGTCCAACATGAGCACAGCAAAGCTCAGGAGGAGATTATCAAGGTAACCTTTGCACGTGGAAACGTGGACGCATAACTCCACGGTTATGCGGGAATTTCTCCACGTCCTCCCATGTTAGCAGAACGTGGGAAAGGAAGTTATTTTAACTTCCGCTTTTGCTCCTCTATTTAAGACGATGTAATCAGTTCTTTTTATGATCATGTTTTCTGAGTTCCAAGAGCCTTTCTTCTTCTTGTGTCATTAGTGCTTGAAGGTGATCTCATCGGCGACGTCCAACTACGTCGTTTCTCCGACAAGTATCTGACATAACCAGAGCGCGGTGGAGGCAAGCGATAGCGTACTGTAGGAAATAAAAAGACAAGACGAGCGGGGAAAGGGGTACCAGGTGGTCGCCCGGCGACGTCGCGCGGAATCTCGGTCGATCGGGGGAGAGGCCGTATCAGCGAGAGATCCGTGGAGGCGTGCGAGACGAGCGGCGTGGCGGAGGAGCAGGATGGGGTGCTCGGGCGCGGGTGCACTCAAGGTTGCCTTAGTGCAAGAAGAAGGCCGGCAGCGATCATAGTGAAGACGTATTCCGCGGCAGGAGTGCAAAGAAACAAGACCGAGGGACCAGGCGTTTCTCGTGCCTACACCAGAAGCGAGGAACCTGGTCGCTCGCCCCGCTGTCGGATGGAATAGCCGAGTACTCCGTGCTAATTTTCAGTTCGGGAGGCCGGCAGTTGCGCACTCTGTTCGAACGGAGAGAATATCTGGGGCTGGGGAATCTGCGGCTCTGCACACCCCAGGGCGGTTCGTCCGGCGAGCGGCTGGAGGGGAGACAGCTTCACGTGGGCGCGAGTTTCCACAAATCTGGCTAAAGGAGATCAAGCGCTTGGCAGGTCGTCTCCCGTCAGAGAAACCGTAACGGCGGGCTGAGGCGACGGCGAGGTTGACTTGAGCGTTGGAGCGACGCAGAGAGAGGCGGTGCAAATGATCCGTCAGTAGTGGGGTTCTGCCAGGGGATCGCGAACAGGACCAGAGCGCGAGCAAGCTCGGGCGACCGTCCGAGCGCCGTGACGCGGGTTCCCGCGCGTCCGGGCACACGTACAAATCGCGCGGGCAGTGCCGCGCGAGCGCGCGGCGGCGCAAGAGAGCACCGGGGCGCCGCGGGAAAGACTCTGGCACCGCTGGAGAGATTCCTGTCCACTTCCTCTTCTGGTGAGATCTTCCGCTTCCTCCTCTACTTCCTGGTTCAGACTCTTCTTCTTCTTCTCCTGCTGGCGGCAACCCTAGCTCTTGGGACGATAGTTCTTCAACAAGAACGATAGTTTTCAAATATTCAAAAGCGTACCGTTTTAGGGCACCTCACTTCCCTTTATATAGAGGGGTTGTGAGTGCCCATTGACCAAATGACCATCACTTCAATCTAAATAGCCCTGGGACCTAAGAACATGGTGATGACTGTAAAACAAGGACACTTAGGAAACGAAGGGAGGGGAAAAAGAAGGGGATGCTTATAAGGTTGAATCCCCTTCCGTACACGGGTGACGATGCGTAGGAAAGCACGAAAGACGTAGGTCGAAACAAAACGCGGAAACACGATGACGAGATAAACCACGAAACGAAAAGGAGGTGTCCGTTACTCGGAGTACTTAAATCCGGGCGAACGTACCGACGCCTTGGCTTGCCGGGCGGGCTGAACACGAGTGGCCGACACTGTCGGGGGTGACGTCTCCGAAGACGAGCTCGGCGCCGGAGCGGATGCTGTCGGGGGCGACGGTGACGATTCTGGTGGCGTGTCCGGGGCCGCGCCATCAAAAATTCTCCCAAAAACCAAGCTTTTGACCATGGCTATGACCATCATGTTTCAACTTTCCATGGATATTTTTGTTGCATGAATATGGCACCATGTATTACACCTTGATCACATGTTTTTCATGATATTATTTCAAAATCAATTGTGCATAACTCTCCTCCTAGATACCTTTAAGACACTTCAGCTTAACATTCTTCTTCACTTAGACAAGTGTCTTCAACCTCTTGGAGGAACTGAGGAATTTAACTTCATCTTCAACAATCTCATCCACAAAAAATGTGAGTGATCATGAAAAATTAAAAACAAATTACTATTAACATCAATTGTTTATGGATTAACCTTCCATCATAGACCTTCATGAACCATTTCGAATGAATTCAAAACTCAAAATTCAGTTGAGTTGGGAAATGATGATATTTTCAACTTAAAAGTCACACTAGTCTGACATACCTATTTAAGTTTCAATGTGACAGCCTTCAATTGTCTCTTCCCTTCCCAAATGTGCAAACATCATGATTAATTTCCAAGAAACAATCTTCACCACATTCCACTAACGTGTAGCCTTGGGACACTTCTAAGCCAAACATGTGAAGGTAATCATCATCTTCCAGACATCAGTCAACAACCTCTTTTTTTCTCAAATGACCAATTGATCAGTCACGAGTGTCATCCTAAACGTTGCTCATCATCCATTTTTTCCAGGATCCAAATTTTATATGTAAGATGGGGAATAAATAGCAAATTACCAAGTTGAATTGGCCCACCATTTATGTGAGAAATTAGGAGGGTACCATTATCCCCATTTTCCACCCTAGATTAATCTCCAAAATGTAATAGCCTTGAATTTCGATTGACTCTTGATAAAAAGTTATATCAACCATCATCTGGTTTGTGCCTCTAGCGTCCAAGTACCATGATCCTTGGGTGTAGTAGACTCCAACATGACCTTGACGAAGTGTCTCTCTAAGCTGATAAATAATGGCCATCAATAAGGTGACTAGTCCTTTTGCACATCATCTCTTAGGTTCATCTTGTTATCATTCTTCTTATTTATGCATTCAAAATAATAATGACCATAGTCCCCACAATTATAACATTTTAGAATTGAATTATCTATAGGCCTTTCAATGCTATCTTTAATATTTCAAATCGGGGTTAAACATCATAATTTAAAATTTCTGAGCTATGGAACTGCCTCTTGCTTCTTCGTTGATGCTTTCAACTTCCTCTGCTGTTAATTAAGCAAGAAGATCTTGGTTTTCCTTCCTTGACTAGCGATCTTCCACCTGTTCATGGACATTTAGAGATTCGGGAGCTTCCTTCATTTTATGAGTATTCATGTCACCAAATTTCTCCTTGGAAGAGATGATATGATGGCGATTCCTTCAACTTATTATTTATGTTCTATCTTACATGGTGATCCTTAAAGAAGCATCAGGAGATGTGACCATCTCTTAATCTTTCATAGTATCTCTAAGGATCCACAGATAATTATTAACTTGGGGATGCTTCCTGGAAAAGTCAATGATTGACTCATCTTTGGCCATCTGTCGTGCTTCAAAATCCCATCATAAAGATAATATGTGAGCACCTTCGCAGGTTCTTTAGAAGTAGTTGTATGGCACTGGGAATTGTGTTGGAAATCACTTAATGATGCCCGTTCCTCCTTATTTCTCAATAATGTCCCCCAGTCCTCATGGCTAGAGTTATCTCGATATTTATTGTCAAAATAGAAGAGTTTTATTTTGAAATCATTAGATACCAGGGATGTCAACTACTTCCCCTCATGTCATTTATGCTTTGGGGGAATAGAAATGAGGTCCACCAAGGTCCTTTTACTCATTTCCAACATCTTCTGTATTACATTGGCCATGCTTCCTCTTCAAATATCAAACTTCCTCTCTCATTGGATCAAACCAACATAACTATGATGCATGTTCGCTTCAACACAAACTATTGCAATTAAAATGGTTTTTCCCCTTCTCTACTCATGCCTCTTCTAAGCACTTTTTCATAGTGCCAAGTTGGATTCTCCACATGCAGATTTTTCACATGTAGGAGAGGATTTAAGAGGGGGAAGCAAGACAAAAGGATGAAAAAATACATCTTGGGTTCTGCTTCTTACAAAACTTAAAACCTAGTTTACATAAATGTTCTTCAAAAGAGGGGGGAGGGAATGATAAAGGATGATCTTAACGAAGCTTTAGATGGGGCTTATAGAATTCCCTTTTTAGGTACATTCAGTCAGCAATGTAATGGATGACTCCAAAAGGCTGCATCCTTGGAGCCGCATCAAAGTGATTCACATCCTCTGATACTAATGGTTTGTATGCCCAACATTGAAACTGTGATAAAATTATATGCCATGCAAGCAAGACGCACATTCCATGTCTCATTAAATGTTTGATTGTATAAATTTATTGATATAATGGATGTTAGATGCTTATCATAAAGTCCAAAAATATATGGAACAATTAGGTAATTATGATGACATCATAATATTGTGATCACTTATCTTGAAGAAAGATCATGAACTTCCCATCAAAATATCCGCATCAGAATATCAGTCTCACTAATATGAGGAGCATGATCCATCCTGTAACTGTTATTGTAGATCCACATAAAATGAATAATGGGTTCTCAGTATGAAAAAAGTTCACTAAATTGATCCATATGAATCAATGGATGATATTATACCTAATTGTAAATCTTATTGATTTATGTCACAGTTGTGTACATGGTCCTAACACCAAAAGACAGTGGATGGATGGTAGTATTTTGACTATGCATATAGGAATTCATAAGGGATTCTGAAGTATCTCAGATTGGATGCAGCTACAAGTCCATGAAGGTAATTTTGTGGTCAAGATGGAATTTTCTACTTCAATATGAGAGTATTTGGATCAAGGAAGATAATGCAGTCAAGTCCATGTCCAAGGCAATGGGAATATTGAAGTAGTTTTCCAATAATTTCTGAATGTGTTAGTACTAAATGGTATGATTGATTAGGTTAAGATAGCTAACCAGACCCTATGTTGGCATAGGAGAGTCATGGGGATGAAGCATTTTACGTTCACAGTAATTAATGACTCAAACATTACATGAACGTTTTATGTTAAGATTTTTTTGATTTTCTGTTATGCAAATATTTTTGGGTCGTTGATCAAAACCACTAGAACCCAACATGGCAGTCAATGCTGCATCCATTGGTAAGGTGGGATGAGATGATGTGGGCATGATGTTATGGCCTTGCCTGTTTCATTTTATGTGATGGAAAATTCTTGAAGCTTCCAAAAATACTAAAATTGCACAATAATTGAGGTTTCGCATAACTGCTTCTCCAATACTTAATCGCTTTGTGGCTTCCCTTAAGAAGGAAGCTTAGAAATAATAATAACCTACTTTTAAATGAACTTTACAAGTTAAAATGAATCAAAATGATTGCATGCTTGTGTTATTAATCTTAAAGGTATGAAATCTATTTTTCTATTATATTGTGCTTTTTGGATTTTTCTTTCATGGGATTTTTCAAAACTATATTTCTAAAGAAATTAATCCGTGAAGTTAGAATTACTTTTAGAATTTTCTAAAGTCTAAGTGATATAGATATTAATTTTTGAACTCATATTTTTTTCAAAATTAATAGAATCACATATTTTGTTTATAATGGATTTTTTTGCTATTAAATCATGTTCCACTAGGTGTAGCCATCTGAAATATTTGGATGGCGGCCTACCATTGATTTTTTCCAGTGACTAGCTGAATTAGTCGTTGAAAAAAGGCACCAGTGTGGGACAAAAACTAACAAAGATATAATGTACCAATCATGAGATGAAATTTATTTTTTATGTGCATAGAATTGTGGCGTTAGGTGACAAAGGCAAAGATTAAAATTACGATCAATAAGACACATAAGCAGAGACACGAGGAGAAAAAATAATTTGATGGTTAATATTTCCATAAATGATCAAGAAAGCCCAAAAATCCATCAATAAGTGGCAATATTTCATTGGACAATGGGAGAAAACATGTTCACATGTCATTCACTAAACAGTCACTGTGTCGTGCATAAAATGTTAAGTTGACACATGTTATTTTCTTACGATATTGCAAGGAAATGTGTCAAGCCACAAAAATAAAATTACTAATGACAAAGAAAATCACCACAAAAAATTGGGTGGGTTTTTTTGTCTCTTTAAGGATGCAAGACCCTAGAAAGATGTTACTGAAACGCTGGTGCTGAGAGAGAAAATAAAGAAAATCAACAATCATGATTTCACCAACTTCAATTCATGATATCTAATGATCCATAAGGCAAGGACTGAGCTTTAATTTTGATGGCAGCATAGTATTTCTCCTCTATAACTATCTATGCCCTCAGATAGCTAAGGGGACATTCCAAATATCGTAAATTTGTTATTTCAACTCGTCCCTATATTTATAGGCCTAGTGAAAGAAGATGACAAGAGGAAAGGCTCACATCCATCTACAAGTTGTTGAGGTTCCATTAAAACATAAGGACATAAGGTTTATTCCCTTATTCATCAACATCTATCGAGTTTAGATCCATGTATTTCTTTTATCAAAATGGAAACAAAAATATTCACCATGTTCTAAGCACTTGCATATTACCATTCCTTATTATTCCAATTTTTTTCAAATCCACATACTTATTTTATATTTTTTATTTACATATACTTTTACATACATCTATATCCTTCTTGTCCTCTCCTCATTCCTACAATCCATTCATCATTTCTTTCTTTCTCATCCTCTCTACATCCATAATCTTCTATCTCCCATATTTCATAATAATCTTCATATTATCAGTATATATTAGCAATCAAATTATCAACTCACCATTTCCCTCTTCTCTCTGGTTCTTAACTTATAAGTATACCCTCTCACATCCTTAATCACCGCTTAAACAATACTAAACTCCTGACCATCATTCCATGCAGAGACAACCCTTACTCATATTTAACTACTTATATTCCAGTGAATAAAGGTTTATAAATATCATCGGATGAACTTAAAAACCATCAAAAACATAAATATTCCCGAATTTTTTAGTTTACCAAACACACAGACTTCATGTGTACCATAACAATTTATTTAAAACAATTCAAAACATAACCAATATATTAGTCAAGGCTTTGGTGTCCTTGCTGAATCAATCATCCAATCACTCCTGGAGTTATGGCAAACCAAAAAAAGATAGAGAAGATAGTGAAATTGACGCAGTTGGAGCAAGTAATTGGACAACATCAGTAGCATAGACCTTTGGTCAGAAACATATTTATACATCTGTCTTCCGAACTCTCTCTCTCTCCCTCTCTCTCTCTCTCTCTCTCTCTCTCTCTCTCTCTCTCTCTCTATATATATATATATATATATATATATATCTATATATATATCTATATATATATATCTAGATATATATATAGATATATATATATAGATATATATATCTATATATATATATCTAGATATATATATCTAGATATATATATATATATATATATATATATATATATATATATATCGTATCAAACTATCAGTCTCCTCCAAATTTGGAGGGAACAATATACTAGACCCAGTAACAAATCCGAAATTTCCGAATCTTTTGGCCCACAAAGTATGATCCGGTGTTGTAATCGGATCCACCTCCTCTCCGGCGCCCTTCAACTCTTCCCTCCCTCCCACTCAGTTTCAGTATTTGATGTTTGGAGGGGAGAATGGAAGAAGGCGTTGGGGCGCTGGACGCCCTGACAGAGAACAATATCGAAGAGATTCGACGGAGCTGGTCAACATTTGCAACCGGAACCGAGTATATACTCTCTGGGAATCTCTCTGTCGCTCAAGACTCTGATGGGTACGCCTCCTCTGTGCGTAATCTCAGCCGTTATGGTCTTAGTCGCCTCGCCGGAGACCACTTCTTCCAAGTTCTCGAGGTTCTTTCTCTCTCTCTCTCTCTCTCTCTCTCTCTCTCTCTCTCTCTCTCTCTCTCTCTCTCTCTCTCTCTCTCTCTCTCTCTCTCTCTCTCTCTCTCTCTCTCTCTCTCTCTCTCTCTCTCTCTCTCTCTCTCTCTCTCTCTCTCTCTCTCTCTCTCTCTCTCTGTTTTATGAATTTCTTCCGTGTGTTTATGCTGCAATCAAATAAAAGTTCCGGTTTTTGATGTGTGAACTCTCTAAGAGTACAGTTTTCTTGAATCATAGGGGGGAAGAAGAAAATTTAGAACGTGGGTTCTGTCCATTTTAGAGCGTTCTGAACTTCATTTTTATCACGTAGGGAAAAAAATCAAGGTATATTGCTGAAAGCTTGTTTCTTTTGATTTAGGAGTCCTTCCGGAAGAATGCGGTGTCAAAGTTCTGGAATAACTTCAATCCGTCCTCTGATGTACAGGCCGCTTCCGCAGTGAGTCTTACTTTTTTTTTTCTTTAATTACCTTCCCATGAGAGCTCCATCTGTTAACAGGATCTTTCTGCTTTACAATTCTCTTCTAGTATCTTTACGCGAGGATTCTCAAATTTATGGGAAATCATTATTTTTATATAGTATTCTAGTCTTGTTTCTAGAATCCCACGAGGATTTTTCTTGATCATGTGTGTTTTATCTTTCATTAGCCTAATAGTAATGTCGAAAAACTGTGCTTTGTGTTCATACAAAATCGAAGGACATATATTTCTTTTTAAGAACACTTTTTGATATCCCAAATGCATGAGTAATCTCCCTTGTGCTACTTTATATGCAATTACTTGTGTCATTTTTTTACTCTTCCCTTGAAATTAGATCTTTCTGTTCTTGCTTGAGTATACGTATGTTTGTTTATGTTCTTGTGGTGTTTAATTTTTTAAATTAGCTGAAAATTTAGACGAGAGTTCGTATGGTTCATGTCGCAGGAATGTTGTGTGGAGACACGAACCAAAATGCTGGAGAAGACGCTAGTCACATCCGTGGAGGAGATGCGGGCGGCAAAAGATTATTATGGGCGTTGTTTATCAATTCTTTTAAATATTTTACATTCAGATGATATCAAGTCTGAATTGCGGACTGGTACACCCATTCTTCTATGCAAGTACCACCTGATGGTGTCTTCTGTTCTACTTTCGACACTTCCTCGGCCTTTTCTTGGTATGTGATCTTATTCCTCGGCCTAAATAATCTTCTACGGTTGATTTTTTTCACCATATTTACACGGCATATTTCTTTTAGATGACTCTTTTCATCTTTATCACTGGATTTTATTCCTGAACGATGCGAATCTGTTGTCATAGAAGATTTTGAGAGAACTCTGTACAGAGTTGATTCTAGTTTTTTCCCTTCGCTTTAGCCAATGTGATCCTACTCTGTATGTGGCCAAGATTATCTGAGGTTAACTAACATATTTCTCAGTATGAGAATGTTTAATTAGTGAATTAGTGACTGTGCCTAATAATTCTGATATGTTTCAGAAAATCTTTTTTGATTTAAAGTACGTTCTGGGTATCATTTCGGTCATTACAAAAAAAATTTCTGAACTTCGGACTCTACATCGATCAAGTTTTTGTCTAGAAACTGGACATGATCTTAATTTTTCTTGGCCCCAAAATGGCATTTCCCCATTAGTTATTTGCCTTACGTCATGAGATGTTGCTAACCATGGTCCACTGCGACTAAAAAATGAATGCTTTTGCTGCTCGTAGAGCAATTGACATGTATTTCTTGAAGCAAACACTTGTATTTTAGAACTTCAGTCGTTCTATAGCAGTTGTGGCTATCCTGTTATGAATGAATAATACATTCTTCATGCATTGCTTGTTCTCCAGGGACGTTGCAATTATTTTTTAAAGAGAGATTGGAAGAATTAAGTAACATGATCTCTGGAGGAGGAGGCCACGAATATGACGTGCTTGACCAATCACTTGGACTCGAGAATAATGAACGGCTACAAAACACTGGTAAACTTGTTCGCGGCCTTAAAACTCTTGGGCTCGCCTCTGTGACCGAAGATGCATATGCGGCAGCCATCTTTTCCCTTTTGAAAGTAGGCCAATTACAGAAATTTGGGTTCTTATATGATTATTTGATTGGCTTTCCTCTGTGTGATTCTTCGTGTTTGCCATCGTAGGCTAATGTTGAAGATTTGGCCGGTGATGAATACCGAAATCCTGTTTTAGGTTCCATTAAAGAATGGATTCAGGTTAGTTCTTTGTTGTTTTTGCCCAGTTCTGTGATACCAGACGTGCAGTTCTAAGATCTGGTCTCTTCCTTCTTACAATTCAAAACTTGATTTTCGTGACCCAGTTAAATATTTTCTGATCATGTAGTGTGAAACCGTGAAATAATTGAATTAGTTCAAAAAAATCGGCAAATTTCTCTCTTTAGTTTTCGTGTCTGGATGTCAAGAACGGTGGATGAACTAATATTTTGTGTTCAGGCCGTTCCACTTCGGTTTTTGAATGCTCTCCTGGGTTTTCTGGGAGACTCAAATGTCAATGAGCCCTCAAATTCTGGCCTTACATCTCCCTTAGCAATACACACGCCTTCGCAAGAGCTAGTCAGATGGCAGCTGAGGCTCGAATACTTTGCGTACGAGACGCTGCAAGACTTGCGCATAGCAAAGTTGTTCGACATCATCGTAGATTTTCCTGACAGGTAGGCAAAAAATAATTATCTTACTTATTGACTGTTTAATTACTTATTTTCTCTCTTCAACTAGCTCTCCAGCCATAGAAGATCTGAAACAGTGTCTAGACTACACTGGGCAGCATTCAAAACTTGTGGAATCATTTGTTTCTTCCTTGAGATTTCGCCTGTTGACGGCGGGCGCCTCGACGAACGACATACTGCACCAGTATGTATCCACGATCAAGGCTCTTCGAATCGTAGATCCCAGCGGTGTTTTCCTCGAGGCGATTGTGGAACCGATACGAGAGTATTTGAGGAGGAGAAAGGATACAGTTAAATGCATAGTGACTATGCTTACCGAGGGGAGCGGCGGCGCTGTTGGCTCGGGGAACCCCGGCGAGAGTCTTCTGGAAGAGCTGAACAAGGATGCTGAGAATCCAATGGCCGGGGATTATGATGATGATGCTGATGATCTTGCCATTGCCGATGATAGACAGGCGTGGGCCAACGCAATGCGGTGGGTATGAAGCAATTACGCTTGGGTTGATCACCCAGTTGGAGTGTTCTTCCCTCTTTTCTTTCAAAAAAAAAATGAAGTAATTATTCTTGGGATTTTTTTGGGAAAAACTAATAATTCTTGTGTCAGTTGGGAGCCCGATCCAGTGGAAGCAGAGACGGCGAGTGGAGGGAAAGTGAGTCGGCGCAAGACTGACATTCTTGGAATGATGGTCAGCGTCGTCGGTTCCAAAGAACAGTTGGTAAACGAACACCGAGTCATGCTTGCGGAGAAGCTTTTGAACAAGTCAGATTATGACATTGACTCGGACATTCGTACCCTGGAGCTCCTCAAGGTCTTATTTCCATCTGCCCTTCTCAAGAGGAAAAGTATGAAATCATCTTTTTTTTTTCCAATTTTATCGTCTTTTAGATACATTTTGGAGAGAACAGCATGCATAGGTGCGAAATCATGCTGAATGATTTGATAGACTCCAAGAGGACTAATAGCAACATCAAGCTCACAGCGGCCAAGGCTCCTTTGAAAGGTTAAACATTTTGGAGTGTTTATGTTACTCGCTATTTTTCCGTTTTGAAAAATATTTTCTCCGCATGCCTGTGCTTCAGGTAAAAGACAAGGACAAGGTGATTTGTCTCTGGACGTCTTTGACGCGACAATCATCTCTTCAAACTTTTGGCCTCCAATCCAGGTAATACAAATGGTTTAATGTTTGCGCAGTGGTTATTAATTATTTAATCAATCGAAAGTTGAGTATCAGTTCTAAGTTAGTGCATGTATGTTGTCTTTGTCAACAGGTGGAGTCCGTCAACTTCCCGGCGGCCATGGATGAACTGCTGTCCGAGTACGCGACGAGGTACCATGAAATTAAGGCCCCCAGGAAGCTGCTCTGGAGGAAAAACCTTGGAACCGTTAAGGTTATCTGTTGATTCTCATCATCATCATCACCACCACCATAAGTCTCAGACTCTTTCTTTACTATGTTTACTTACAATCTCAGTTAGAGTTGCAATTTGAAGATAGAGCGCTGCAGTTCACCGTGTCACCAATCCATGCTACAATCATAATGAAATTCCAAGAACAATCCAGGTGTGGGTCCTTGGTTGGTTTTTATGCGCACAGATACAAATATATCCATGTTGCTCTTATTTTATTCGTAGCTGGGAATCGAAGAATATCGCAGCAGCCGTCGGATTACCCGAGGACATCTTCCGTCGAAGAATAAGCTTCTGGGTCAGCAAGGCAAGTCTAAAAATTCTGTTGATATATTCAGATCCATTCTTAAATATGGAACGAAAGAATCAATAAAATAACACATGGGATTAAATTATGGTTAGGGGGTCGTCGTGGAATCATCGGCCGGGGAAGACTGCGTGTATACTGTGGTAGAGGAGACGAAGACGAGGGGCCTCAGCAGGGGTGGCAGCAGCCAATTAGAACGAGATTATGATCTATCATCAGCAGCCAACGAGGAAGGAGATGATGTTTCACTCTCTTCTGCCGAGGAACAGCTTCGGAGAGAGATGGCCGTCTACGAGGTTGCCATCTTTTTACACGCCAATTCCCTATGTTGCCATCTTTTTTTCATGACGAAAATTTATCATGGCTTGTGTGCAGAAGTTTATCATGGGGATGCTGACCAACGTTGGAAGCATGGCGTTGGATAGGATCCATAATACTTTGAAGGTGCGTACAGTTGATGATTCATGATGATGACAGTTTGATAATCGATGTTCATGGGCAGATGTTTTGCATAGCCGAGCCGACTTACGACAAGTCGATGCAGCAGTTGCAGAGCTTTCTTCAAGGACTCGTTGGAGAAGAGAAAATTGAGATAAGGGATGGCTTATACCTCCTGAAAAGGTAGGAAATGCTACTAAGGTCTGTATTTTTTTAGTTCCTACACACTATTTTTTGTGTGTAAAGTCAGTCTATCCCACTCCGTTTTCTAATCTGACAGAATTGTAGTGGTTCCGACATTAAAAGGATACTGAAGTCTGTAATTTTCGGTGCCAAACGGATTCTCATGCCTGCCAGTAAAGTCAGAGTCTCTTCAACTTGGTTTTTCTATACGAGACTGAATATTCTTAACGAGCAAGGATTAGGCAGCTGTTCGAAGATGCTAAAAGATAAATTTAACGGGAAAAAGAAGATAAAAGATGAAAGTTATTGCACGTCCAGCGGGCTACATTCTCATGGTTGACCAAAAGATTAGCAGAAATATTTAGAAGTCAGTGATCCTGACCAGCTTTTGGTACATGATCCGGTTGTCCCTCGCCTGGACAGAAGAGCTACTGCTTGTCTCCAAGATTGCACTCTGCACCAGTTCCTGCCATCATAAAAAGTGTCTCAGTGTTCAACTTTACCACTACAAAGAGAAAAAAGTAAGAGGACATATAATATAAAAGTACCTTGACCTCCTTTTGAGAGAGAAACAGCCCCAGGTTGTGGATGATCAACCTCAGATCCTCTGCCTGCGGTGAATAATCCAACACATCACATCTATCATCACTGTTAGCATTCAAGTTTATCACCGGAAGAAAATCTTACCTTGAGATAACCCACTCGATTTCGATCAAAGTATCTGAACGCCTGGCATAGAACGTTCGTTGAACAGCAGTCAGTGAGAGATTGAAGTTTTTTTTTAATTCAAGAAGAGACGGGTAAAGACATGGGCACCTGCAAAAGGTCTTTGTTGATAGTATCCTCTTTAGGAAAACGTCTCGCTTCTTTAGCGACATTCTCCTTCTCATCCGTCGGCTCCTTCGTCCTTTCTTCCGGTTGTTCTTCCACCTTCGGCAACGTTTGCGCCACCTCCTCTTTTGGCCTCTCTTCCTGCATAGGAGAACGAACATTTGCTTTATAGATCTTCCTTCCAGCATCTTTCTATTGTTTGATTTTTTTTAATTTTAATTAGAATTAAATCATAAAATGCTTTATTACTTGAGAAGCGTCCTTCTCTTCCGGAGAGGCATCCTCTGCTTGCTGATTATTTTCTGAGGCTTCCTCCGGCTCTCTGAAATCGTCTTCCTCCATGGCCTCCTCTTCGACTATAGCGGAAACAGGTTTTTCAGCCTCCCCGGCGGCTTTCTCTTCCTCATTGGAGTTAATTTCAGTAGGCGGAGGAGCATTGTTTGAATTGTTTGCGCTTTCGTCGACCGATTTCAGGCGCTTATGCTCGGACGAGACTTTTGCCTCTTTTTTCTCGCTTCCCTTTTCATCTCTGTCTCGCTTCTGTTGCTTTCTTCTCGACACAGCGTTTTTCCGAAGATTCTGAGCAAGGAAAGTAAGTAGCATAAGGGGCATGAATGATAGATTATACATGAGCCTGCCAAGTATCAACACTACCTGAAGAAAGAACAGGAGCCGACGTCCCATCTCGAACTGAAGCATTTCATTGAGCGACTCCGCAAACAAGGAGAGCTACAAAAAGGGAGGAAATGCCAATTTTAAAACATATTTCGTTGATTTGTTCCGGCATGTATCAAGGAAATTAAATGAGTACGAATATTTCATAAAAGATGAATTCGTAAAAAGGGGACCTCGAAAGTGGATTCTGCAGTGTCTTTCTCGTTATAATCCAAGAGACCATCGAGTGAGAGTGACATCGATCGTATCTGCAACAATGTTCCAAGTTTATTTAACCAGACTCCCAGCAAGAAGACGACTGCACAAGACTCTCACCTTAGAATCCTTGGACTGCTTGGTTTTAAGGAAGAATCCCGGGTGCTCAGGCGCTGCTTCTGGCCTTCTCCCGTTAGAATCCTTAACGGAAGACTCTTGTTTAGAGACAGCAATCTTCTTCTCCTTCCCATTTTCCTCTTGCTGGGAACTTTCACCCTGTTTCTTCACCTCCTGAGTCTGGCTCTCGCCAACGCCCAGCTCAGAAGATGCAGTTTTTTTCTCCTCTTCTTGATCGTCTTCTTCCGGGATCTTCTTTTCGTCGGTGGCATGATTCATTTTTTCATAACCATCGCCCTCGCCCTCGCCGTCTCCGTCGCAGGCAAGATCTGCAGCTGCTGTTTCAACATCTGCCTGCGTTGTCGTATCGGCTTCAGCCACCATCGGGGGCACATCTGGCTCCAACTTCCCGTCGTCCTTGATGCTTGCTTTGGAGACTTTCTTTTTCTTGATCACTTTCCTGATAATCCTTTTCTTCACCGTTGTCTTTGTTGCTGTCATTTCCTTTATGGGAGTAATAGCGCCCTCTTGCCCATCCTTGATATCTGCTTTGTTGGATTCATCGCCATCGTGCTCCGATAACTCGGCAGCTTTTTCTGCTTGCGTCTTGGCTGCAGGAACCTTTCTGGTTACCCTCTTCCTCACAAACGTTCTGACATTTGTGGGTTTGGGGGAAGACTTGGTCACTTCCTCTTCCAAGAGTTCTAATTTTTCACCGTCATTGTCATCACCAGTTTCTTGAGGAAGACTTTTTTGATCTACTGCAGCAGTCTCCAATTCCTTGTTCATTTCCTTGTTAACAGGCGAAGTCTCCACTTCAGTTTGATTGTTAACAGGCGTTTCAACCGCTGAATCTGCTGATGGATGTATTATTGGGGTGTCTTCTTCCATTTTTATTACGGTGTCTTTCTGGGAATCAATCGCTGCCTCGGATGTATCACCTACGGGGTTCTCGAGAGTATAAGACAATCAACACGGTTAATCCTTTGGGAACGGTTAATAAAAAACGACATACCTAGTGAGCGATCCCTTGCATCGGATTTCTGAAACCGAGAAAAAAAATGAGTTTTGACGCCCCAGAAGTTAGTGGAATGAAGGACAAGCAATACGAGGGTACCTTGTTCTTTTCGACCCCGAGCGTTTTCTGAGCAAGCCACTGACTTTTCCACTGGTCTCTGGAAGGCAAACAGTGCGATAAATCAGGTAAATAGAGGACGGTAACTTCTTTGTGACTGGGTAGCCCGTCCTTGTCGACTCTTTCGTAGTGTATCTGCCAGAGAATCCATTTCAAATCGAAATAGTTATTAACTGGTACAATAACCTCAATGATGGCAAATCAACGAATGTTTGCAAATCGAGAAAAGATAACGACAGTACAAAAAGGGACATGGATTGGTATACCTCAATAAACCTATTCCAATGTTGACAGCTCTCCAGATCAATCTGGGCCAAATCTTTCATATATCTGGAGAAGAAAAATGAAGAAACTTAAATATTTGGAGCTACTGAAATTTTGAGACAGAAAGTCTAAAATTGAAAGATTGAGATAGGGACTGAAATTAGTGAATTACGAGTGTTTACCTTTTAGCCGTACGAACAAGAGAAGTTTCATCAGTCGAAGGATCACCGCCATCTAAAGCTGCATTCCACGGACCTCCAATAGCGGTGAAGGAATGGTCTTTTCTAAGAATGGCAAATCTCAGGAGGTTGTTAAAGTGAGAAACCCTATTATCTGAGTTATGATCAGAACAGAGCTCCTCCAAAGCTTCACTACTGATTCCACTCATTAAGATCACCTGATTTTTTTATCAAGACAAGTTCGAAAAATGGAATAAGAATCAGAACAAGGAAAAGCGATGAATGTTTACGAGATCTCTCTCGTAGAGTAATGTCACATGGAAATATCAGACACAAGTACCATAATGGCCCAAAAACCCAAGTTGATATTGGAAAATTCAGAATTGCTATCAGTAGAAGAACAATTCATGCTTAAAGATGAAAAGTACCGCCCTCGCTATCAGCTATAGCTTTTAGCACAATTAGTGAGGGCTTGAACTAACAAGGTATCAGAGTATGCTTAGGTCATAAACAGACCAGCAACAGGTGTTGTGGGGGAGTGTTGAAGAACAACATCCTGCTTGAAAATGAGAAGTTGCGTCCTTACCGGAGCTTTAAGCTAGAATCTAACACTATTTTTAAACAAAGATCAAGTGAAATGTATACCGTGCAGCCAATTACAAACCGCTCAATATTATAAATCGATACTGCAATACATTTCTTACTTTGATAAACCATTGGAGACGGGAATAAAAGGTCCTCTCAACTGGAAGAAAAATTATTCCTCACAGCATTCAGTTAAGGCGGGTAATCTCTACAAATTCACGATGTTGAATCAGAAATCAAATTCAATGTGATAACAATGAAGATATTTCCCAATAACGAATATGAGAGTTTTTTTCACGATTTATGCTTTCATCAGTGCTAACTGTTTTTCCCAGGATCTTAACATAAGCGAAGGTGAATTTATCACAATGCGTCAAGTCCCAAGTTTTATGAAATAGATAAATGACAATGTCCTCGGAAGTCAAACCAGTTACGGACTGGAGGCAGACGATGTAGCACTCCAAGCATTTAAAACCAAAAGATGATGAAAAATAAGCTTCATTCATCTTTGACACCAGGAGAGGTCTTTAGCGGATAAACCGCAAGAAAATCGTTTTGATAAGTGTCAAAACATATAAATAAATATACAGAACGCTCTCTGGAACATATCGCACCTGAAGAGAGTTATTGAAAACGATTAGCAAGCTATATTGAATTTACAGTAGACCAGATCATTCACATTAGGTTGGATAATGGGATCATAATGAGACTCATGGGAAAATCATCTAACGACATTCTCGTGACCATAAGAGTGTTCAGAAGATGCAATTCCCTAGTTTACCTTGGCATTCCAAACCGTGACATTGCCCTGTGAGTTCTGGGATCCCAATTTTTGTTTCACATCAGTTCGCTCACTAGCAACTGTAAATTCATGCTGAAAGCTGCTTGACACAAAATTAATGGCATTAGAAACTGAAGACAAGATGTCATATGTTAATCGACAGAAAAAAAGAAAATTATATGATCCTGTCTAGAATTTCCATGGAGTATTTTTTCACATCACTGAATGTGTTTTTAGGACAAGTCTTCACATAGCGAAGAACTGTTAATAACAAAATCCATAGAAGTTAAGCTATGATAAACGCAGAATTATTCTTCTCCGCCTTTACCCAAATACCTTATATCATTCCCCATCTAAACATATCTAACGGAAACAAGGATGCGAGAAAAAGCTCACACATGTTTCGCTACGATTTCAAGATTTTAAAAGTTCGAAGTGGCAGTGATATCCTCTGTTTTAAGTAATTTATGACCCGGATACCTTATACAAAATACAAACCGCGCTAAAAGCTACTATCATAATTCAAAGAACATGCACAAAAAAATAAACATCTTTACTTCTGGAAAACATACCAAGAACTTTCTGAGCAGAACGTGGTTATTATGACTGCAGAGATAACATGAGTTTTCTTTGAGAGGAAACAGAAAAGGAGACCTTTTAGGGGGAGCTTCAGAGATGTTCACGAACAATAAACACAGTGCAAGCGTCATTCAACGAGTTGAATACTTATATGGCAAAAGAGGAGCAGTATCAAGAAAACAGATTATCAAAAATAGGACTCCACGCCAAGAAGCCAGAGGAGGTATAGGGTGAAGATGTTTTGAATAGGAAGTCTTTCTGAGTCAGATGAAGTGAGATGTAGATGTAAACAGAGAAGGCTGAATCTCACCAATCCAAAAAAGGAACTATTTTCTTCGCCAAAGAGAAGTACATTTCCATCTCATCGAAACTAAATTCAGGTTCCAAGGACCAAGAGATTAGACGAGAAAGTTAATGAGTCATCTTTAATAACGTACAATCAATGCATCCACCAAACAGATACTAAAACGTAACCGAAGACTGGATAATTAATAACACGGGCAAGTCGGAGAAAATGAAAGGTTTAACGACATTGCAGATTGGAAATGTTTATAAGTCATCAGTTCCCCAATATTATGAAAACTACTAAATGACCAAAATATTTTTCTAGCAATCCTCGATGACCTTTGTGATAATAAACCAGTCGACTGCATAAAATAGCAGGATGAAAATAGAATAAAAAATATAATCAAACGGCTAACAGTATTAACTTGTGAAGTAATGAATAAAGAGACAGACGCTCATACAAGTGACAAATTACCTCACATGAGTATACAGAGAAACATTAAGCTTTTCCTTGGGCCAGCTGAAGACAACCTGTAAGAAGATTTCAACAGATCCGAAAGGGAGTCTTAAGCACAATGAAATAACCAATAATGCAAAGTAAAAAAAGTACCTTCGAGAACTCTGGAGAAATTGATAATCTGGGATATCTCTTACTTAAAGACATGTAATCCCTCACTGGATCAGACACACACAAGGCCGAAACCTACAAGTGAGGCCCTGAGATTAAAAAATGGAAAAAAAACTCCCACAGATGTATGAAGTAGACTAAAGGAGGACGTGATGTCCACAACAGAGAGTTATGAGCTCAAATGGCTGGAGGAAAGAAAATAACAGTTCTGTGTGTCTCCTCTACAAAAGACAAGCTCCATCCCAGACGTTCAGACAGTGTAGAAGGATGAAATGAGAGAGACCGTTGAGCAATGATAAAAAAAACTTAGAAATACAACAGCCTCCACCCGCAAGCCTAGCAACATCAAACAATGACCATTCGAAACCCCATAGGTTTTACCTTGCAGATATATTCTCTTCTTTTATCCTTAACAGGTGAATGGCGCCTTCAGCATAAGAGAGAATACGTTAGTTAACAATGCTGCACCCCCTATGGAAGCTGCAAGGGATAAGTAACTTCAGCACTTCACAAAGAAAATTTGAAGGTCCACCTATGCAATGTATCACGACGTGGAGAGGCTCGTGAGGTTCGATCAGCTCGGGGAGCTGACGATGCCTGTCGATCCTTGCTTGTTCTTGATGGAGATCGTTCCTGCCTAGTACTCTCGGATCCGCGTTTGCGATCTTGTTCCCTCTCCTTCTCCCGTTGCTTCTGGAGGCGTTCTCTTTCCCGTTCAAGATCTCGTTGCCGCTGGCGTTCTCGCTCCCGTTCCCTGGCCCGTTCACGTTCTCGCTGTCTTTCTCTATCTCTTTCTCGTTCTCTTTCTCGATCGCGCTCCAGCTCCCTTTCTCGCTCCTTCTCTCTCTCGCGCAAGGCGAGCTCCCTTCGACGCTCCTCCCTCAGATCAAGTTCCCGCTGATAAGGGCCTTGATCATCCTTCCGCTCATCCCGGAAGGGCACTGAGACGCTTGAAAATCCTCCTTGTGGCAAGATTCTTCCTTGGTAGCTTGGCTCAAGTGCAGCACCATGAAGTCCTTTCCCTCCAACATCGTACTCGCGGCCTGGGGGCAATCCTACTCTGTAACCAGCACTGGTGGGCCCAGGGGGGTAGACGTGCTCAACATTGCCCCGTGAAGGGCCACCTAAACTGGTGCCTGAACGTTGACCGCCATACGGTGCAGTGCCGGCGACTGGCATGCTGCGAGGATCGACATCCATTCTTCCACCGTATGATGAGTTAATGTCTGCATGTCCATGGTGGACTGCGGCCGCTCTTGCAGCCAGATAATCCGCTTGTCTGCCAGAAACGCATTTTCTTCTCAGTGATGGAGAGCAGGTAATGGTCACCACATAATCACAGGGAGACCTCAGTTCATAACAACAGCTAAAATGGGTAAAGTACAACTACTGCTATCAAAAATCAATCTACCCTGCTAGGAAATAATGAACAACAGTCAACTTATCCATAGGAAAAAAAGAGCCTGCAAAAGCTCGTCATTTTCGCAGTCTAGCATCACTTTATGCAGGCATGGAAACAACAGGCAAAACAGAGAAAGAAGGTGGGCATACTAATTTTCATTCATTAGATTAATTAATATACGAGCGATAAATCCATACCTTGTGTCAGATGCTGGCTGCAGCGATGGAACTTTCATCATTTGCTGTTGCCGATACAACGATGCCTTTGATGAATGATCAACAAATATCAGTTGAAACGACAGTGCACAAATTTGATAGAAAAGACACCCTGGAGATTGCTAGTAAGCGTATTGACATAGATAGATTACCTGTTCATATTGTTCACGTGTTTCGGATTTCTGCAATGATAGAAAAAATAACAATAGATGTGAGCCGTCAGAGAAGCAGTTAAAGTCCATTCTCACACCAGACATACAATGACAACACAGTTGAAATGAAGAAAAAGGAAACCTGAGACTGGAGGGTGTTGAAACTAGGATCATCCCTTCCCATGAAAGCAGACTGACGATCGCCATAATGCCTTCTCTCCATTGAATACTGATGGTCTACATTGTGCCCGTAACCTGATGCACCATAGTCCTCAGCGTTCATCCCAATACCACCGCTTGGGACTCCTGATCCGAATTTCGAACTATCTGGATATGAAGAGGAATAGGTTGCCCGGCCTTGAAGGCTTGTCGAACCAGTGGCTTTAACAGGCATCTGCAGGAAAAAATATTAGAGAAAGGGAATGACAGCCGTGATAGAAAAGGAGATTCTGGTTAAAGATGTAGATATTTCAGACACAGACTTTACTCTGCTAGCTAGCAGACGACAAAGAGTTGAGATTGTAGTCATACACCGGATTCATTAATCAAGGAAGGCAAGAAAATATTTCCAGGACTAATCGTAATATGCAAGACTCATTTATCCCCACAAAGTTTACTGCACAGCACCAAAACTGTCTGCGTATGAAATGCAAACATCTGGTAGACAAACCCTTTGTGGGGAAACCCAATAATTGTAAAATCATTATGAGGACGTGCACCAACAAATACAAAAAAGAGGTTCCGTCCTTTTTTTTGAAATATAAAAGGGATGAACACCCGTCTATTTTAACATCTAAGAGGGAAACATCAGATCCAGAAGAAACTTTCTGGGGTGGGAGGGATTAAAAGAACCGAATATTTTAAACTTCGTTTCACAATAAATTTAAAATATAAACGTAGCTCTTTACAGTTCTTGGTGTTTGAGATCTGCAGTGAGTACAAGGAAAAATTAAAAAAAAAGACAACGTCATGGTAGATTCTTATTTTGAAGAATGCACAATGGTAGATGAAGTGAGATGAGAGAGTAACATTACGGTATTTTCACCATAAAAGGTTTTCCCCACGGACAGGTATAGGGTATAGTAGTCATTCAGACAGTGGTGCTGCTAGCAACTGTGCATAGATCCTAGATCAGGGGAGAAGCAATTTATCATTGGAGTTTTCTGATGGGCGAATGTGACCTATTGATTCGAACGTAAAGTTGAGGGCCTTTCTACCCAATTCCTTTTTCCCTTTCTCCTCTACTATTGAATCATCATTTCTAAATCTAACTTACCCTGGATATTCCCCCTGTTGCATAAAGAATCCTTACAACATTATGTCAGGTATACTGAAAAAAGAAAGGGACAGAAGACAGCTACAAGCCAAATCACTATAAAACCAAAAAAGGTTTCAGTAACGAAAATCATAAGAGCAGCAACAAGGAAATATTCGAAAGGTGTTTATAAAAACTGTAGACAGAAGGATCTGGATTACGAAGATTCAGTAAGGCGATCATAAAAATTGCTCACATCCTAGTTTTCCCGGGATAGAACTAGAAAGTAAGCGATAACAAGAACTTTATGGCTTTCCGTGCAAGAATCATGCATTCATATCAATACATGAAATACATGTAAATTGAATAAAGGATAAAACAATATAAAGTTAGAAACCACGAGAAACCTCTAGTGCATTTCAATATAAAGTTACAAAGTCGAAGTGACCATTAAAAATAAGTGATGAATCAAGTAAACGATTTTAGGGAGAATTATATAATAAGTATATCAATGAACCTGTTGAGCGCCACTTAATGCGGATGATCCATAAACAGAAGCATATGGTCCACTGTATTGCGATGCCTGAGAGTGAACTCTGTAGGCCCCAACATCAGTTTCCTGAGAAGAGTTCAACATGCTGCTCTGCCGAGAGACAGCAGCATGCTGCGAGCTGCCATCAGGAGCACTAATCTGCGAACCTGGATAACCACCTCCGGCCTGTAGACAAGATACAAAACTCATACGATTGGCACAGAACTCTAAGAATGTCAACAACTGAAATGAATAAAATTCAATAAATAACATCATACCGGGTGAGAATATGGTTGTTGGGCAGAATAGCTTTGCTGGCCATAGGCGTTGCTGCTCTTAATCGGATACATAATTATCTAGAAATCAAGGAAGACCTAGATAAGAAAAGTATCAAAAGTAAGACGATTCTGAATAGAAAGCACGTACTTTTGTCTTTGATCTGAAGTGTGTTCCAAATATTAGAGGCCAGGCGGAATTCTTTATCTCAGGCAAATAAGAGCATGACAATCTTATAATAATCGAAAATTTCAGAATAAAAACTCAAAATTAAATTTGGTAGTAACCCGTACTTTTCCTCTACTCTACGGAAGTTCGTAATGCTCATTTCCGGAGAAAAAACGGAAATTGAATCTGGCGATCAACCCGAGACGCCAAAAGTGTAGATTTTTAACTCCAGTTCGCAAGGGTAAAACTTCAGCCTTCTGTGTTAAAAAAAAGTGTAATTTTATACTACACCGATGATAGAACAATGATTGCGTGAACAAAGTAAACGCCAAGATATTGGATATTCCGGGACACGAAATAATTATCTTTCAGCAATTGATCCACAGTCACTCAAAAGTCATCACATGATCAAGAACACACCGTCCATTGAGAAAAAAAATATGGGTTCACTATTTTCATCAAAGGAGATCTTAAACAATACCATGCCAAACCAGAGAGCGAAAAATAAAGACAAATTTGAGTTTCTAAAAACCTGAGATGTTTCTAAAAACTTGAGGACAGGCTAAGCGACACGACCGGGAAACTACAACCCAGTATTCGCGCAAGAGGTCAGCTTTTTGGATATAACACGCAAACCTATCTCCGTAGCTATCCATCAGACAGCGTAAACCGCACAGAAAATGCAAGCATGGATGAGACAATACACGGTTCAAAAGCGAATGACAAGCTGGGAACCGCTCGAAGCGGACGAGAATCGATCCTCTCGAAAAGTGCTCATCAAACAATGGATCTTGAAATCGGCTTAAGACCCAAGGATGAAAATGAAAGCCCGTTCACGAAAGATCTTCCTAGCAGACAGAAAATCACAGAGTACGTAGTTCGCGGGACCGTTACCTGGACCAATGGACGAGACGGTTGATGGGAAACCGAAGAGAGATTTCGCAGAGCTGCAGGCAAGGTGCGAGTGGAAGAACCCTAGACAATCCCCAGTACTAAACTTCAAACGGCGTATATAGAGCAGAAAATATCACCTAAAAGAAGTAACCGCCGTTAAGTTAATAGAAAGAGCACAAAAATTACAAATCCAGGCCTATGTCTGACCGCAAAAGCCTTTAAAATGTATATATACTCACTATTCAGTATAGAAACAAGTGGGCCAAAAAAGGGGACAAAGTCCTCGATCAGCCCAGTGGGCCTTGGGTCTTCTTTGGACTTACGACGTGGCAGCCTATAATTGGATTAGTGTGCCTTTTGTGTTAACGGGCCACACGATCGATCATTTTTTCGGACCGACTAATAGATCGGATTGATCAAGATCCGGCTTGAAAGATCGATCGGATCCAACGGTCAGATATGATCCGATCGGGCCTCCCAACGCTCGCGATGGCCTACTAGAATCGACTGGAATCCTAGTCAATGAGGCCACGTGGCCACAGTACCGATAGTATCTACTTCCATGCTAATATCAGAATCTGCCTTCATCTGAGTACTGTTATGTGTCCGTTGTAAATATTCATTTTTTCCATCCATGATTAAATATTTTCAATACATTCTAAATATATTTTCATGTCGCCCACAGTAAATAAAACATATGTGATTTAGTACAATAATAATTATAACAGTTTCATAAAATATTTGGTTATAAGTTTTCCTGCGTGTAGTATTCTGAAAAATGATCAAATTGTTCATAAATTTAAAAACTCACAAGTCTGTATTTGTATAAAATTGATTATCATTGAGCTAGTTAATGTTATGCATAAAAATACTAGTTAGTTGTCTTATTGGGTTGACGACTAAGGTTGTCTACGTCGATTAGTCAGTAAGCGACGAGCAGTAAACAACAATCAAAAGGGAAAAAGCAGCTCACAATAGGAGATCTGGCGGCCAGCGAGGAGCAGTAATCGACGGACCACAAGAAGGTAAGGTGACTAGTGACTAGTGTAGCTGACAACTTGGAAGCAAAGCGCCAAACGATGAGAATCGTGTGCTAAGTAATGAGAAGTGAGCGATGGGATGATAAGCAGGTGAGGCGGTCAGCGACGAATGGGCAAGGATGGTTTTTCCTTTCATGTGATGTGTTTTCTTATCTAGTTTTGATCAGAGTTGACTCTAATTAGTACTGGAACCTCTAATCATATGTTTAGTATAATCAAAGATCAACTTCTAACTAGTGCCATTTTTTATAAAATAATAATTCTTATTAGAGGTCAAAAACAAATTTTATTTTATTCTACTTTACATATTAACAAAATCATTTTATATTTAATGATTTCTGATATTTTGATTCAAATTTATTTTACTCGTAATATATTTTTGTAACTTTAGTGTTTACGTTAATGTTTCACAAGGATATTTCTAATGTGTTTTAATTTATGCCAGAGTTCCTATTTATTTTATTCAGTTAGTCTTTTATCGTTCATAATTCTTACCACAAATCTGATCAAACTTTTTTTAATCATAATTATGACCAATGGGAGTAATGATGCCCCCTCAACAAAATGAAGCAGAGCTTGGACAACACGAGGAAGCAAGCCACAACACATCCTATGGGAGCCTAAGCTACTAATAATTGAACTTCTAGACTACTTTGCACCAACTATTGGTGGCTATTGAGCATGCCTAGTGTGTCATGAAAGGAACCCCCAAAAGAATTCGATCCAACAGCAAGTAGACTTCTGGGCCAACAACTTCCAATGAAGATTGAATGGGTTGGGAAGGGAAAATGAGGTTCAAACCTACAATTTCAGTTGCGAGAAACTAGCCAACATTTTTACCAGCAAACTAGCCAAATGTAACAAACTAGAAACAATTTCCCCTTCATAACTACTGTCAATTCAAAGGTTACACACCCAAACTTTGTTACTATAAGATTCAGATAAATCATCTCCTTTTGTACTTTTTAGTGAGCATGTTAATGGTATCTAATGACTTGGCTGGCTTTGACTTAAAGAGGGCTCTGTGCTCAATCTGCTAAATCATCTATCAATTGACACTGAGCAACTTCAGTTGAAAAAAGCTAGCAAATATGACGGGCACTACTTGAGTTCTTTCTAGTGTATGCCTACTATACTGAAAAATTGGCATGTTAGTGTACGTTACCAGATCATAAATAGTGGTGAAAAATAACCTAAACACCCAGAGCCAATATCCCAATATGGAAGTATTCTAAGTTTAAAAACTTGAGTCAAATGTGAATGTCTTGAGTCAATCAATAGGAGGATCAACTACACCAATGTGTACGGGTCGATATATAAGTTATAAGTGGGCTCACGGGTTTTTGATATTGAAATACTAAATTTATGCCATGTTGTGTAGCAATAATTAAGGTCACCAATGCTTCTGATGAATTAGAACCCCCCGGTCATTCTAAAACACATTATTTGGGTGTGGAGGGGCCACTATCTGAGTTATAAGTGGGCTTGCTGGTTTTTTATATTGAAATCCTAAATTGATGCAATGTTGCATAACAATAATTATGGTCACCATGCTTCTAATGAATTAGAACCTCTTGGTCATTCTAAAACTCAGTATTTGGGTGTGGACAGTAACTAAGCTTCTTTAGTAGATTATGTTTACATAGGGGCATGGAAAATAATCATGAGGGCTCGTGAGCACACATAACATTATGCCATATTACTATCCCAGTAAGTAATAAACTGTTCAGTAGCACCTTTTTATATGTGGAATTATAACATAATATTATTCGATGGATGATTATCAAAAGATAATATCTTATGCTAAAATGTAAAACTTTTCTAATTTTTTACTATTCTTCATCTTCAGCTTCATTGGAGTTGTAAAATTCAGTTGCATATTTATTGACTTTGTAACACTTTCCTTTTATGGGGTTTCATAAAGAGAACTAAAGACTCTATGAACCCATTTGAATAGTGATCATTTATGAGCCCATGAAGGAACATGGAATTTAAAAAGGAAAGGATGCCTCTAGATCATTTGAGAATGATTTGAGACATATGAACTCCCACGTAAAGTTTTTTTTGTGGGGGGGGGGGGGGAGAAGTGGGCCGGTAGGGGGAAGGGCCCGAACAAGATCCCCCAACAACTTGGCCCCCTCCCCTATGTGAAAGGTAAATGATGGACCTACCCACCCAACATGGATTATGATTGGATTTGCAAAAAGTAATACGTTATCAGGTAGGATCATCAACTTTCTTTAGCTATTCATTAGATCCCGAGGGTTGCTTTCTAATGGCATACAATCTGCATGATAAGCTTAGATAAATATTCATTTGTTGAGATTCAATGGGAATTGCATGTCAGAACGAGGGAGAATCTTCATGAACTGGCCTCCATCAATCATTTTTTTGCACATTTAAAATGAGTTGCAAAGTGATACAACTTCAAGAGATGCCATTTTGATAGATACCACTTCTAAAGAATCTAAAATTATAATATTCTTAATAGAGGATGAGGCCCTGTTACAACCATTGACTTATGGAGATGAGTGAGTCATGGCCCTAGTTCTTTATGAACTAATTATACATACTAGAATTTGAGTTTCTCTTACATTCCGTTTTACTGAAAATAGATCATATAATGTATTTTACATTATTGAGTACCATTCATATTTTACATATTTGGGGATCCTCTCTAATAGAAGAGTTATTGCTATTATTGCAATGCCAATTAAATTAATGTTATTGCCCATTAATTTGAACTTTTTGGTATTTAATGTTTCTTTTGATGATATTATGGGGTAATGATTTCTGTCAATAGTTCTAAAACTGGCATCTGCAAAGTCTGCTATTAGGTAAGCCATTTTAGTAATTACATTCCAAGATCAAGGGACTATTGGTGCTTAATTTATAAACTGCATTCAAGGTTAAACACAATTGTACGATATTTACCAATTAGGAAACCCTTCCTTCTTTCCTTTTTTTAGATAAAAAACAGGGTTGGAGCACTTACATTCCATTTTTGTAATTGGAATGTGTAATCCACACAAGTGTCTCCACAACCCCTGATGTGAACTAGTATCTTTTGGAGAAATTCCAAGGCTCGCATCCTATAAGACATGATGAGCAGAAGTGTGTTATGAACATTAAATAATTTTCCATAATTCAAGTTGTGGGAGAGAAACGTGTCAAAAAGTAATACGACATCAACTTTTAAAGAGTAACACCCTAGATAATAAATAATATGTTTTTTTTAATTACCAATGTTTTCTTAGAGCATCATCAAGAATGTAGCATTTCAAGAGTTGTGATGCTATACAACTTAGGGTGATTTGAGCCCTTGGTACAAGGGTCTCTAAGTATGGACATTCTTGATACACAATTTCATGAAAGAGGAGGAGAAGATGTCACATGATGTCTGATAGAGACTATCTCATCATTTTCCTAGAGCGTTTTACCTTATATTCTCTGAATATTTTCACATTTTTCTTTATCTGTGGAAACATCTATATCACTTTAACTTCCTTCTGTTCAATCATTTCCTGCACACTTTAACACAACCCATAAACATTTCCTTGACTAGCATGGTAAAAGTCATTTTGCTTATGAGGGTAATCGAATAATGCTTCATTATTTTCAAAACTTTCATCAAAAGTGTTAATAGAATACCCCTTAGATTGATGATGAGAGAGATGAGAAACAGATGCATTTAAACATGTTAATTCAGAAATAATTTTCTCAATATTATGGTCTGTAAAATTTTGAGCATTCAAGGTCCATTTAAAACATTCATGCATGCTCAGGTGTGAAGATTAAAAATACTATGAATATATTTTTAAAATAAATATTATTTCATAAATACGGATTAAAAAAATGATAGCAACAATAAGTTTCATGATTATTAGAAAGATAATTAGATAAAACCATAAAAATTGCTACAGCAGAGTGAAAATTAGAATGACAAGGTTTGTATAAGGATGGAATGTATCATGAGGATTAAAATTTATATCATTTCTAGAACCATGGTATTGGTAAATTATTTAAAACAATATGAATTCATTTTTTGCTTAAATGACTCTTAAGATTCACAATAATCTTTCCCCATATATTATTTTCTCTAAATATATCATTTTAAACATTTCTCTAAAAGTTTAATAGGCCTTCGTGACAAAATGCACCCTCAAATAATGTGTGTAAGAAAGCCACCAAATAAAGAGATGAGAAAAGCACCTAGTGAAACTGAAACTTTTTGCTGATATTGGAGTTAACCAATATTTTTTTTAAGGACCTTGACCTTCAAAAGGATATGACTAGCTATTGATGAGACAGGGTTGTCTCCATGGAAATGTATACTATGGATTTAATAAAATTTTAAGTAGTAGTTGGGGGATGGTAAATGATGTTTTGCAGAATAATACACATGGGGTTTTGCGAAGGATGATAAATTCATATATATGTAACAATCAGTAAATATGAATGTTAATAGAAATAGAATGAGGGCAAAATTACCAGTACATTATATACTTATGGATGACATATATATATGTGAATAGATTTTGAGAAGAATATGATGGTGTAAGCATAATGTGATTTGGAGCAATGGGAGAACCCCTCAACTTCTCTTCAATATTTCACCAATAAAACTTAATAGATCTCAAAAAGATTCTTTCACTTAGCCTATTAATGTAAGGTCAATATCAAGATGATTTTACATGGATAGGGGGCCCTCTTTGTCGATCAGATTGTGCAATGGAACATAACTAGTGCAATTATATTTTTATGTAAGACATCTTTGATGTATTTGGATCTCTCAGTCAACTTATACAAGAACCTCATCAGGTGCATAAGGAGTAGCCCTTAAAGTACTTACATATATCCAACACTAACTAGTGCAATTATATTTGTGGGTCCTTGTCACATGTTGCTCATGAAATTAAAGGATTTCCTCCTTTACTATTGAAATTGAATATAGAGCCATGCCAGTGCCAGAGAGTGTATGCAAGATGTCATGGCTTTTTCCCTCATGTACCCATGCCTCTACATTTGAAAAACCATGCACATATCTTTAATGCAAGTAAACCACACTCTCATGAGTGCACGAAACACATCAAGATAGATTCCAATTATATTCATGATAAGGTGTTATGATACACCATATCAAATCCATGTGTGTTTTCTTCTGATCAGTTGGTAGATATAATTACTAAGAGCGCTTGTGGAGTATTCTATAATGCCTTGAGTAAGAAGCTAAGTATATGATGAATCCATTTTGATGCATGGAATCATACATATATTATGGCTATTTTGGCATCATTCTATTGATATTATCATCAATTTAGTATGAATTATCATTTCATGCATTATTTGGGTCATTGTTATAAAGAAAATCATTTCATACATACATAATTTGTCAGCCCTATAATTTGCACTTAAAATATATTTTAAAAATATTGATTTAAATGGGTTTAATTATTCTCTTGAGTCAGTTATTTTATATTTTTTCAGGAATAAATTTAAATAAAAATAGAAAAACTAAAAAATATGTAGTTTTAATAGAACTCAAGCGGCCAAGCTGGCTAGACGCGATAGTACTTAAGCCAACTGTAGGCTAGTAAGCACAGAGCATTCAAGCCAGAAACAACCAATGAGAACTAATACACTAGGGGCATCAATATTAGGAGGACCCTCAGAAGGAAGCCCACCCAAGACCAAAGAAGGCTCACAACATTTGAGGCATAATGTAGAGCAACGTGGCCCACAGACGTGCGTTGGAGGAAAAGTGATTTATTCAATTCAATACACAAACAACTCAAAATTAAATAGTACTTGATGGAGGTCCATTTGTATGACCAAGCACAAGATCGTCAGTAGTCGCGTCGTGGAGCCCGAGCAAACCTGAAGAACCCAAGATTCAAGTATACAACTTGACGACTTGTCTCGATAGTTCGTTTACTTTCTGCATTATGTCTTTATGGCTTTTTATGGGAGGCCCGTGACCCTTCAACTTTCACCGACGACCACGTCCAGCCACCCCTCCTGCCACCGCACCCTTGGGGACCCATTGCCGGAGTAGCCTACTATGCCGCCGACCCGTGATTGCACGATCCACCACTTGTCATACTCACAACCCCCCCCATCGGCCTGACGGGTGGTTGTCGCTGACTACTGATAAATCCAAAATGATGGTATTTATGTGCAATTCTAGCTAATTTATCTACTTCTTTATCTTTATCTGGATATATTATCAACATTTATGTTAAGCTGTGAAAACTCATGAAATAAAATCACCTTTTTCTAATTTTGAGTTAATTATTGTCATTTGTGGGACTAACCCTACTTAACTCAATGAGTTAAGCGGAATGAATTTCACTCTCTTCTTAGTTTATGTGGAAGATGTAGGAATTAGGTGAAACTTTCATGAATAAAGGGGATTATTAAATGAAGTAGAAGCTATTTGGCCCAAAGGATCAGGCCCAGCCACAACCCTGGGCCAAGAAAGGAGGCCCAAATCAAGACAGCTTGCTCTAGTCTAAAGGCCCACTAAGGAAGCTCCATTAAGCCCACTATGAGAGGCATCATGGGCCAAAGAAAGGAGGGCAAGGGGAAAATCCAGTAATGATTATTTATGACCATTTAAGGTACTTGGATGCTGATTGGAGGACACCCTTAGACGTGGATCCAAGCCAGAGAAGAAGATCCAGCCATTCAATCCACAAATCATCCAAGGGTGGAGACTTAAAGATAGCATTTTTAATGCTAATTAAGGAAAGAAATCTTGAACATCCCTGGGGTATTTAAAAGGTCTCAATGCCGATTGGAGGACCATAATGGACGTGGATCATAACCCAAAAAAGAAGATCTGGCCATCCATTATATTAAAAATCCAATGGCTCTCATTTGCTCTCTCTCCCAATATAAAACCCTTCACCCTATTGTAATATTCATCTTGTGATTCAATCCAAAGTAATGTTTGGTTGCCTAAGTGCAATTGAGTCATAGATCCATTCACCTTAGTGAGTGCCACACTGAGCAGGAAGCATCCAGGGCTGAAGAAGCTGGTGGAAATGAGAAGAAGTCCCTTGGGCCTTGGAGGGTGTGACAAAGAGGTTACCTTCTTATTTCTCCTTTTTCACTCTTATCTGTCCGTCTTTTGTTTTAGTTAGTCTTTGAGCAGCTAGCCAACATCCAGATGGTTCCAACGCATCCTACCACGCTCAAAAATTCATTCTAGAACTCATTCTAGAGTGAAGTTAGTGCAGGTCATTTTTTCTCTCTCCTCCACCAAGCCACTTTTCCCATTTAGCATCGGGACTTAGCCAAATTTTGACGAAGTCAGCGCGAGCCTGTTTCATTTGCTATTTTATTTTGGCTTTAAAATATTCGTTAAAAATCCCAAAAAATCATTTTTTGCCTACTAATATGTTTATAAATATTTTAACTATATTTTAAATTTCTTTGTTTATGTTTTTATTAGTTATTTGTCTTCATAAGTAGTGAACCCACTTTTAAAATTCATAAAAAAAATTATAACTAAAGCACAAATTCATTAGAAAAAACCCTTGCCCCTGTGGTTTGAAACCTTACTCTCCCTACGCTAGTAAGGTTATTATAATATTTTCTGTTGTTTTAATTCGGATAATCCAACGACACTAATTAGTGAAGTTAAATCATCTCTAATTACCTCTATAATCTGAATTATCAACTGGCACCATTGCCGGGGAGCACAGTGACTTTATTTAGTTGTATTTTTTTTCCTCTTTTGATGAAGTTGAGGGCAACTAACCCTCAATAAATGGTACTTCTAACTACTTTTTTGGAGATTGATGGTCTTAACAAGGTCTAAGGCTGGGACTAGTGCTGGGGAAGATCTATACACTCAATATCCTGCCCTTCCAGCAACATTACACCTCAAGATAAAGAAGAGGTCAATATGGCAGAAGATGGTCAGCCACAACAAGGGAGGAGAAGGACGATGCTGGACAGATCTACTCTGTCAGGAAGTCTAAGGCAAAATGGCATTAACATCAATGTAGGTGAGGGAGTTATATTTAGGTATGACAATGCCCTACTTAAATCTCTCCCTGAATTTACTGGTCATTCTTCTCAAAACCCCTTAGAATTTCTCGATGATTTTCACATTCGATGTTCGTCTCAAAATATTCCTGGTTTAACTACTGAAGCATTAAAAATGAAATACTTTCCTTTTACTTTGAAAGATAAGGCTTTTGCATGGTACAGAAATTTAGGCATAACATTTAATTCATGGGAAGAAATGCAGAATAAATGTCTCCATAAATTTTATCCCCTTTCCAAAACTAATTTTTATAGAAAAGAAATTCAGAAATTTTATCCTCATGATTGTGAAGCATTTAGTGAAGCATGGGAAAGGTTTAATGAATTAATCTGAAAATGCCCTCACCACGGAATAGAAAAATGTCAGCTAGCTGAAATTTTTTATGAATCACTTCTTGATATTTTTAAAAGCAAAGTGAATGAAATAGCTGGTGCCTCATTTTATATGACTTATGAGGATGAATTTTTTTATCTTTTGGAAAGGGTGGCTGAAACTGACCTGCAAGAAATAGGAGCAAGTCAAAATGGAAGAAAGGCCAACCCAAAACGAGGGGGAGTGCTGCAAGTAACTTCAAAGGAAGCTGATCTTCATGTAGGGATAAGAGAGACCAACAAAAAGCTTGAAGAATTGACTTCCACTCTAAAGAAAACTTTTCTCCCTAATTCACCCCTTGTGAAAGCAAAGATTTGTTCTCTATGTTCTAGCAGAGATCATGAGGATGGAGCATGCCAACTTAAAGAGGAAGAGGTACATGTGTTGAACTACAACCAACAGCCTTGGGGAGGACCAAAGAGGCCCATCTACAACAACCAAGGAATCTACTCCCGAGGGACCAAGGCACCTTTCCAACAACGAGTCTAATTTCAGACCACACCACAGAAGCCTTATCAAGCAGCTCCATAAAACCAGGTATAAGATTTTTCTACTCTAACACCTCTCATATCTCACATGATAGAGCACCATAATCGAAGGCTAAGGGAAGAAATGGAGATGCGCATGCAAGCCATGATGGAAACACAGACAAAGATGATGATGGACACTCAAGAGTAGACAATACAGCTTTTGGAGAGCTTGAAGCAAAGGACAGCTGATCGTGGAGGTAAGGGAGTTGAATCCAACTCCCACTTAGGTCGATTTCCAACTCAATCTTCCATCAATCCCAAAAATTTATGCCATTTACAAGAGCAAAGCTTATATCATGACAATGAGGAAGATCTAGAAGAAATTCAAACCATTTCAAAATTGAGAAATGGCAAGGAACTTCAAGATCCTTACCTAGGCAAGGAAAAAACAAAGTTGGAGGAAAATAACCTAAGAGAAAGAGAGGGTCCATCACCTAGTGTGGAACACTACCTTCAACCTACGCCCCTCCCATTCCTTATCCTTCGGCCTTAAAACCCCTTAAGTCTTCTTATGATTCTAAGTATAGATTCCTAGATAATTTTAAGAAAGCCACTATGTCAGTAGCCGTAGAGGACATGATTAAATGTGCAACTTCTTTAAATAAATATTTAATGGATTCATGCACATCTAGGAAAACCAAGGAGGTAGTAAAACTTTCTGAAAATGCCTCTAGTATCTTGATAACATGCAAATAGAAGCTAAATAAATGTTAATTTCATCATATTTTTGGGGCTTTTAATGCATAAAACATTAATTTTTAAGCATGTTATCATTATTCTAGGTTAAAATAATAAATTCCTTAAATTTCAAGTTAAATAATACTTCTAATAAATATTTAGGTAAATTTTTACATTTTGAATGTTTCTAAAATAAATTTTAAAAGGAGTTAAATATTTTAATTGACCTATTTCTATTAATAAAAATAAAATAAAATATTAAACTTACATATTAATAAATGGTTTTTAGGATTTGTTTTTAATAAAAAAATCATTTTTCTTATAAAAATGGCCCAATATGGGCCATTTTAAGCGAACGACATTTGTGAGTTGCGCAGAGCACGGGAAAACGGCACCAGCCAATGAGAAGGCGTGATTTTGCCTTCCGTGCGTGACACGCACGCGCACCGTGCGTTTCGCACATCACATGTAGCATGGTGCATTTCATACGCACGTGCACCGCGTGCACGGCGTCCATCGCGTGACGTAGACCAATTTGAGTTCTCCGTGCGACCTCCATGAAAAGAAAACAAGACGAGAATCATAACGGAATTGGAAGAACTTGTTCTACCGATTCCATGGCGATAAAAAGGAGAATCGAAAGATTAAAGGTCGTTATTGATTTTTATGCTCGAGGAGTGATCGCCTAGCGTGCTCGAAGTATCAAGAAACCATGGGGAAGGATTTGGAGCTCAAATTGGGGAAGAAAATCGCAGATCCGTCGCCGCATTTCTCAGTTTTTTCAAGCCTGAATTATTGAAGATTTACAGTGTTTGTTGTGCGAAGATCGCCCCAAATTGATTCTCTGCCAACCCTGGTACTTCTAGGTTATGTTTCCTTTGATTTTACCCTTTATTTCACACTTAATGGCAGAAATTTGAGGATTCTGTTATGTTCGTCATTGGTTTTCTAATTCCGATTTTAATCATTTTAATTTGTAGATTTTAGTTCTTTTTAAAATCATTCAGTCTTCGTTGATTATAAACTTGCGATTTTAAATCATACCTGTCAATTGAATTGCATAAAAATCGTGAATCGTGTTCATGATTTCATAGTTCTGAAATTAGCAAATCGTGAATCATCTTCACGATTTGCTAATTGAGGACACATTTACAATTTCAAATCATTCAGGATAAAATAAAATATAATAATAAAAATTCTTCTTAAACTTTCTAAATCCATGAGAAATCAATCAAATACAAATACAAAGTGCTAGAAAGTATTACCATAGGCATTCTAGTCCAGGAGAAGTTTGAATAAATCCTCATAAAAAGATTGGTAATAACAATTGGGATCAAGTTTATTCTCTAAATTGTCTCTAATTCACTAAAAATAAAATTAAAAAAAATTATTCAAGCTGTAGTAAGTATTCAGGTTAATAAACAAGTAAAGCAAGCTTCAAGCGAACTGTTGATCTAGATATTTGTTACATTTACATCCCAAAAACCTAAGATCCATTGGATAAACAATCTAGAGGGGATTAGTTAGTAATTCTTATCAAGGATTGCTAACTAATCATAAAATAGATTAAAAGCTAAAAAAAGCCATAACTATTAAAACTTAGAGTGCTAATCCCTAATTTGAGGAAAACTGAATTTTCCTATCGCCTCCCTAGGGTTCGACCCCTTACTTAAACACTAAGGGATAAAATAAAATTATTTCTTAAGTTTGAAAAACCCCTAAATAACGACATACAAACACACATTTTCGAGCTTATCATATCTTAAACTCTGTTCCCCTTAAAAAGAGAGATCCAGGATCTCTTTTTATTACATGTGAAATTGGTGGAAAGACTTTTACTAGAGTATCCTTAGATACATGAACTAGTATTAGTATTATTCCAAAAGTTTTATATGAGGAATACAGTTTGGGGGAATTAGAGGAAATCTGCATTGATCTATTGCTAGCTGATGGAACAATTAGACAACCAGAGGGTAGATTATCTGATGTGATGATAACCGTTGAAAATTGTGAGATCCCCATTGATTTTATTGTAATTGAGGTCAAGGTGAAAGGGGATCTAAGTTTAGCACCTATAATTCTAGGAAGGCCCTTCTCAGTGACAGCTAGAACAATCATGGATTGGGAAAAAGGGACGGTTGAATTTAAGGTTGGAGAGCAAAGAGTGAAATTAGACATATCCAAGATGATGAAATGTCCTAAAGGGAGTAACGAAGAGTTAAACTTTTGTGATGAAGAGGAGGATGATGTTCAAGTTATTCGAGGTTTCTATTTAGAGTAGATGACACCAACCAGGAAAAAGCAGAACCTGATCCTCCTACACTCTCCCTAGATTTGAACTTAGAGCTTAAACCTCTCCCATCATCTTTGAAATATGCTTTCTTAGATTGTAGAAATTCCCCACCTGTGATTATTTCCTCGTCCCTTACTCCTAAAGAAAATGATCTGCTTGAAGGTATTGAGAGAGCATAAATTGGCATTAGGGTGGACATTTGAGGATATTAGAGGAATTCCTTCATTAATTTGTGAACACAAAATATTTTTGGAAGAGGATTCTAAACCTTCCAGGGAGTATTAGAGAGAAATATTGAACCCACATATGAGAGAAATATTAGAGAAGGAAATATTGAGATCGCATTTATACTGTTTCTGATAGTCAATGGGTCAGCCTTGTTAACATGGTGCCAAAGAAATCTGGAGTAACAGCACTGATCAATGAAAAGGGAGAAGAAATCCAAAAAGGCTGATAACTGGATGGAGGGTATGTATTTACAATAGAAAATTAAATAAGGCTATAAAGAAAGACCATTATCCCCCTCCTTTCATTGATCAAATTTTAGAAAAACTATCAGGACAGAATTTATTTTGTTTTCTTAATGGTTATTCAGGATACAATCAAGTTAACATTCATCCTGATGATCAAGAGAAAACAACTTTTACAAGCCCTATAGGTACATATGCCTTTAGGCGCATGCCTTTTGGCCTATGTAATGCTCTAGCCACCTTTCAAAGATGCATGAACTCTTTATTCTCTGATTTAGTAGGTGATTGTTTAGAAATATTTATGGATGATTTTTCTGTATTTGGAGATTCCTTTGAAAATTTCCCTCTAAATCTCACTAAAGTTCTTTAAAGGTGCATTGAAAGTAACCTTGTGCTAAATTGGGAAATTTTTCATTTTCTGGTATAGGAGGGAGTGGTATTGGGGCACAAGGTCAGAAATTGTGAACTGGAAGTGGACAAGGCCAAAATAGAAGTCATCCAAGGCCTTCCACTTCCCACAAATCTAAAAACCCTTAGAGGGTTCCTTGGCCATGCAGGTTTCTATAGGAGGTTCATTCTAAACTTTGCTAAAATTTCCAAACCTCTTACTAATTTCCTTTCCAGTAAAACGAATGAAATCATTTTGGATAAAAATGCTATTTCTGGTTTTGAAGAGCTGAAGAAGGCCCTCACACATGCACCTATTTTGCCTCGGATTTTGCTGTAGGGGCAGTCTTAGGTCATAGGAAAGAGAAGAAACATGTGGCCATATATTATGCTAGCGGGAGTTTAATTGATGCACAACTCAATTACTCTACCACACAAAAAGAACTACTAGCCAGAATTTTTTGGTTTAGAAAAATTTGGCCTCATTTGCTTTATAGTAAAATGATAGTTTATACTGATCATGCGGCATTAGAATATCTTCTTGTCTAAAAAAGAAGCTAAACCTTAGCTCATCAGATGGATTTTATTATTACAGGAATTTGACATAGAAATCAAAGATAAAAAGGGTTGTGAAAATTATGCTGTTGATCATCTTTCTAGGGTCAAAGTAAATGATCCCTCACTTATCCATGAAGCATTTCCGGATGAGCAAATTCTGGCCATCTAGACAGGAATGTTCCATGGTTTGCAAACATTGTCAATTTTTTGGTGACAGGATGGGTCCCTTCAGGATGGAGCTACAATGAGAGAAAGAAGTTCTTCAAGGACATGCAAGATTACTTTTGGGAAGAACCAGAGCTATTCCATCAAGGAGTTGATCAAATTCTTAGAAGATGCGTACCTGAAGAAGAACAGAACAACATCCTTAAAATCTGCCATTCCAACCTAGGAGGAGGTCACTATTCGGCTAAGGTAACAGCCCATAAGGTAATGGAAAGTGGGTTTTATTGGCTAACTTTATTTAAATATGCACATGAATTTTATTTGAAATGTTTAGCATGTCAAGCATCCATAAATATTGATGGAAAAATCACATGCCTGTAAAACCCGTTTTAGAAGTAGAAATGTTTGATTTATGGGGCATTGATTTCATGGATCATTTCCTAATTCTAATGGACATGAGTATATTTTAATGGCTGTAGACTATGTCTCAAAGTGGGTAGAAGCCATAGCCACTAGGACCAATACCAGTAAAGTTGTCACTGATTTTGTGGAGACTTACATCTTTTGCAGATATGGATGTCCTAGGGCTATAATTAGTGATGGGGGGTCACATTTTGTAAATTTTAATCTTAGACATCTTTTGAAAAAATATGGTGTACAACATAGAGTAACCACCTCATATCACCCGAAAGCTAATGGGCAGGTTGAATTATGTTTAGAGAAATTAAGTAAATCCTTCAAAAATTGTGAAGCCCAATGGGAAAGATTGGCCATACAAACTAAATGAAGTGTTATGAGCCTATAAAACAACCTACAAAACACCCTTAGGAATGTCCCCCTTTAGGTTGATATTTGGAAAACCATGCCATCTACCATTGGAGTTGGAACATAAAGCTTCATGGGCCATTAAAAAACTAAATCTTTCTTTAGATGAAGCAGGAAAATACAAGTTGCTCCAGCTCCAAGAACTTGAAGAATGAGGCTTATGAAAACTCCAAGATATATAAAGCCAAGATGAAGGCCTTCCACAACAAGAACATCCTAAGAAGGACCTTTGTCAAATATCAAAAGGTATGGCTTTACAATTCAAGATTAAAACTCTTTCCTGGTAAGCTAAAAAGTAGATGGAATGGACCTTATTTGGTAGTAGAATTATATGAAAATGAGGCCATTTTAATTTTGGATCCCACAACCCAGAAAAAATTCACAGTTAATGGGCAAAGGCTGAAGCCTTACATACATGATGATCCACCTCATCGGCCCCTTAGCATGATCTTGGAAAAACCTGCAGGTTAGTAACCTCTATAAAGCCGCATTAAAGCTTTTATTTCTATTTGTTACCTTTCTTCTTTTCTTTAGTTTCTTTTTTTTATTTTCTTTGGTTTCAGAAAATGCCAACCACCAATACATGAAATGGACGTGAAGAAAACTGCATGAAAGAGCTCAACCCACTGTTTGTGCCCTCTAAACTCCTTTTTATATTTTCCTATGCATTGAGCACTATGCAATTACTATGTGAGGGGGAGATTCAATCGGTCTTAAAAGTTTTTTATTTTTTATGATTTCTCCATGTTTTTAATAAGTTGGGGGTATAAAGAATTCTTGAATTCAACATCATGCCATAGCTAAACTTTGGATATCCCCTCTTATCCTTTTGCCCTAGAAGAAAATGTAGGGAAGCTAGGCTCACTGAGCGCATCATGATCATATTATAGGGGCATCAATGTTGAGTTTTTGGTAGTACATGATTGGTGTAACACGACGTACGCTAGGATCGAACGGCTCATGTTACACCATAGAGAGGGTGATGACAATCATGTAATGTAGTGAATACGACTAACGTAACGTAATGCAAGTGATGATGCAACGATATAATCACTGAGAAGTATAAATCCAGCATCGACGTACACCAATGTCCACTAGGCAACAACAAGCAAGACCTGAAAATGCTACTAGGCTCCCGATGATCCGAATGTCGGGTTGAAGGCTAACGGTGCGAGCTTGGCTACTGCCGCTAATGCGCACTCCCTCGACGGTTCAAACCAAGAACGTACTGATTGAAATCCTAATCCTCAGAACGTGAATCCTATCTATCACTAATCTAACCCTTGCGGAGAAAACGTTTGGAGGCACTAAAGGAAATAATATAATGCCAAGAGGGGAATAGATGAGTGTACCAGTAGTGGTAGGTGCACGCAAGGTCTGATTCAGCACTCGTGGAAGGCGTCCAGCAAGCAGGCGCGATGGGGAACAGGTAGGAGTAGTGACAGGCGCAACAATGGGTGCAACAGTGGTTGCGGCACTAAGGTAGCAATGGGCTGGACTGCACGGCGAGGAGGTGTCGAGGCACGGAGGTGCGACGGGCAACACTATCAGCTAGGGCTGGTTGCTGGGGGCGGCCGTAGAGGTGGGCAAGAGGCGACCCCGGAGCAGCTGAGGGGCGGCCAAAGAGGCGATCACAGAGGTGGCTGTGAGGCGGCCGAAGGAGGCAACCGAAGGGCGGTTGCGTGGGCGGCCTAAGCATGTCCGCGGGGACAGCCGCTAGGGCGTCCAAAGGGTGACTGTGGGGCCGCCATAGGGTTGGCTGGAGGTGACCGAGATGGTGGCTGCAGGACGGTCGAGGGGCGACCTCTGGAGGGCGGCCTCAAGTTGGTGGCGGGGTTGTAGCCTCGGTCGGTTGTGAGGTGGTGGCTTCCGGTCAGCCGCGGGTGGCCCTAGGTGTGCAGTCTAGTTAGGAGACACGTCCCGCGGACATGTACTACAGATCATGGCAACAATGGCAATCACAACACGTGGCACAGGGTGGGGAGTTGGGCTTTGCTGGCGACAATAGTTCGAATCACTGTGGGCAATCCATCAAATAGGTAGAGAATGTGACTGTGCAATTTGTCAGTCGGCTGTGTTGTCAATGCAGTGTGTGTAGCGAGGAGAAAATCAGAATGGATGACACTAGTCCACACGAATCCACGAGCAGGTTCGTCTTCCAATACCCGCTTCACGGAGCACACGTTCATATGGGTTCAGAATCACTAGTCTTGTTGGCTGGTCGATGATGGTCAGAAGTCCCAAGCAGATGAATCTGGTTAGGAATTCCTCAAGTCACGATCAATTCTCTATTGGCTAGGCGAGGGGACAAAGTGGCCCACAGTCATGGTGTAAGCTTCCAGTACCCCACCTAGTTGGTCCAGTTCACGCGTAGGGAAGGAAGGGGAAGGGGAAAATTCTCTCGTCCCTTCCGTCCGAAGCGTGGAGAAAGAGATCCACGAGGGTAGTGAAAAGGAGAAAAATGTTGCGGTCAATAGCTTCCCGGCGGGAGGAGACTGGCCACAGCCTACCAGGTCGTAATTTGCATGATGGGGGCGTCACGGGAAGTCGGTCCGGAGGGGCGACGCTGCCAGGGGCACACGCAACTGTTATTTAGCGGTGACGTATTTGTCCGCAGAAGAGGAAACGTCCCCGCCCACGCCATGCCAGTGGAGGACTGCTTGGGCAAATCTCTACTCTGTTCTCTTCCTTCTCCAGCCTTCTCTTCTCCCTCGATTCCTCCTCCCCCTTTCTTCTCTAACGAGGGAGGGAGACCAGAACGAACAATTAACAAAATGATACTTCTTTCTTTCCTTGTATGAGGAGACTAGGGCGCCCCCCTCTTCCCTTATAACGGGGGAAGAGGTCAATGGGCCCTCTTAGCTGGGTCAACAAGGGGGTATAGTCCATTAGGGGCCCTTATAGAATGGGCCCCCATTACAAAGAAATAAGGGGACACTGAAAATATAAAAATAAAACAAGGGGAGGCAAAGGGATCCCTCTCGTGATGACGACAATGGGCATGCGGACACGTCGTGCACGCAATGAAAACACAATGACGAGACAAGGAAACATAAAACACGAGAAAGAATGAAGAAACAAAACATGATAAGTCGAGCAATCTCATCTGAGCTTCGACAACGGCGGTGGGCGGCGCGGACAACGTCGTCGACGATCTTTGATGGTGTGCGCCATCATATTGCCATACCGAATTTGATAGGGCGGTGCACCACTAAGCAGGAGCCCCAGCTGGCGTGCGAGACGGCGACAAATGAAGTTGGCCGTTGCCCCGGTGTCAATGAGGACTCTCACAGCGTGCCCCTGTATAGCTCCCCGGATCTGAAGAGCATGGGCAAATGTGATGGCGATGGCTGTCCGGGACTCCACGCATACCACGCTGAGCTGAGCGTCCTCGATGGGACCCTCCACCTCGGAGCCCGATTCATCCAGCTCTTCGGGAAGAGTGTCGGGGCCCTCCAGATGGTAGGTGACGATGTGGATGCGGAGATCCTAGCGGCAGCGATGACCTGGGGTAAAATGCTCGTTGCACTAGAAACATAGGCCTTGAGTGAGTGTGCCGACGGAGGAATTCCTCCTCTGTGAGGTTCAGTTGGCAAGTTCAAGAATGTCCTTTGTGTCCGCCATTTGCCGATGACCCAGGTGCAGCCGCTGGAAGGCGAGGTGGTGCAGCGCGCCCCCCGTCGGTCCTCGGTTTCGTTCAGCTATGCTAATGTGGCCTTTGCTTCAAATGCACAATCAATAGTTCTGCCGTAGTGCGGGGTTAGAGCCGTTGAACTTTGGCCTGGAGAGTGAGGCGGAGGGCAGAGTGGAGAGCCAGCATGGCTGATTCGTCCCCAAGGGTCGGTAGATACCCCACCAGCTCCCAGAAGGAAACCACAACTCATCAACGGTGCAGGTCTGTTGGACGCGGTCGAGATGGCGATGCGCGATGTGGGGTTGAAGGCCGAAGTTGGAGCTTTCTCTTGAAATCTCCCCAGTCGTGGAAATTGGAGCGGTCGTCGATGTAACAGAATCACGCCGCGGCCTTGTCGTCCATGTATGATGACGCTATGTGCAGGATCATCGTGTCGAGGAAGGACCAGTGGCAGGCAGCGGGCTGGGGACATAGCGTGGCGTCCCCCGTCGTCGGTGCCAACACCGTAAGGGAAGTGGTTGTTAGGACGCCAGTCCCCATGACGTCCCAAGTGCACGCCATCGTGGCATCTTTGTGGGCCCTCCCTGAGCCAAGAGGGGGGCTCTCGACTGGGCCCGGGCCAGGTCGAGTTGGGCTGGCCCGGCCCGTTTGATAAGAGTCGGGCCCACCCCATGGGTAAATGGGCTAGCCTTGGATGGGCCCGTCCCCTGCGACCCTAATGGGCTCCCTTGTGCGGGAAGGTTGGCTAGGGTCGCAGGGGTCCTTCCATTTTGTGGGCGGCCTATTAGGGTTTGCCGGCACAAGGAAGGTGAAGAGGCCTAGGGGACGTTGGCGGAGGCGGAGGGGGGAAGACCCCGTTCCGGCAGGGCTTCATGACCCCCATGGGCCGAGTAGGCCGCGGTCGCACTGCTGTGGGTCGCCGGTCCCCCACCCTGCACCGACGAGATCTCCACGAAGGCAGAGCGGGAGCGGCGACGGCAGGGCGATGGTGGAGGTGACTTCAGCAGCCCATAGTCCCTGCTGGAGAAGGAGTCCGACACCACCATGTCGGTCGTCCCCGATGGGGGTGACTTTCCTTCTCCTTGAAAGGTCGCAGCTGCAACGGGTCCCTGTGTCGCTCCTTTCCAGTCGGCGGCGGCCCACTGTTGTCTCTCCTGCTAGAGCTCCTGCAGCTGAGCATGGATGGCCGCTAGAGCGTCTGCGAGGGCCTTTGCCCATGATTCGTCCTTGCGGGCTGGGGACCCCCACTCGGACATGTTCTCCATGATGAGGATTGTTGGTTCTGATACCAGTGATACGATCCTTCTCAGAACATATCGTGTTACACAACGTAATTCAACAATTCCAATTGAGATAGTTCAAACTGATCCGATTGATAGCAGGTTGGAGAGGGAGGGGGGAGGGGAAGAGGAGAGTTCTCGGGGTAGATAAGAGGAGAAACGGGAATGGTTGGGCAGGGCTGTCAGCTTCGCATCGAGGAGGGCGCGTCGACCTACGAACCACAAGAGGAGAGGTGAGGAAAACCCAGAGAGGGAGGTAGGAGAGGGAAGTGAGACCTTACTTCTGATTGCCTGCCTCTTGTCGTGCCAGTGCCCCTCCTTAAGTAGGGGAGATGGCATCGCGGGCCGGTGCTAGCTTGCCTGGCCCGTTACCGGCCTGTCTTACGAACATAAACCTTACGATGGATCATATCAAATTGCAAGATGTGGACTCTCCTGCAATGTCATATGGCATCATCTCGGCCATCCAAGTTTATTCAAAAAAATGGAAGGCTGAGATCTTTTAGATTCACATAACTTTATTTAAGCCTTTTTTCTCTTCACAAGAAAGATAACTTAGAAATCCTCGATTGATCAAGATTGTAGTTATATTTCTTTGGTCAATAATAGAGTGATTTTAGTTGAGTTGTTTATGCTCATTGTGGTGCAAAAATATTGTCAATACATCAAAATAAGGAGAATCATCACCAACATGCTAGAATATTGCATAAGTGAAAAATGAAGTGATTAACAAGCTTTGAAGTTTATTTTTGGAGATTTTTGGGTTGAAATATATAATCTTTGTTACTTTTGAGTTATAATGAGCTAAAATGGCATTTAGATTAGAAAACCATAGATATTTGGATTGAATCCTCACCATTTTTCTTCAAGTTAGCCACAAATGTTTTACAGCTACTTCATATACCTATTTCTCACCCATTACAAAACTAAATCTCACTATTTAGGTGGGGCCATTGAGTCTTCATGATTTTTAGATGTTAAATTATGGGATCCATATTTAGGTACTCTCATGTCCATATTGCGTTATCTTTGGAATACTCTATTCATCGAATTTCCATACACAATCATGCATCCAAGTCTGACATCCATTGCTTGGTTAATTTCTTCACTTTCATTAGATTTCATTAATGGGTTCACTTTTTAGCCTTCACAAGTAAAATTTGATATTAATTTTATTCCACTTCACAAATTATCCTTTATCTCTCTAGTTTGTGAAAATAAAGTATTTGTAAAATTATATTACAAATTTAGCTCTCAATTCACCAAAAGTCAATGGGTTAGTCAAAGTCAATGCTCTCAAATGTCAATATTATAGAAAGTAAAAAAAAATATTTATGATAATCCTTATATTATCCTCTTTATGGAAATATAAAAAATGAAAATTTATCCCTTAAAATTTAATAAGTTGACTTGGTTAACACACTCACATGAGTTGACTTGATCATTGATCTCTAATCATACTTTTAATCCAATTCTAATATGTTTTGACTTATTCAGATTAGAATACTTCTTAAATTTATTACGATAAATAATATCATAATTTTTATGTCCCTTTTCATCTAATTCGACCTAGTTTGATTGAGTCAAGTGTTTTAAAAAAGTCAACCATTTCTTCTACTGGATTTGACCCGTACTCAACTTCATACTTGTGTATACGTATTCCAGTGAGTTCAAACTTTAATATATATATTTTGATTTATGAATTGTGTGCCAAAAAGACCACAATATTTTCTTCCGTCTTTAGGATGTAGTAAGGAGTCTTCCTTGGTATGATAAGAGATTGGCGCAATGAATAAGATATAGTTAAATCCATGGACGATGAGGTTGAAATATCAAAGTTGTTCTTTGACAATTTTTGCCCCACATTATTACTTATTAGAACGACAGATTAGGGTTTGATGATTAAACATAACCTAAGTCATTGGAGAATCTTTTATGGATGATGGAATTTAAATATACACAATAATCAATATTAATGAATGTTCCGAGAGAGATTTGACATACACTGTTGTATCTTCTAAAACATGATTACCTTAACCTGCATTTTTTAGGTTACTTAATCATCAAAGTTGTTAACAAACCTAATACATAGACCCTACGGGTCAGTGATTAGATGCATTTTTCGTACCTTAACCTGACCATATTTACATGTTTATTTGCATTAAATTAGTTATATGTGCATGCTATCAAGTTTAAAATGATTGAATCTATTTTAGAATGGTATTTTCAATTTCTGGGAATTTTTATATCTTTTTGGAGATTTTTATAACAAAAATTTTTGAAAGAATATAATTTTGTGAGCAAGAATATGATTTTGTGAGTAAGAATATGATTTTATGGAATTTTTTGACATTAAATTCATAAATATATGATTTTTCTAACTCAAAATATATATTTATTTGTATTTTTGGGCCTTAATTTTATTAAATCTTAATTCTAAAACTTATTTTAAATATTTTTAGTTTGCGCTGCCACAATGTCACCATTCGATTCGTCGAACAGTGATGAATCATACTTGAAGATGATGATTGCCAGCAACCAATTATTAAGTCAGGTAATGATTGGTGTTAACCAATCATTTGACTAAATCGTCATGGCATTTAAAACTAACAATCACTTTTTACTTTTCAGGCGCAAGGCTGACATGGACGAATAAAAAAAGACGATCTTTTTTTGCGTTAAATGTTTGAGTGGATTGAGGTAGGAAAAGACAAAAAATAACTTTTTTCTACTCTCTCTTTAGAATGGTCAACAGGTGATGGTTGGGATATGGCAGCAGGACATGATGCCACGTGTACATGTGGCATGCGTGTACACGTGGCATGCACATGTCGACATTTTATTGGACAAAAAAAGGGAAGTCTCTCACTTGGCACATGCTGACGCACTGCCACATAAGTTGCACAAATGGTAAAGTAAAAATTATTTAAATAAAATAATAAATTATTATTCCCTTTTGTCTTTTTCCCCTACAAGTACACTTGCGGACCGCAAAAAGTGGAAGTGAAAAACATGAGAGACGAGGAATCTCAAGGATTTGATAGTTTAACTGAAAACGGAAAAAGAAGAAGTGTCAAAGTCGATGATGAGGAGAGAAAAAATAAAGGGGTGGGATTGCTCCAAATTCAAATGGCAATATCTGCAATCCACATGTCCGTTTGAGCTGAAATTTTCAGCATTGCCTTTGATTTATAAAAGACATAGATCATTCTGAAATTCATCTTGAACTTGCTTCCTACTCATGTGGGTTGATTGAAATAGTGAGATTTGAGATCCTTCAAGTGTGCTCTTGGTGTCTTTGGTGTGTGGGAATATCACATTTTCACTACCAAACTACCTTCTTACGCCTTCATAATCTTGTTCATGCACGCGATCAGTATCGTATAAGACATGTTCTCTACCTCACTTACGTATGGCTTCACATAATCACAACTTTGAATTATAGCTATTTATAACCTTTTACTCGATATCACTACCTCGCCTATTAAATTTGTGTCTTCATCTACTCTCATATCAATTAAAACTATAGTAAGAAAAGTGAATCCTTAATCATCATTCCCTACGGAGACGATCCATAGTCATCACTAACTAAATAATAAGTATTCACAATATATACAAGTATATATTTATTGAATAATCTCAATCTCAAAAGGCAAGTTAAAACCCTAAATTTGAGATTATCAGTCCCACTCTCTAAAGTTTGGAAGTTGGTGGATATACCCTGCGTTTGTGTATTTTTAGAAAAAAATCATAATGATTTTGAAAAAGAAATCTAGAGAGCATAAATAGTTCAAGTAACCCATTTTTTATATCCATGTGACTTATTCTTGAGTGTCCTTCTCTCTTTTCTTTCGTTCTTCCCATGCGATGCTTCTGATCAGACTACATATGAGGAGATCCACTTGACACTTTGAACTACCTTGTGATGTGAGTAGATGTTTTTGATGAGAACATCTAACACTTTCAAATTCTTTTGGATATGTTGGGTTGGGGGGGGGGGGTCAAACATTCAGACAGTTTAAAGAGACTCAGATGAGTTGCACAAAGATTGTAGGATTTATTTTGTGCCAGTTTATGTAATTATATATGTTTTTTAAAATTTCATTTTTATTCAATATTTGTGTTTAAAATTTTATGTTTTATGTATAAATATTTATTTCCATTGCATAATCAATTTTCGGATAGACTTCCGCCATGAATCCAAATAGTGGTTTGACAACATGGTTTTAGGCTTTGATCAACTGGATAAATGTATCCATGATTGTTTTAGACACTGGTAAGGTTCTCAACATGTGAAACTACCAACTTATCACTCAATGGTAGCATGATGGATGTGCCCATAAATTGAACCAGATAATAATTAAATTTTTTAAAATATTTCTGAATTTCACACAAACGTCACTTTATTCATGTTCATGAAAAAAGCCCCATGCCCCTATACCATTTAAAGCATAATAAAAAGGGTATTATTTAAATTCTAAAAATGTAGGTGTAATTTATTTCACAAATAATTAAATCAAAATCATTGGAGGGATAAATTAATAACTGTTCAGTCAGAAAAATCAGGAAAATATACACTAAACTATATTTATAAAATATATACAATTTAATGTTAATAAATTACATAAAAATATAATTTTGGATTTATTTAATGTAATAATTTAATTTTTATCTTTTATATATTTTTTCCATTTATCTGTATGTAATCATCATCCTATGGATTGTTGCCTTTTCGTAAAATGCATATGTATTTTGATGGATGTTCAAATCTTATTATGATATGTCAATCATTAATAAATGTGATTACATTAGCTCAGACATTTTTATGCATTTTAATAATTATTCATATGAGGATAAACCACTTTATATGGTTCAAACCATGTAACTTACACATTCATCGGATAGCGACCATGTATATAAAGGCATATGACGTTTGACTATCTGGTCAATGGGGAAAATCAAGGAGTCAGGCCACCCGATTTCTATGACATGTAAATAACCACGTACTATGACGCAAATCAAATAACCAGGTACCATTTTCCAGTAAAACATGATGACCAACATGTACTTCTCTGCCTAACCTATATTTATGTATGAATTAATATTTTATTTTGTAAGAGCTTAAATCTAGATGCAAAAAAATAAATCTTTATAATATTTTGAAGTTAATCTTTATAATCTTAAAAATTAATATTTTATTTTATGCTATAATGTTTTTTAAAACATTTTGAGGTTAAATTCATGGAAGAAATGCAATTATTAGATTTACCTTTTATGGCTTATAAAGTGAATGGAAAACTTGCAATTCTGTGAGTTCAAAATTGAAGCAGTTATTATGTCTTTTTTTCCTCTATTGTAACTATTGCATTTATGGCTATTGCTTACTTACCCTTTCAATTTTTGAATCCATATCAACGGATCAAGCTCTAGTTTTCAATTACATCTCTCCCTCTCAATGACTATTCCTTACTAACCCTTTTCAATTTTTAAATCCATATCATCAGATCGAGCTCTAGTTTTCAATTACATCTCTCCCTCTCAATTACTATTTCTTACTAATCCTTTTTCAATTTTTAAATCCATATCATCAGATCAAGCTCTAGTTTTCAATTACATCTCTCCCTCTCATGTTCAAAATCAAACTACAAAGAGAAAGCTTCAGATTTTGGCCTTCAACAAAAACTTACTGGCTCTTTTTGAGAGAACTTTCAATACCAAGTTTGTTTCCAACATAATTAAAGGTACATTGGAGTTGTAATCACATTTTTTGGTGCATTTTTGAAGAAGTAACAAGGAGAAATATATTTTACCCATAGAATTTGTGCCGTCAATGACCTTCACCTGGATATTATTGTATGGAGATTTTTTATTAATGTTTTTGAACAATTTAAATTTAAAGGTTATCACTAAAGTCCATAAAAATTTATTTGCTCTAGATTTATGCCATTTTATGCAGGATTCAAAAAATTACAAGGGGAACAGTAATGTGAATCAATAATTTAAGCCATTCATGATCTCGAGCTAAAGATTACCAATTGGGGATTTCTGCTAACTTCTTTTGAAATTTTTAAGAACTTCAATGTTATATCAAACACCTATAAACATCCACATGTACCATAAGCATGATATTTGATGGATTACTAAAGAAATTGAAAGCGGGAGAATATTGTGACTCCGGATTTGTACTGATAGCAACCTCGTGTTAAAGATCATTTTCTGGAGATTTGTGCTAATTTTTGGGTGGTTTATTGAGATAAATAATATTTATAACATTTATAAGAATACTTTTACCTTTGTGTTACCTCTATCTCCTGTTGTATATTGCTATAAATTTAATCTTTCTCATGACCCAGTTTATCATCATTTTCACACCTGTAATCTTGCATATTTTTCCTCTTCCTCTTGCTTATAACTTTCAAAATAATAGAAAAAAAATGGATAAAATCTCTTCATTTGAAATACAAGTAATTGCTTATAAGAATCTGAATTGTAAAATGATTTAAGAAAAATCGGTTCAAAAATTATCAACGAGTAATTGTTTATAATTTAGTCTCTCTTGAGTCTGCTGATATTGTTTCATCCATTATTTTTAAATTTATATGAAAGAGGAAGAGGAAAAATCAGCAACATTACAAGTGTTAAAATGGTGATAAACTGGGTCCTGAGAAAGATTAACTCTATAGCAATATAGAATGGGAGATAGAGGTAACACAAAGGGAAGACAAGAATCTGGATAGAGGTGAAATTAATGTATATTGAACCATTTCGTTATACTTCATTCAAAATTCAAGTTATTTTTCATTGAGGACTAGCTTGAAATAACTTTAGGGATTATTTCTTATTGAGTATACTTGAACATATGTGTGGTTGAAATTATCTTCATCTCTGTGAGTATTGGTTGAAACTATACTTTGTTTAACATGTGTTTGCTTGGGAGCCATTAACACGAACTTGCTAAGGGCTCAACATCAAATAGGGCTGGATACCCCTGAACATCATTGAGGATTAGCTTAAGCTCTATAAAAAAAAATCAACTTAGTCATCCCTATCCTCCATCCCATTCCCTCGGTAGGTAAAAATTATTTCACGTAGCTAACTAGATTGGAGTGAATAAAATTTAAAGCATCTAATTCACCCCACTCTTAGGTCACCAAAATCTCAATTAATAAAATATATTTCCTTATCACCATAGTAAAATACATTAAAATATTAATATATATTCCCTATGCTGGAGATCTTTTCTCATCACTAACGAGTCAAATTATTTACGAATAAAGGTTTATATTTCTTTATTGATTAACTCAAATAAGAACGAAAAATTATTACCATTTATTTGAGTTTATCAATCTCATGGAAATAAAGCTGTTTTACTGTCCATAAATAATTTTTTGAGCATCATGTGTACAGTTTACATGAATTAACAAAGATAAATACATATCTACTGCATTATTTGATTATAACTTAAAGATAGATCATTGGGATTCTGAATAAGAAAGGAGAGATTTCTCAACCATTGAGAAAAGAGGAAGAAACAAGTAGAGATATTGGATGATTGAAGGCCATTTAATTAATTGATAGAGGGATACTTTTTAACTTTATTGAGGGTCAAAACCCTTTTTCTCTAATGATATATTTTTGTTTTGTATCAAGTTTACGGTTATTTAGTTTTTAATTATTTTTTAATATAGCAGTAAACATGTTTCCATAGAGAGTGGCTCTTAGAATGGTTTTTTTAGAAAGATCAAAAAAAAGTTGTGAGAGTTCGGAGTATGAACAAATGGGAATAGTTAAATCAGGGTACATATCCAATGAATACTAAGACACATCACCTAATAATTCTTCATATCTCAAGAACTTGAGATGTATGGGCTGTTTAATTTCTCATTGAAATGCCATATTATTTTACCTCTATAAGAATACCATACATCCTTTTCATTTTTTAGCGGTGGACTCTGACATTTTTGACCTTGTGAAGTATTTTTTTCATGTTCATCTACCTAGAGTTTTGTATTCATTCAATATTTATTTAATATAATTGAGATGAATTATTGCTCTCAGAGGCAAAAACTGAGATTGAATCTAGGGCTCTTTCATAGAAATAAATTAGTGGGAAGCAGAGATTCATGCTTTTTTATTGATAACCATGCTAGGTGTTATATTTATATCTCACCATTAATTTGTATACTAATTTAGATTAAGCACATATTATATTCATATATAATCCCCTAAAAATATATTTAATTCCCTATATAATCTTCCATACTTCTAGGTGTTCTAAAAATTTTAGCTACCATTTTTTTTATTTCTCAGTTCAAATATCTTCTTGACTCACTTATACTTAACTAAGTTACACCGAAAGAAATAAAATGAATCATAATATTTATTTCTCAGCATCAATATTTGTTTGATTTCCTCCACCCATCTTTCAATTCATTAAAATTCCCATATTTAAAATCAATGATTATCCTTGGTTTTTTGAAGAATAAATGTCATAATTTGGTTCCAAATTTAAATTTATTGAAAATTTACATTCTCTTAAAATATTTCATTTAGAATTTGAAAAGTTACAGCGCATTTTGGGTGATGATGCATTAAACTTGGAGGAACCTAGATGGATCTAACATTTTCCCCTATGTGTAGCCAAACAGTAAGATTGGATCTTATGGTTGACTAAATGAGATGGTTCATATACACTCACATCGGTGCGCCACATGCAAATTTCAGGATACGTTGATAGTATTTATTTAATCGTATTTTGGGTTATTGATAACTTGAAAATTAACAGGATTAATTGATGAATTTTACATTATATTTATGTGCTTCAGTGACCATATTTGTATGTTATCATATAAAGTTGAATATTAATGAGTTAAATTTTGATTTTACTATTATTTCTAATTTTTTATCATTTTCTACATTGTATTTAACCTCATTTTATTGAAGACATATTTTTTACAGGGCCTTAAATATTTGGCTAAAGTTTGGTGAGGGCTTTCCTAATTTTTCTGGAATTTTTCCATATTTTTATATAATTTTCTGACCAATATTTAGTTAAGAAATGAATTTTTCGTATTTAAATAACATATATTCTATTTATTTGGCATTTATAATATATTTATATATATATCAAGGGGCATCCACATCATTCGCCAAAAATTCGGGTGAATAAGTGGATGAATATTATTTAATCATTAAGAAAGAGAAATAATGGGCCAATCATTAGTTCGGACTTCAGAATTTACGACATGGCACGGTCAGCGAGAAAGGTATGTTTTGATTTTTTTTAATAAATACCGTGTCAGTTAGCCGCGTGCATTAAATGCATGCAGCAACCGGCACACGTGCTTTTTCTTTGCACGTAAATTGGTTAGTCGCATGCATTTAATGCACGCGCTAACCGACACACGTGATTAAAGATGCATGCGGTGTCGATTCGCCGCGTGCATTTAGTGCACGCGGCAACCGACACACGTGGGTTGAAATAGTCAAATATTGGATCTTATTTTGTCCTTTTGTGCTTTTTTTAAGAAACAAATAAGAGAAGGGCGACGTGGCTTCTTCCTGGCCGTTTAAAAAGAACAAATATTCTCCAATGATTGTGGGCGGCGGACGCAGACAACCACGTGTCAGATCGTGATCCAAGACGTGGGAAAACGATGAAATAATGCGGCAGCCAATCAGGAAGCACCTCTTCCTAAGTCATTGGAGGAGAGATAAATTAAATCCAACGGCTAGGATTAACCCTCAGTAAAACGGCGATATCCTGAGATCTAGCCGTTCGATTGGGCTGAAATTTTGAGGGCATGTTTGTCTTTTTCCCCTCTACATTTCCTATGGTTGGATCTTTAAATAGAGGTCTGGAAAAGGGCAAAATTCACAATTTTGAAGTTCTCTCCAAGGATTTGGCCAGGAAGGACACAAGAGTTGCTTTGGAAGTTGACAGATCTTGATTCTGCACTCAAATTTGTAAGTTTCTGATTTGTATTTCAATCTTCTTCATGAAGAATTCTAAAACGCCAAGGCATGGGCCAAATGTACATGCCCTAGAAGTTGTTTTGAATGAAATTAGCACTGCCTTTTGATTCTGATTCAAGATCTGGTTTTTAATCTTTAATTCTACATCAATTTTGAACATTTCTGCAATATTAGATTTTTAATTAGGATCGGATTTCATCATTTCCCCAAATTCTTCAATTTCTCTCTCTAGGTTAATTTGTCTAGTTTCTCTCTCTAGATTTCAATTTTTATTGTTTGGAAATTTAATTAAATATATAAAAACCTAAAAATAAAATTTGATTTGAAAATTCATGCATCTTGAAGTCCAATTTAAAAATCCCTTTCTTGATTATTTAATTCCCAATTTCAATTCATAAAAATTGTCTTAAAGTTATATAATAATTGGGAAATTAAGAATCCAAATTAATCTGATCTTATGATTGAAATAATTCTATCTTAAGCTTTTTGACAGAAATATTTAAAATCAAATTTAAGTTTTTACTTAATTTTGATTAATTAAAAACATTATTAAGTATAATTAAGATTTATTAATTGCAAAATTAATTTGCATTTGAAGTAATTTATTAAAATTGGATAAAAATTCTTACTTGCTGCCTCCTTGTGGTTCGAACCCTTGCTTCCTCTATATTCTATATTTAGTGATTAAGGGTATTTATAAATTTTATTGTATAAGTCTAAACATCAAATCAACGACATATTTACACGAATTTTTAGGCTTATCAGTTATCATCCAATGGAATACCTTAAAATTGAGATCAAAACAAAAACGTTTAGTAAAACTCTATGTTTCAACATGAAGACTACAAACTCATACATGGTCCTCCTTCATTATAAACTTAGGATCCAAATCTATTTAAAAACCCAGGTCCACTTATTCAAGATGAAGGACATAAAACTATTTTATAACACTATATAGTGTAGATGAAACCTTTAATTTGGTGGGAAAAAATCTAAGGCTGCATCCATCAAGTAACAAAGGTACTTCTTAAACAAAACTCAGTGAATGGCGGAACAAAATCTACAACACATGACAAGAAAGTACTCTCAGATATTACAAAAAATTGAAAGTCCCATGAGATGGATGCTCAAGAAAGTATCATGATTGATGGAGAAAACTTTAATTTATAAAATACTTCTTGAGATTCTGATCTCCACACAGAGAATGTCAATGATATCTTCCCAGATAGTGAAGTGTAAACTGATTAACTTTAGTAGAGTATAATTATTAATTATTGGAATGTAATATATCATACTCTAGGCCTTAAAATCATTTATCTCGTGTAGAAAATGTGTCCTAGACTAACCCATGATGTGGTACAATTGATGACAAGCATTATTTTATTGGCTCAATAACTTTATGTCAGGTAGCCCATGTCCCTGGGGATGATGCTTATATTGAGTCACCATTGGATGACATTGAAAAGATATGAGTGGAGTATCCTAAATGAAAGGCTCACTCTTATATCATTGAATGTTACATATCCTTCATGAGCTATTAAGGTAGTGTGAAGGCATAGAACCTATGACATGACCCCGAATGATGGAGTCATTTGATGAGTAGAGTCGACCTTATTGATATTTGATAATGAAGAATATATTAAAGGTTCAAAATGGTGAGGGGCTATACATTATATGATAATAGAATACACATATTTAAGTGGACCAGGAGGTGCATGTGCATGGAGAATAGTTTTTGACATTATAAGTGCATACCTCAGGATTTTACTTATCCCTAAACATTGTTTATAGTTCATAAATAATTTTCACATGAAAAATAATCAATTCATTGTCCTTGAAATACTTAAATTGATTAAAAATGTTAAAGGTGAACCTTTGGAATGAAAATCCTAATCCCTTAGTTTGTCGAACAAACGAGGTGTCCTAGATTTGTCCGAGGGGAAAGAGCATGAGGAACTGTAAGATTGATCTAACATAAAGGTATAAAATTAATAAATATTACTTTTACTGTGGTAAAAACTTCCATTTTTAGAGGAACTATATTATGTATCTCACTTAAACAGGTTCAAGCAAATTGACCCATGTATATGTTTTAAAATCTAAGAAATGGATAGAAGTTTAAAAGAGACAAGATGGAGTTGAGGATAGGAAATATTCCAAAGGTTTAAATAATTACTAGATGGAAAAAGAACCTAAAGCTTTTCTTTCATTGAATTTTATTTTTATTAAGATGAAATGATTGTGTTTCGAATATAGTAAAGAACATCACTAGTGATTCAAACCTACTTTTTTTCACTAAATGTTGTGAAAAAATTTTGTGCCACTTATTCAAGAATTTAATGTCTTATCTGAAGTGGTTAGGGAAAAAGTCCTTTGTATATATATTACTATCATCAAGTTAATGCTGCTCTTACAAAGATCCAACATGTACATTATTGGCTTAAAATGGATCTTTACATGTATATATATGTTAATATTGACAGGTATAATCCACAACTTGTTGCAAATGGGTTCACCTATCAATAATGCTAACGTGGAAATGTTTAGCATTGTAGTCAAGATGCCAATGATATACCTATTGATTTTTTAAAAATCCCCCCACGGGGATCCTTACAACCACCTATTCATAAATTCACTATCACATGTGTATTGTGAGACTGAGTGGTGAGCCATAAATCCACAATCCATCAAAAGAATTTAGTAAACATTAAGAAATTTTGTGAAACTAATTCAACCCCTCTCTGTCAAATCATCGCCTGCTTGATAGTTTCAACCCCCTTTTGGCACATTCACAAACACATTTGTTGTGTTGTTTGAGTTGAGACACTACAGAAATGTAGTTTATATGATCTCATTCCATTAGATTTCTTACATCATCTACTCGCTTCCACATGCCCCACTTTCACAATGGTGGTGATAATGAAAAACTCAGGGAATGCCAGGTGATTCAATAATGTATCATAGAGCCCACCTTATCCGTTTTCCCCAATAGGGGTGCATGTTAATAGTTTTCTTTTTTTTTCGAATAAATAAATCCATTGCAAGATTGCCATGAACAGGTGAAAAAATATTATTGTTTCTCCTCTTAGTCTATACCACATAAATTCAAGTTTCATGCGACAATTTAACTTTAAGGCACCTATGTATTTTTCATAGGACTTCAATTATAAACTCCTCCTCATCAATTGCAGAAATTTTATGAAAAAAAATCTGAAATATGTCCAGGTTAAAGAGGTCGCACTCCATATACAGTAGGTGGTATATGATTTTGATTTGGGAGCTTCAACGTGATGAAAGAAATAATACATCATCAAAGAGATGACTTTGAGATAGGGGTTTCGGATTAGACTAACATTTCAAAGTTATTGATTGAATCACTCAAAAAATTTGGAGCACAGCCTAGGGATGGATGGTCAATAAGAAAGTGATCAATCAAATTTTTTTATGAATCAATGAACTTCTGACAAAGATGGATCAGCTGAACTGATCCTGATGAATAAAATAATAAATAAATGAGTTATTTCCGTCCCTTTCATATTCCCTGCTATGACCCGCTCCCTCAAAACAGATGTAAAGATATATATATTTATACGTGTGAGTGAGTACTTGGTATGCCATTTGCAGCGTCCAATTGAAGGATGGACCCTTCCCAATTCTTGAGAAATTGGAAAACCGAACCATCTATTTGGATTGGTGGTCCGATTATAATGTGGATGTTCTGGTTCATTGGAACTGACCTATCAAGTTACAGTATGGACAAGAGTATGCCCTTGAATACTGCCGTAAAAATTGTTATGCATTCATCCAATTACTATAGTATTTATGACTTCATTTCATGTTTAAAGACCTTCAAGAACCAATTACTATTAAAAATATCTATTTAAGAGACCAGAGTAAATTTATGAAACTGGGGGAGTCATCAATTTGATGGCTATGGATATGTCCCCGCCTAGAGAATGGATTCTTCCAATAGACAGAGAGCTTATGAATTTTTGTCATGCTTATAACAATCCGAAGAACATAATGTAACCACTGGAGAAAAGAAGGTATTTATGTTAGAGGAGGAGTTTTACTCGGCTAGGACCTCACCAGCGACCTCGCCATCGACCTCCTGTTAGAAACATAAACAAGATTAGTTAGTAAAATAAATGAATATTATATACTCGTTAGAGACTAAGAGATTAGTTAGTAAATATAGGTTCAAATCTAGATTAGGATTAAACATAGATGGTTAGGATCAAAGACAGATTAGGATTCAACATAGACGGCTAGGATCAAACCATAGAGAATTATAATGATTGAGATTTTATAGTAGGATATCAGATGGGTATACAGCACCGATCGACGGCTGTGATCGGTGCACCCAACTTGTTATAACGGTTAGATTTAAACATTAGATATCCGTTATAACAGATGGGTCTACGGCACCGATCGACGGCTGTGATTGGTGCACCCAACTTGTTATAATGGATGGGATTAAACTACATTTAATATCCGTTGTAGAACTGCTACAACGGATATATGAAACAGAAGTTCTTTTAAAACTACTCTATATGTAATGTAAATATGACAGTGATGCAACATATATTGGCTATGGTTATGAGCTGGCGAGTGGCGACTCACCGGCCCGAATGCTCTTACGCCAATCGCATGACATGGCTTTCCGTAAGCCGGTGGACTACGGGACTTCGTTCCTCCCTCGGGGTCGTCCACGTTAACCGTCGACATCGCGCGCGGTGGCATGGCCCCGGGCCCTACAGCCTCGTAAAAAATTAGGCAGCGGTGAGTCTTAAGAGTTTTGAGGTTCTCTTCGCGTCCCTCTCCAGTACGCATAAGATCCCATTTACAATGAACTAAGGGATTCTCCACTTGACTGCAGTGAATGCTATCGCAGGAGCCTTTCCCAGATACAGGCTGTCTATCGATTTTGCCGTACAATTTCCACGATCTCTTTGTTATGGACTTGGAGCCTTGGACACGTGGATATTCGCCCACATTAGAGGAAGAGCAGTAGGGAAAGAGCTCTCTCTCTCTCTCTCTTCTCCCCCTTATCTCTTCTTTCTCTCTCCCCCTACCTCCCTCATTCCCTCCATCATTTTCTCTACATACACCAATACATCTATCCAGTCTATGCATCTATTTCTGTATCCAACAACCTCTCTCTCTATATTATTGTTAGACCATCCGTTATCTACATCCTCCAAGAGAGTTTCACTTTATCTGTTTCTAATGAAGAGTCTATGTCTACTTATCTCTCCTTCTCTCCATCTATTTATCTACATATATCTAGATATATCTATCTAAATATCTGTCTATCTATCGACATTCCTGTCCATTTATCTCTCCCTCTCTGAGAAGCTCACGATAATTCATTAAGCCGCCAAACTTAAAAGTACTCCCCATAATTTTATTTACTTATGTATCCATTCATCCATCCATATACCTTTCAATTTATCGACGTGCCTATCCATTTCTCTCTCCCTCTTTCAGAACCTCTTCATAATTCATTCTGCCGCCAAACTTAAGGCCCTAGCCTGCGTCAACCTTCGTCTGCTTGCGCTGATAGAACCTAAATGGCGTTTCCCAGTGCCACGCGGCTCGAAAACACAAAACAAGCATTGAAGCCCGCCGCTCTATTTCTATCGACGTTCTTCTCGTCTTCACCGCGGTTAACTTATTCATATCCTGCGCCGTTATCCTAAAGTTGGATCGTATTTCTTTCGTTCCGGGCGAGTCGAAATAAGGATTAAATTGGCAATTGATTGTTTCCTGGAATAGGTCGACATGAGCGAGCAACTCATTGATCTTCGTCTTCTACTTGCTCCGAAGCGGTCTTTCTCTTCTTCGTTGGGCTTAATCTTGATCTCCCACGCCGAGGAAGTCAATGAAGGCTGGCGATAAGTTGCAGCTCTCCGTGACAGATGATAACTCAGTGGATACCGAATCCTGAGACCCCGCGGAAGTTGTAGAATCCGAGAAGTGGGCAGAGAAGCTGCCCAGAAGTATCCTGGAAACGTCGTCAGAAGTGGCGCCGATGCATCCCCTATCTTCTTGGGCTTTGGCGCCTGAAAATCGACCCAAGTATGAGAAAATTGACGATAGACGACGAAGAGACAAAGAGAGCGAGAGAGCAACTCACTGGCTGCACTCAGTGGCTTGTTTGTTTGTTGGCCGAGCTTCTTCTTCTTGTATGAACTGGTTTGCTCTCGGTACTTGCGAGCCATGACGACGTGCCAATGGTTCTTGACGGCGTTATCCGTCCTCCCGGAGAAGAGGCGAGCAATCAAGGCCCATTTGTTGCCGTACTCTCTGTGAGCCGCCATCAGTCTTTCCTCTTCCTCCTCCGTGAAGGCCCTCTTCTCGATCCTGGGGTCAAGCTGGTTGAACCACCTCAGCCTGCAGCTCTTTCCTAAAAATCATGCAAAACTATTCGTCAAAAACCTTGCTAAGAAAGCCATCAAAAGATTAAGATCGTCGGGGAGCATACCTGATCTCCCGGGGAGCTTCTCTGCGATGATATTCCAGTTCTGGGGCCCGTATAAAGCAACGAGTTCTCTGAGCTTAGCGTCTTCTGCTGGCCTCCAGTGACCCCTGCTAGAGAGCTTTATCAGGCCCATTTCGCCTCCTTTATCGCCAACTCCGAGCCCCATCGCTGCTCCCTCGGTATCGCGTCTCTCCAGACAGACGGTCCAAACGGGCTTCCCAACGTTGTTGCCTTCTTTACTGTGCGTAGCGTAAGGGTTAGGGCAGAAGGGGTTCATCTGGGAGGAGGCCAACCCTCTGCTTTTCTTCGCCATGCAAGTTTCGGAATCCGTTGTTCTGCCTCGTTCCTCTTGGAATCGATACACAGACATAAACTCGGTCATCTGGACTTCTGGCATCGGCGGAAATAGAGGGCTTGAAAGAGATAACGCGAGAGAGTTGCAGAGCGAGACGGAGAGAGTTTTGAATGGCTTGGGAGGGAACGAATGGCGAAAATGTTTATACGGAGACCCGCAAGGGACCCTTGTGGTCGCAGCAACCGTGGCGCCACCTGCCCCAATCTTTTGACTTGAAAAAGATCACTCTCTCCGGACGCAATCTCAACAGACCCTCGCCCAGACAAGGCCACTAAACAGCCGCTACTCCCTTAGGCGATGCGGAAGTGGAACGAGGCCTAAAAATGGCACCTTTCGTCTGCCCGCACGGTAGCTCTCTGTCCTTTGACCTTTGTCTTCCAGCGCGTGTGGCTCCAAGTTACTAACCCGCATTCCATTTCACTTCTCCCCCCTTCCCGAACCCTCTCCATGCGCATCGAACCTCCTTTTTTGTTTATTAACGTTCATTGTTATTGATGCATTTATTCGTCTCATTTCTGTACTTTTTTAATATATTTAATTTATTTATTTGTCTGTTGAAGTTTTAAATAAACTTAATTTTTATTTTATATATTATTTTGAACCTTCAACGCGTTTAACGTCACATCCCGGGGATGCCTAAGGCATGGACGCCGCCGCACAGACGGGCTCTGTGAGAACTGGTGATGCCGCTCGATTGCTTATTCTCTCTGCGCTGCCCTGTATTCATTGCCGATCGCTCTGTCACCAGCTCGCTAAACAAGACTTGATCTGGCGCTGGTGCGTTAATGGTGGCCATCTTGGAATTCATTCGCCGGCGATCACTTATGATGGCGCTCTTGCCTCCCTTCTTCCTCTTCTCTGCCTAAGGTAATGTCCGCGTTACTGCTGTTGACAGTTTTTTAAGACGGGGCAGGTGGCCAGGTGGTGGCGCTGGTTTCTCTCCTCGGTCCTGGTTGCCAAAAGATTAAGGAGGACTCCCCTGATGACGTCTCATTGAATTCGCCCAACCGCGTGAAACGAAACAAGAACACTTGTCTGGACTCTGCCGAGAAGGGTCTGGACGGACTGAACGGGACTTGACGAGGTCTTCTTTCAGCCATCCGTTACAGGGGCTCGCCGGCCGAATTATTTGACGGAACGGACGTGGAGGTTGCCTGTAGGCTGGACTAATCTATCGTAGTGTGCTGTGCTGATCAATCGGGGAGGAAAAGCAAGTAAACGGGAATTAACTAGAGTTTTCGTTCCGTTAGGAGTTCAGGACAAATGATGGGATCGCTTCCGTTCCGCGTGTTATCCATTCATGAACCTTAGGGATGAAAGGCGATTAACACTCACATCGGGGGGGTAACGTCGGCGACAATCAATCGTTTCTCCGGGAATTCTGCTGGCCACGGATCTGTCAGAAAAACACCTGAGCTGCCGTCTAAGGAGATCCTCTTCAGTGGGGGCAGCGTCGGAATCCGAAGGCGGAGATTGAGGCCCCGCATTGATGAGCCGGCGGACGGCAGCATTCGTGAGTTAAGTCATGGGCGCGTACATGCATGAGAAATTTAGGGTTTCGTGCTGTCCATGGAAGCATTTAAGCGTCTGTCGGAAATGGGCTGGATCTGAGGGAGCTGCGTCTATGGTGGAGAGAGGAAAGGTGGGCACTTGTGCTGGTTAATAAATCTGGCATCACCTTCGAATTCCTCGAACCTAAACCTAAATAAACGCCCGTTTATTCCTTTTATTTGAAGCGACCTGCCCATGAATGCTCTTTTGCACTTTTAGCTGCGTAATGCAGCGCTCATACAGGAAGTCGGAAACTCTAAAACGTATTTCTTTATTTCGTCCCGGCCAAGGGACCCGCATCAACCAACAACGCGCCGACCGCGGCGAGTTCCCATCTTCATATTTAATGTCTACAAGTTTCTGAATCAGTGCATAACGGGGCATGGACGACGAAAGACAGAATATCGCCGTGCCATCGCGGAGGTTAGAGCTGTCTCAGCGAGTTAGAAGGATGAAAGTGGATGATATCATGACGACAGTGAATGATAATTGATACAAGAGAAGTGCAAAATATCCATTATTTTTTTGTATCGGAATTTTTGAAAAGAAATTATCAACTTCTTACTCCGAATTGCCAGTGGAGTCCAACGAAGAGTTAATGTCTGACGTGCGACACTTGAACTGACTGCGGTTCATGACGATGTTCGATGAGTAAGCGTGTGATGCTTCTTGCGTGGGCCTGACAAGGCGCATCTCTTCTGCTGCTCAGTCAAAGTTCCAGGGTAGGAGAAAACCCAAAGTCGGATGGGTTAGCTCGCGGAATCTACGAGCGTTCACAGTCCTCGAAACGTAGAGAACAGCCTGGTCTCGGTATCCAATTTTTTTCCCAACTGGCCACGTCTTCATCGTGAGAGAACCTTCCCCGTACTTGCACGGTCGCCGTCTGGCTCGTCATCCGCCCACTCGTGGAATGCGTCGAGGGGATGGCAGAGCTACCCATGCGCGCCAATCACGGCAAGGCTCGTGGGACGCATGTGCCATCCGTGCGTGTTCATGCTCAAATCATGAAGCATCCGCAAGCGTGTCGAAAAGGTCTCTAGGATCTTAATTTCAAACCGGAAGAAAAGAAAAGCGTTGCCCGAGCTCCTGTTTTGATTGCTCTCTTCACTATCGCTCATTGCGTTTTATAATCATATCGGAAATGAATCGCACGTATTATTTGAGAGTATTTCTTCATCGAGATTTACTTTCGCAGGTTCTTGAGGGTTTCTTATCTTTTGTCTCTCAGTCGCTCTCCCTCGTTTTAATAATTCTGCCTTCTTCAAGAAATTATAGAATCGTTTTAATCATTCTGCCTTCTTCAAGAAATTATAGAATCGTTTTAATCATTCTGCCTTCTTCAAGAAATTATAGAATCGTTTTGATCATTCTATCTTCTTCAAGAAATTATAGAATCGATGCCGAAGGTATAAGCCAGGCTATCGTGTAAAAATTAAGTGACTTGTTTTTCTGTGGGTTGGTTTTGGTTTTTTCAGTTCTCGGTTTTAGAGCGAGGAATTATTTTGAGGGCCCGCAAAGTTTCTCCATGAATTTTAAGGGCCCGCAATCATTTTAGTTTGAGGAATTATTCTCTCATGTGAACATTTCCCGTGTTTTAGGAGAAACTTTGGATGCCAAAAGTCTCGCTGTTCTGGACCATTTTTTGTCTGCTTCTCCTTTGTGATTTATTGTAATAAAGTTGTCATGATAATTTTATAATATTTATTTAAGTAATTTTCAAGAAATGAGAGTTTAAAATTCATAAATCATTCGCTGTGATTCTTCAAGATGTCATGGCCCCCGCTGGACAACTCCCCGCTAATGTTCCTACAGGAACGAGGATGTCTTTGAAGCCGATGAAGGACAATTATCAATGTTGAAGTTATTTCCTAGCTCCGTTGAATGAGTGCGATCTGATTACCCATTTCTTCAGGTGATCCGCAAGAAAATACAGTCGAAAGTACAGATTTCAATCTCTGTTGGAATGTTCATCATCAGGTCCTTGGTTTCATGCATTCAGCCTCACCAGAGTAACGCTAATTGTAGAATCACCACGGTGAGAAATAATCCAAAGTGGCTTGGAAAAGACTGGAGAACACGTTCTCAAACAGATACTAGTCAAGAATCACGGAGCTACATCGCCAATTCAGTAACAAGAATAAAGGTACCTTTCCTACCGATGAATACGAGAAATATTTCAGATGAACTGTAGAATCCCTAGAATTAGCCGGTTCACAGACTGATGAAGCCCCTACAATATATACCTTCCTAAGAGGTCTTGGGACAGACTATGCTCAGTTTGTGGTTAGCATAAGGAAAAAATTAGTCGTCTTAATATTGAAAAGATCGTGGAAAATCTCAAAGTACGTGATACATTCGAATTTCGACCTATCAACAAGGAATAAATGAGAATGACTTCCCTCCACTAGCAAACAATATTAAAAGTCGAGGAACACACTTTTAACTTCTTTTCAATGCATAGATGGTTATCAAAGCAGGGGTTACTACCAAAGCCATGGAAGAGGAAGAAAAATAAATAATAGGTTCCAACCTAGATGTTATCTCAGTGCACGATTTGGACATAGAGCTAAAGAATGCCATGAATGATAAACAGGACATTTTCCAAATTGACAACCAAATTGCCGAAATCAATTTCAAAAATCACCACCACCTCATGCTTATCCAGTAAATTCATATGAACCATTTGGAGGAATTGCTACATGTGATAGAACTCTTTATTTGGAAGATGTGCTTCCTGCTTTCAAAATAACTAAAATTTTGCTTTCAATTTATAGATTAACTTCATATAATGATGTTTCTGTTGAATTTCATACCATATATTACCTTATGAATAAAAATTCCAACCAACATAGCCCTATTCAGAGGATCAATTAAGGGCTCAGAAAACATTTCCTAGAGCCTCATCCATGCAATCCCACACCATGTCTTGAAGAAAGGGCTTCATCAGAAACCTGGCACACTTGAGGTGGGCATCAATAATTTTGAGGTCTATAGTGTGTATTATTGAAATCTGATCTACCTGTCAATCAACTCAATAACCGTGTGCGAATCAGGATGTACTTCCAAATCAGAAGCCATTGTTCAAAATTAGTTGAAAAAAATGTAAAAATGATACCGTGACCATGTTTTATAGAATTCAAAAGATTAGTTGAAAACTAAATCTCTATAAAATTCAATATTTAAAATCTGATTGGGAAGGGATTATCCACGTCATTCATTCATTTAAGTTAGAAGGCATTGTTCATCGAGTGTCCTAGAACAAAATGGCACAGTCAGAAGAAATTACATACATCATATGGAAACTGCAGTTTCTCTACTTCATAAGTAGAATACTTAAAAAAATTCCCCTGATTATTTATTTAAAAAAACTTTGGATATTATGATAACCATACCATAGATCATATCCATAGAAAAAGATACATTCCATATCTCAAAAGTGTGTATTCATGTGATATACCTCATAGGATATCAGAAACATGTACTTCTCTACACATGGGTATGTTTTATATTTCCCGATATGTTGCAAATGATAAAAGCACCTCTCATTTTCATTCATTCAAAATTTCAAGATACTGCCTTTTTTTGTATCTGATTCTCAGATCAGGTATTTATTCTTTTACTATTAAGTAAGAATCCATGTGTACATTATTCTAGTGTTAAGTCCCTATCATTGGGCTGATGAAATTTCAATTCCTTTGACAAAAGAGCCTGAAAGAATTTCTAAATATTAATCATCTGAGAACAAAGAATCTGGTATGGATATTTCTATTACCCTAAATAGCTTTCTGGAGCCATTATTTGTATTTAAATCGAAGGTTCTTCATGATATTTATTTTAAAGAAAGTGTAGATCTAAAATATTCAAAAGAAACATGCACAAAAAAATTAATATATTGAAAACTAAATGATAAACTCATTTTTTAATTAAACAGCATTTCCATTATGCCTTACTGCATAAGTTTCTAATTCCTCAAAACTGACCTCATTCAGTTGGAGTTTAAAAAACATTATCGGGTACAAGCTATGGAAATAGAGATCAAAGCTGTAATTCAAGATCACACATGGTCATTAGCTAAAAAACCTAATGATAAACCAGGTATTACAGTTAATTATGACGTTCAATGCTTCTGATTTATAAAAAAAAAAGTATAATTTTCCGTACATGCATATAGGGTGTAAATCTCAAACACATTTGGCTGCTAATATTGAATAAGTAAACATTAACTTTTGTTTCTATTTTAAGAATTTGGATATATTTTTGAGGAGGGGAATCTAATTTTATAAAATAAAACTAGTGAATATTAATTTAAAATAATAATGAAAATGTGAAAAATTTAGTATAATGAATATAGGAAATTATTGATTTTTTATGGATGAATAATAATTGATACTAATTATACTACAATAACCAGCATTTTGGGATCCCCGGTTGATGGGCAAGTTGTGGCAATATTGTAAAACTAGTGAATGGAGGAAAAGTGATTTCTTGTCAAATATTTTCATAGCGATGGTGGTGCCTACGTATCGACGCCAGATAGGGGGAGAAATTATGTGACTTTACCACTACTGGTGGCTATAGCGATGGAGGTACGCAGCGACGATTAGTAGAGTTGGTGGTGGCGGTATGTGATGATGAAAATCTACTTCTTCCTCAAAGGTGATGTCGGCCGTTGTCGAAGGCGTCGTCCGATGGGTGATTCACTAAAGTGAATGTAACTACATGATGTGATGAACCTTAGGCGGAGATATGTGCAGGCCCTGACTCGTGGTGATTCGCCGAACTCTGAACTTTGGGGTGGGCGGCCAATGACGGTGTCAGTGACCTTCTGACCCTCGTCGGAGCGACGATGGCGGCTACGGCGTCGAACAGAATTGATTCCAATGGCAATTGCACATAACAGACGTGCTCGGCCCGTACCTAGGAAATCACTCGTGGCGTAGTTTTCTCGATAACTCTCTCACCTAATATAACCCGAAGATGGTGGAGTACAGTAAAAAATACACCGAAGAAATTAATGTAACGGGCGTGCAAGGGGACGGAGTACCTCGTTGGTGGCGTCGCTTGTCATCAAAATTCTTCATCGATACACGAATCGATGAAGGCAGATAAATGGGGACATGCCAGCATGGATACGAATACGGCTCGACTGATGACAGGTCGCGATGTTGGAACAAGATGTCAGAGAACAAAGGTGAGGAGAGAGACACAAACGATTGGAGATGGATGCGAGCAGCGGGCGGCAGCTCGTCGACGGGTGCGGGGCGAGACAACGGTCAGCAAGTAGGGAAGCGGCGAGGTGGCATGGCGAGCTTTTTTTCGACTCAAAACAGCGTACGTCTGAGTGGATTGCATGCGACGCGGTTATTCAGACCGTTCAGTTCATGGTAGTAGTGAACCGATGGCACAACCACGGACGATTGATATGGACAGGACTTGGATGCTACGGCCGGCGAGATGGCACCAGGCGAGACCAGTCTATGCGACCGTGGAAGGAGTTGGCCCCACAGTCTTCCGCAGGCATGTCGGAATGCAACTGCACTGTTGTTACAGGTGTGGACAATGAGTCCGTTTGTTCAACCGCGTGGAGCCGAGTCGGATCGCGCGGTATAAAAATGTCGAGCGAAATCGTCTAACATCAGACGGTGGAGCACGGGCTGAGCAAAAGTAGAAAATCATGACGCCAGCTCGGTGACACGTACAACCGGTGTGGAATAGTCAGTGATAACACCCTAAATTCAGTCTTTATTTCAAGCAATTCCACATAATTTTATACATTTAACGAGATTAAAAGGGTTTGTTAATCATATATTTACATGAAATTATGTTTTCAAGTGATTTCTGATTTTTTCCTAATTTTCTGTTAATTTTATGAATTTTTAGGGATTTATTTGAGCTTGAAATAATTATTTTTAAATGAAAATGGCAGGTTTATTATTTAATTTTGAGGTTAATTAGTACGGGGATAAACTACTCAATTTTCTAGAATTTTATGGAATTTTATAGTTTTTTTAAGGATTTATTGGATTTTTCTGAGATTTATTTAAGTGAGAAGTGAATTTTTCAAGAGGAAAAGGATTTTTTTATAAGGAGAAAATGAGCGTTCAATTAATTTTTACTCTTTAAGGGGCCTTTCGTAATTATGAGTTACAATTATATCCTTAAAAACAGCTCTCGGTGGTGGCATAGACACATTATGTAAAAGTTGCAGGATTTAATTGAAAATATGCTTGGTATTTTTGTGATTTCAGGAAAAAATCAGAGGAGCGAGAATGCACAAGGGGCATATTCACAATTACTTTTGGGCGGCGTTCAGCAGCAATTCCACACTTTCTAAAGGACTTTTGTGCAAAAAAGAATTCAAAATGCGCCCGCCAATGAGGGCACGACACATCATGGCGTGTTAAAAATGAAATGAATAAGTAAATGAATTTAAATCCAATGGCTTAAATTGGTTTAAAATTCATTTATCAATAACTTTTGATCCTGAAGTCTGATTGAGATGATTTTTTTTATGGATTTACTTGTCTTGATCCCCTCTTTCTATCTTTGAATCATTCAGATCAATCCTAAATTGATAGATAAAAATTAATTACTAAATGGGGGTAAAATGGTGATTTTCACTATGTAACCTAAGTATAAAAGCTGAATTTCGAGAGGGGAAGCTCATTCTGGATGGTGCTCTATCACAACTGCAAGACAGAGAGGAGCTCCAGCTTACATCAACCTATATGGTATCTTTTCTTCATTGTATTTGAACTTTTAGAGTATTTGGATGATGTTTTAGTTAAATTCCCTCTTCGTTCTTCTTGATCTTGATCTGAACTTCTAAATTGCTAGGCTTGAGAAAAATGTACAAGCGCGTACTAAGATTGAGAGGAGAGATTGAGAGATTTACCTAGCTGTTCCAAGTGCATATTAAAAAACTATAAAAAACTTCAATTTCTAGGAGATTAAATTTCCCTTTTTATTATCTAATAGCGTAGTTATTTATGAATTATCAAACCTACAAAACCAACCAAACCAAATCAAAATTTCCCTCTCAACCTCTCTAATTGACCCCTTTTATAAATTTTATTTTATAAGCTGAAATTGACAACAACAAGGGATTAAAATTTAGTAAAATTTACCCTTATTTTTGGCTTATCAGTCACATGACCAGGATTAGTCTCCCGATGGATGATTCTGGGCATCGTCGACGCGGAGGGAACTCGCGGGGCAAAGAATCGAGCAGTCACGCTCGTGCGCCGCTGGTGTATCAATGGAGAGTGACTGATGTCTTGGTGGCATGAAATAGTCAGCATGACCAGGATTATTCGCCCGATAAACTATTTTGGGCATCGTCAACACAGAGGGAAACCGGGAGGCAAAGAATCGAGCAGTCACGCTCATGTGCCACTGGTGTACCAAGGGAGTGTGACTGATGTTTTGGCCTGCATAATCCTCTCCTTCCCTGTACTCTGCCCTTCTTCTTCTTCCTCCTCCTTCTCCTCCCTCTCTTCCTTTTTGGGTGAGATCTGAAAACAAGAATGTAACTGCAACAACAATTTCCAAATCTGACATTGAACATGTCCATCATGGCCTTATATAGGACCATGATGGACCCATTACACTGTACACATAAGGGGCCCAATAAGGGACCCCTTTCACAACATTGAAAATGAAAAACATGGAGAAATATTAAAAATGGCTCGAAATAAAATGACAGGTGAAATGCGACGATACGGACGCGTCGTGACGAGTATGGTGAACTCGTCATGACAACACGAACATGAAATCGGACGAACAAAACCGGTAATTAAAATGCGAATGCGTGGACGGTCGTGCTCTACCTAGGGTATTTAAACCCGGGCATCTTCACAGTTGCTTTGGCGTGCCGGTTGGGCTGAACACGAACTGGTGATGATGCTGATGATGACGATGATTGCTCCAATGACGTTTCATCAACGTCATTTGGGCACACTCCACCAAAAAGTGATTACATAAGAAAAATAATAAAAACTTGAATCACAAAAAGATGAAGATTACACTACCCTCATCATTTGGCGCCCAACAGGCTCCAATTCTTTCCTCTTAAAAACTCTACATCGGACCCAAACAAGATTCTGAATGAAGTGATGGAAATATATGTTTTCAACAAGAAAATCACACATTCCATATCTCTTTCCATGTTCATTAATAGAATATATTCATTATGGTTTATATGTGATGCTTATAATGAAGCCCATGAATACATGATCAGACTTAGTGAATTATGACGGGATCGTACTATGAAGATCAATAGTCTTTAAGCATGTGTTCTAAATATTCATGTTCAAAGGATATTTGAGAAGGACATCGATTTATTTGGATACAATAACACTATCTACCCTTTCTCATATGATTAATATGGCTAGTCCCATAGTCATTAGCGTGTAGACGCTAATGATAGATAGTGGATGGTGTTTAGTGGAAAGAATTCACTAAATTGATCCATACAAATCACTTAATCTTATGATTCTGAATGTTATGTAACTGGTCCTTAGAAATGAGACACCAAAGATGTCTTGTGGATGGAGACTTGTAATTTGACTATGACTGATGAGCCTTTAATCATAAGATTTTAAAACTGTCTTACTTCGAGTACATCAAGAAGCTCACGAAGACGATTGAGTGGTCAATATGGGATTGTCCATCCTCGGTATAAGAGGTGACAACTCACGGAAGATGATGCAATGAAACATCTTCGTGAGTGAAACATCGGAGAAGAGTTCTCTAATGACTTCTAAACACATAAGTACTAACTCAGATGACCGATTAGGGTTTGACTATTGACCTGATGGATATTATGTGGCCGTCAAGCCAACCACACCACCATGTTTATTTAAGTTCATTGAATAAGATATTATGTTCATTATTATTCGTGTGATGATTATAATGAAGTCCATGAATATGTGCAATGACCTGGTGAATTATGACGAGATCATAATACAGTGATAACTAGTTTTTAAACGTGTATTCTAAATATTCATATTCAATGGATAGTCGAGACTGGCATCGAATTATTCAGATACAATAGAACTAATTTATCCTACTTATACAATAAGTATAGCTGATCTTATGGCTATTATTGTGGCAACACTAAGGACAGATCATGGGTGCTCTTTAGAGAAAAACTTCATTGAATAGATCCATACAAATTCCTGAATGGTATTATACCTAAACATCAATCAGATTGATTTATGTCACGGTATTATAAGTGATCCACTGACCTGAGACACCAAGGACATCTCGTGAATGGATGATTACATTCTGACTACGACTCATGAGCCTCTAATCATGGGATTCGAACAAGTCATAAATTGGATGTAGTAAGAAGCTCACAGAGATCATAGAGTGGTCAGTACAAGATTATCTGCCCTCAGTATAAGATGAGATTGGCTCTAGGAAGATGATGTAGCAAATCCATGTCTAGGGTAGTGAGGATATTAGAGAATGAGTTCTCTAATGATCCCCTTTACACATTAGTACTAATTGAATGATGGTTTAGGGTTTGATGATTATCCATACCCTAAGTCGTTTGAGAGTCTTTCACGGATGATGGATTATACATATACAATATCTGATGATGGTAAAGGTTCCATGAGAGAGTTCAAACACTACTTGGTATCTTCTAGAGCACGAGGTGTAGCTCGGTGCCCCATGGGCTGGAAACTTAACCTATCAATTGGGTTAAATTCATCATTTGTTAATTAATCTATATGTTGATATAGTTAATTAATAAAGTTGTTAAATAATTAATATTGTGCTGCTAATTTTATTTAACTAGAATGATACATGGGTCTATAGGGTCACATGCATAAGATCATCAGGGCATTGGTGAATATATTTTACTTTATGGGTTTTTGGAAAAAACTTAAGTAAAATATAAATAGAGGAGTACTCATTTTAAGCACTCAAGCTAGTTAGATTTGAGAGCCCCCCTTTCTCCAGTTTCTTATCCACTCAACCAAGGAGAGTGTCCTCATGGTGAGAAGATCTTCAAGATTTTAAAGAAGAGTTGAAGAATAAGCACCAAGTGATCATGTGGATACTGCTAGAGGACAAGCACGTAAACGGCTTCAAAACAATCTCAGAGCGAAAAAGTCAAGGGTGGAACAAGTTCCCCACAAGGTACATTTGATGTATTTTTTAAATATTGATTATGAATTTATTAACACACTTCCGCACCCATGGACTCATGTTTTCCATGGACAAACCAAGACACAGAACCCAACATGACCATAACCTAAGTCTTCTAAGGAGTGTCAAGTGGATGAGGAACTATACGTAAACGGTAAGTGATGATGAACAGGTTGCATAAGTGAGTCGATATGCACTCCTTTGTATCCTCTAGAGCACAACGTGAAGCTTAGCACCCCGCATGTTGGAGACTCAACCCATCGATTGTGTTAAATTGATCACACATTAATTAATCTATATGATGATATAGTTAATGAAATTGGAAGGTCAAATCTCGAGCTAGGTTTCTTGCTCGGAATTGGCGTGTGCCGGCCTCAGTGCTTGGAGCAGAACACGAAGCAGCCTTGATCTCTTGCAGCGAAAGCTTTGTAGATTGCTTAAGATCGCATAGAAGGGGTTAGAGGAGATGGTGGTGTTAGGCACCGTCAGTGAATACGGTCATTGCATTCATATCACCAAGGGTACATCATCATTGGGGATAATTACATGGGGGAAGACGAGGGGTAATACAACGAACGAGACGAGGCACCTTGCGCCAAGGTAATGTCGCCACACCGCCTCAGGCCCGTCGTTCCACGCGTGCGCGCCCGCTCTGTCGCTACACAAGTGCGCCGGGCCGGGCGCCGCCACATTTGACGCCCCCAAGTTGACACTCCAGCGTACAGTCTGCGAGACGCCACCGCATTCGACGCCCCCGAATTGACACTCCAGCGTGCAGTCTGTGCGACGCCGCCGCATTCGACGCCCCCGAGCTGGACGCTGCACGCCCAGCACTACCCGCAGGAGCGCTACGCGTCCGTTGTGCCGTCTTGGCACTCTCAGTGCGCCACATGCCTTAGTCTCTTGGCAGGATGTCTCCCAGCCCCGCGCCTCGCACACGTGATGCACGCGCTGACCGCGTGGCCGCTGCGTAGCACACTGCACAACTCCGCGCGCTGCAACCGCGGCATGCCGCCCGGCCTGCGCGTCCCCCACCTGCGCGCAGCGCTTCCCGCTTCCCGCACGCAGCGCTCGGCACTGGCAGGTAGCGTTAGCGCTCGCGCGTGGCGCGCGGCGCTGGCGCGCGCGCACACACATCATTCAGCCCGCGCGCCCAGCACGCGCGGACCGTACCTAATCCATCCCGCCTTGGGCGTGGACGAGCATGTGCACAGTTTGCAGTGTATCACCACTTACAGTGGAAATGGCCTAAAATATCAGGTATTTGGGCATCGCTACCCATTATAACTCAGTCCTTAAAATGACGTGAGCCAAATACAACGGACATGCCCTCCCAATAAGCACGCAGGCCTCTGGGCAGGGAATGCCGCCTAGTTAGGGGCCTAACAATCCTCTAGAGCACAACGTGTAGCTTAGTACCCCACATGTTGGAGACTCAACCTATCGATTGGGTTAAATTGATCACACATTAATTAATCTATATGATGATATAGTTAATGAAATTGGAAGGCCATGAAAGGTTATTGGGTGATTGGAGACGTTAACTAGTCTGATACATGGGCCTAGAGGGTCACACGTCAATGGTCTTTTGGACGTCGGAAGATATACTAAAGTTTGTGGGATTTCTATGAATAATATCTAGTTAGTATAAATAGGGGAAAGCCCTCAAGGAAATTCAACGAGGCAAGAACTTTTCACAGGCCTTCCCCTTCTTCCCCCTTTTCTCCATGGCTCGTCTCCATTCTTGATGTGATTGGGACGGTGTAATGACAGAGGTTGAACAGAGATCACCAAGGTGGAGCAAGAGATTTGAAGTGCCGAGGATCGTGTGGATACGTCTAAATTGTTGCACACATGAGCAGCTCGATTTGTCTTATTGTAGGATCCGATAAATTATGGATGTGATCTGTGTAGAGATGATTTGTTTCATTTTTTGTTGAGGTCATTTGGATTATGTTACAAGTCTTCTGTTGCATGGAATCATTATGTTCATCTAGATCAATGCCGACATAAAGTACTCCACTAATCATAATAGGTACAATATCTAAGGGTGATTGTTTTGTAAAGACATGGGAATTATAGAACAGAGATCATGGGTACATAGAGGAAGCAAAGATAGAACTATCCTTCAATTTTCAACCTAGTACTCTTTCTATATAGTTAGATATTGAGATTTTAACAAAGAGAAACCATAGATGTTGATTTTCTTCTCTCTCCTTAGAATTGATCTACATTGTGGTATGGAATCCACAGATTTCCCAAAGATTTTTTGTAGGTCTTTTTTCAAAATTTCCCCATTTATGCACTGACATGTGTTTTCAATTTTGCAAAAAAATAACAATGATTGGTGCAGAAATCTGCACTTAAGTCATGTGTCCAATTGCTTTCTACCACATGTACATCTAAAATTAAATAAGCGAAGGAATAGCTTGGCTTTTGAATGCCTTTTTCCATGGTTAAATCACATTGATCCACATGTCTTTCTACCTTAAAAATGAGTTTGGGCATTTATTATAAAAATGTTTCATTTTTACTATTTAATGTGGTCATTTTACGGTAAAATCTAATAATAAAGATGATTTTAAAAGCATATGGTAATATTGTTGGGCCATAAATGGATGCTTGGAAAACTCTTCTCCATGAAACAGAAACTAAAAATCAATTGAAAGTAGATCTCTAAACATGGAAACCTTATGCACTTGGTGGGAAACTTGTTCCACGTGTTTGGCCTCTAGATGTCTCTATAAAATCAAAGGTATGTTAAATTTCACATTGGTTTTGGGGATAATCAGGCTCAAAATGATGACTTCCACCACACCAAGGTGACACTCTGCCGCTGAGTCATATCCCTTCCCGGCCCCTATCGAGAAATAGAACTAACTAATCATATGTCAAAGGGTAGAGAAACTCTGCCACTATTCCACTATTCCTAAACTACTTCACTTGTAGTCGGGCCTTATCTTCGCCTTATTACGTATAGTTAAATAATGGGGAAAATGGGTTTCGATTTTCAACTACTCCTATCAGAAATAGGATTGACTATGGATTCAAACCATAGGACATGGTTTCATAAAATCCGTACAATTTTTCTGAGCCAAATTGAGTAGGTTTTACACTCCACCTCTTCTTGATGATACATTTGATCTTCTCACCATTAAAACTCTCCAATGGAATGAGTGGAGAATGAAAATTGAGAATAAAGGGTGGCGTCCAGATCTGGCTGGCATGGGCACCTAAAATGAGTCTCCCCTTATTTGTAATTATTTAAAACATTTTGTAAAACTCAATACTATATAACTTACATTGTATGTTAATCTTATGTGTGTAACCCTTTGGGCCCATATTATCAATCTACTTAAATAAATTTTAAGGCCAATTAACATTTATTGGCAAAGTTTATTGGTAAGCCAAAAAAGGGGTGAATTTTATGCAATTTTAAACCCTTGTCGTTGTCAATTCTTAGCTCATACAATAAAATTTATAAAACCTCACTTAAGATGTACAATGATGAGTAGATGTATCGTCCAAGGGAAGCTAGTAAGGAATTCAATTTGATGATTTCTCAATAATTCAACCCTAATTAGAATTAATTTGATCTTCAATGCAGATCAAATCAACCTAATTAGACAAGGAAGTTAGAAAGGGACATAGAAGAGATGAGAAGAGTAGAAGAAATAAGGGGGCTCTTAGTTGAATTAATTGATCCAATTGAAAGGATCAAAGAATTCAATCAGATAGATTAAGAAGAAAATAATTCAATTGAAAGATTTGGTTGGTTGGCTTTTGTAGGTTTGATAATTCAGAACTAACTACTCTATTAGATAATAAAAAAACAAATTTTAATATCCTAGAAATTGAGATTTTGTTAAGTTTTCTTTTGAAATGCACTTGAATGCCCAGCTAAATCTCTCAATTAATACTCTCAATCCTAATCAGGGCTTGTACATGCCGCTCAAGCCAAGCGATTTAGAAGTTCAGACCAGAATCAAGAAGAATAATCACAAAATTAAACTAACATCATCCAAAATGCACCAAAAATTCAAATACAATGCAGGGAAAGGTACCAAACAGGATGATCCAGGATAGAGCTCCTCTCTGTCTTGCAGCTGTGATAGAGAACTATCGAGAATGAACTCCCCATCACAAAATCTAGCTTCTATACTTACATTACATGGTCAAAATCACCATTTTACCCCCATTTAGTAATTAATTTTTATCCATCAATGTATGCTTGATCTGAATAATCCAACCATATAGATAGAAAGAGGGGACCAAGACGAGCAAATCCATAAAAAAATCAACTCAATCAGACTTCAGGATCAAAAGTTATTAATAAATGAATTTTAAGCCAATTTAAGCCATTGGATTTAAATTCATTTATTTATTCATTTCTTTTTTTAACACGCCATGACGTGTCGTCCTCTCATTGGCGGGCGCATTTTGAATTCTCCTTTTTGTGGAAAAGTCCTTTAGAAAGCTTGGAATTGCTGCTGAACGCCGCCCAAAAATAATTGTGTACATGCCCCTTGCCCATTCTCTCTCCTCTGATTTAGCATAAAAACCACTAAAATAGTAAATAATTGCAATAAAACCCTGCGAGTGTTTAAGTAATAGATTTACGCCTGCATACACGAGAGCTGTTTTTGAGTGCATAATAGCAACTGAAATTTACGAAAAGCCCCCTAGAAGAGTAGAAATTCCTTTAAAACTCATTTTCTCATTATACGTATATCCTTTTCCTCTTTAAAAATTCATTTCTCACTTAAATAAATCTCAAAAAATCCAATTAAACCCTAAATAAATTCTAGAATTTTCCATAAAATTCTATAAAATTCAGTATTTCATCCCCATAATAATTAAGCTTGAAATTAAATTTTAAACCTGCCACTTTCATTTAAAAATAATTATTTCAAGCTCAAATCAATCTCAGAAGTTCATAAAATTAACAAAAAATTAGGGAAAAATCAGAAATCACTTGAAAACATCAAATTTATGTAAACATACGATAACAGCCCCATAAGACATCAACATCAATGATCTCTGAGAGATAGATACAATAAGGGGAGCAGGAGGACCAAAACCAAAAAAAATAAAAAAAATCAGACAATCAATCAGGATCAAAAAATATTTTATAATGAATTTTAAGCCATTTTATTTAAATTCATTTATTTATTCATTTCTTTTTATTTTTTTTACGCATGGCGTGTCTCTCTCTCTCTCATGCATTTTTTTTCATTCTCCTTTTTGTGGAAAAGTCCTTTAGAAAGGAATTGCTGCTGAACGTAGAAATAATTGTGTACATGCCCCTTGCCCATTCTCTCTCCTCTGATTTAGCATAAAAACCACTAAAATAGTAAATAATTGCAATAAAACCCTGTGAGTGTTTAAGTAATAGATTTACGCCTGCATACACGACCGAGAGCTGTTTTTGAGTGCATAATAGCAACTGAAATTCTGAAAAGCCCCCTAGAAGAGTAGAAATTCCTTTAAAACTCATTTTCTCATTATACATATATCATTTTCCTCTTTAAAAATTCATTTCTCACTTAAATAAATCTCAAAAAATCCAATTAAACCCTAAATAAATTCTAGAATTTTCCATAAAATTCTATAAAATTCAGTATTTCATCCCCATAATAATTAAGCTTGAAATTAAATTTTAAACCTGCCATTTTCATTTAAAAATAATTATTTCAAGCTCAAATCAATCTCAGAAGTTCATAAAATTAACAAAAAATTAGGGAAAAATCAGAAATCACTTGAAAACATCAAATTTATGTAAACATACGATAACAGCCCCATTTTAAGACATCAATGTAGGCTTGATCTGAATAATCCAACCACATAGATAGAAAGAGGGGACCAAGACGAGCAAATCCATAAAAAAATCAACTCAATCAGACTTCAGGATCAAAAGTTATTAATAAATGAATTTTAAGCCAATTTAAGCCATTGGATTTAAATTCATTTATTTATTCATTTCTTTTTTTAACACGCCATGACGTGTCGTCCTCTCATTGGCGGGCGCATTTTGAATTCTCCTTTTTGTGGAAAAGTCCTTTAGAAAGCTTGGAATTGCTGCTGAACGCCGCCCAAAAATAATTGTGTACACGCCCCTTGCCCATTCTCTCTCCTCTGATTTAGCATAAAAACCACTAAAATAGTAAATAATTGCAATAAAACCCTGCGAGTGTTTAAGTAATAGATTTACGCCTGCATACACGACCGAGAGCTGTTTTTGAGTGCATAATAGCAACTGAAATTTACGAAAAGCCCCCTAGAAGAGTAGAAATTCCTTTAAAACTCATTTTCTCATTATACGTATATCCTTTTCCTCTTTAAAAATTCATTTCTCACTTAAATAAATCTCAAAAAATCCAATTAAACCCTAAATAAATTCTAGAATTTTCCATAAAATTCTATAAAATTCAGTATTTCATCCCCATAATAATTAAGCTTGAAATTAAATTTTAAACCTGCCACTTTCGTTTAAAAATAATTATTTCAAGCTCAAATCAATCTCAGAAGTTCATAAAATTAACAAAAAATTAGGGAAAAATCAGAAATCACTTGAAAACATCAAATTTATGTAAACATACGATAACAGCCCCATTTTAAGACATCAATGTAGGCTTGATCTGAATAATCCAACCACATAGATAGAAAGAGGGGACCAAGACGAGCAAATCCATAAAAAAATCAACTCAATCAGACTTCAGGATCAAAAGTTATTAATAAATGAATTTTAAGCCAATTTAAGCCATTGGATTTAAATTCATTTATTTATTCATTTCTTTTTTTAACACGCCATGACGTGTCGTCCTCTCATTGGCGGGCATTTTGAATTCTCCTTTTTGTGGAAAAGTCCTTTAGAAAGCTTGGAATTGCTGCTGAACGCCGCCCAAAAATAATTGTGTACACGCCCCTTGCCCATTCTCTCTCCTCTGATTTAGCATAAAAACCACTAAAATAGTAAATAATTGCAATAAAACCCTGCGAGTGTTTAAGTAATAGATTTACGCCTGCATACGACGAGAGCTGTTTTTGAGTGCATAATAGCAACTGAAATTTCTGAAAAGCCCCTAGAAGAGTAGAAATTCCTTTAAAACTCATTTTCTCATTATACGTATATCCTTTTCCTCTTTAAAAATTCATTTCTCACTTAAATAAATCTCAAAAAATCCAATTAAACCCTAAATAAATTCTAGAATTTTCCATAAAATTCTATAAAATTCAGTATTTCATCCCCATAATAATTAAGCTTGAAATTAAATTTTAAACCTGCCACTTTCGTTTAAAAATAATTATTTCAAGCTCAAATCAATCTCAGAAGTTCATAAAATTAACAAAAAATTAGGGAAAAATCAGAAATCACTTGAAAACATCAAATTTATGTAAACATACGATAACAGCCCCATTTTAAGACATCAATGTAGGCTTGATCTGAATAATCCAACCACATGGATAGAAAGAGGGGACCAAGACGAGCAAATCCATAAAAATCAACTCAATCAGACTTCAGGATCAAAAGTTATTAATAAATGAATTTTAAGCCAATTTAAGCCATTGGATTTAAATTCATTTATTTATTCATTTCTTTTTTTAACACGCCATGACGTGTCGTCCTCTCATTGGCGGGCGCATTTTGAATTCTCCTTTTTGTGGAAAAGTCCTTTAGAAAGCTTGGAATTGCTGCTGAACGCCGCCCAAAAATAATTGTGTACACGCCCCTTGCCCATTCTCTCTCCTCTGATTTAGCATAAAAACCACTAAAATAGTAAATAATTGCAATAAAACCCTGCGAGTGTTTAAGTAATAGATTTACGCCTGCATACACGACCGAGAGCTGTTTTTGAGTGCATAATAGCAACTGAAATTTACGAAAAGCCCCCTAGAAGAGTAGAAATTCCTTTAAAACTCATTTTCTCATTATACGTATATCCTTTTCCTCTTTAAAAATTCATTTCTCACTTAAATAAATCTCAAAAAATCCAATTAAACCCTAAATAAATTCTAGAATTTTCCATAAAATTCTATAAAATTCAGTATTTCATCCCCATAATAATTAAGCTTGAAATTAAATTTTAAACCTGCCACTTTCATTTAAAAATAATTATTTCAAGCTCAAATCAATCTCAGAAGTTCATAAAATTAACAAAAAATTAGGGAAAAATCAGAAATCACTTGAAAACATCAAATTTATGTAAACATACGATAACAGCCCCATTTTAAGACATCAATGTAGGCTTGATCTGAATAATCCAACCACATAGATAGAAAGAGGGGACCAAGACGAGCAAATCCATAAAAAAATCAACTCAATCAGACTTCAGGATCAAAAGTTATTAATAAATGAATTTTAAGCCAATTTAAGCCATTGGATTTAAATTCATTTATTTATTCATTTCTTTTTTTAACACGCCATGACGTGTCGTCCTCTCATTGGCGGGCGCATTTTGAATTCTCCTTTTTGTGGAAAAGTCCTTTAGAAAGCTTGGAATTGCTGCTGAACGCCGCCCAAAAATAATTGTGTACACGCCCCTTGCCCATTCTCTCTCCTCTGATTTAGCATAAAAACCACTAAAATAGTAAATAATTGCAATAAAACCCTGCGAGTGTTTAAGTAATAGATTTACGCCTGCATACACGACCGAGAGCTGTTTTTGAGTGCATAATAGCAACTGAAATTTACGAAAAGCCCCCTAGAAGAGTAGAAATTCCTTTAAAACTCATTTTCTCATTATACGTATATCCTTTTCCTCTTTAAAAATTCATTTCTCACTTAAATAAATCTCAAAAAATCCAATTAAACCCTAAATAAATTCTAGAATTTTCCATAAAATTCTATAAAATTCAGTATTTCATCCCCATAATCATTAAGCTTGAAATTAAATTTTAAACCTGCCACTTTCATTTAAAAATAATTATTTCAAGCTCAAATCAATCTCAGAAGTTCATAAAATTAACAAAAAATTAGGGAAAAATCAGAAATCACTTGAAAACATCAAATTTATGTAAACATACGATAACAGCCCCATTTTAAGACATCAATGTAGGCTTGATCTGAATAATCCAACCACATAGATAGAAAGAGGGGACCAAGACGAGCAAATCCATAAAAAAATCAACTCAATCAGACTTCAGGATCAAAAGTTATTAATAAATGAATTTTAAGCCAATTTAAGCCATTGGATTTAAATTCATTTATTTATTCATTTCTTTTTTTAACACGCCATGACGTGTCGTCCTCTCATTGGCGCATTTTGAATTCTCCTTTTTGTGGAAAAGTCCTTTAGAAAGCTTGGAATTGCTGCTGAACGCCGCCCAAAAATAATTGTGTACACGCCCCTTGCCCATTCTCTCTCCTCTGATTTAGCATAAAAACCACTAAAATAGTAAATAATTGCAATAAAACCCTGCGAGTGTTTAAGTAATAGATTTACGCCTGCATACACGACCGAGAGCTGTTTTTGAGTGCATAATAGCAACTGAAATTTACGAAAAGCCCCCTAGAAGAGTAGAAATTCCTTTAAAACTCATTTTCTCATTATACGTATATCCTTTTCCTCTTTAAAAATTCATTTCTCACTTAAATAAATCTCAAAAAATCCAATTAAACCCTAAATAAATTCTAGAATTTTCCATAAAATTCTATAAAATTCAGTATTTCATCCCCATAATAATTAAGCTTGAAATTAAATTTTAAACCTGCCACTTTCATTTAAAAATAATTATTTCAAGCTCAAATCAATCTCAGAAGTTCATAAAATTAACAAAAAATTAGGGAAAAATCAGAAATCACTTGAAAACATCAAATTTATGTAAACATACGATAACAGCCCCATTTTAAGACATCAATGTAGGCTTGATCTGAATAATCCAACCACATAGATAGAAAGAGGGGACCAAGACGAGCAAATCCATAAAAATCAACTCAATCAGACTTCAGGATCAAAAGTTATTAATAAATGAATTTTAAGCCAATTTAAGCCATTGGATTTAAATTCATTTATTTATTCATTTCTTTTTTTAACACGCCATGACGTGTCGTCCTCTCATTGGCGGGCGCATTTTGAATTCTCCTTTTTGTGGAAAAGTCCTTTAGAAAGCTTGGAATTGCTGCTGAACGCCAAAAATAATTGTGTACATGCCCCTTGCCCATTCTCTCTCCTCTGATTTAGCATAAAAACCACTAAAATAGTAAATAATTGCAATAAAACCCTGCGAGTGTTTAAGTAATAGATTTACGCCTGCATACACGACCGAGAGCTGTTTTTGAGTGCATAATAGCAACTGAAATTTCTGAAAAGCCCCTAGAAGAGTAGAAATTCCTTTAAAACTCATTTTCTCATTATACATATATCCTTTTCCTCTTTAAAAATTCATTTCTCACTTAAATAAATCTCAAAAATCCAATTAAACCTAAATAAATTCTAGAATTTTCCATAAAATTCTATAAAATTCAGTATTTCATCCCCATAATAATTAAGCTTGAAATTAAATTTTAAACCTGCCACTTTCATTTAAAAATAATTATTTCAAGCTCAAATCAATCTCAGAAGTTCATAAAATTAACAAAAAATTAGGGAAAAATCAGAAATCACTTGAAAACATCAAATTTATGTAAACATACGATAACAGCCCCATTTTAAGACATCAATGTAGGCTTGATCTGAATAATCCAACCACATAGATAGAAAGAGGGGACCAAGACGAGCAAATCCATAAAAAAATCAACTCAATCAGACTTCAGGATCAAAAGTTATTAATAAATGAATTTTAAGCCAATTTAAGCCATTGGATTTAAATTCATTTATTTATTCATTTCTTTTTTTAACACGCCATGACGTGTCGTCCTCTCATTGGCGGGCGCATTTTGAATTCTCCTTTTTGTGGAAAAGTCCTTTAGAAAGCTTGGAATTGCTGCTGAACGCCGCCCAAAAATAATTGTGTACACGCCCCTTGCCCATTCTCTCTCCTCTGATTTAGCATAAAAACCACTAAAATAGTAAATAATTGCAATAAAACCCTGCGAGTGTTTAAGTAATAGATTTACGCCTGCATACACGACCGAGAGCTGTTTTTGAGTGCATAATAGCAACTGAAATTTACGAAAAGCCCCCTAGAAGAGTAGAAATTCCTTTAAAACTCATTTTCTCATTATACGTATATCCTTTTCCTCTTTAAAAATTCATTTCTCACTTAAATAAATCTCAAAAAATCCAATTAAACCCTAAATAAATTCTAGAATTTTCCATAAAATTCTATAAAATTCAGTATTTCATCCCCATAATAATTAAGCTTGAAATTAAATTTTAAACCTGCCACTTTCATTTAAAAATAATTATTTCAAGCTCAAATCAATCTCAGAAGTTCATAAAATTAACAAAAAATTAGGGAAAATCAGAAATCACTTGAAAACATCAAATTTATGTAAACATACGATAACAGCCCATTTTAAGACATCAATGTAGGCTTGATCTGAATAATCCAACCACATAGATAGAAAGAGGGGACCAAGACGAGCAAATCCATAAAAATCAACTCAATCAGACTTCAGGATCAAAGTTATTAATAAATGAATTTTAAGCCAATTTAAGCCATTGGATTTAAATTCATTTATTTATTCATTTCTTTTAACACGCCATGACGTGTCGTCCTCTCATTGGCGGGCGCATTTTGAATTCTCCTTTTTGTGGAAAAGTCCTTTAGAAAGCTTGGAATTGCTGCTGAACGCCAAAAATAATTGTGTACATGCCCTTGCCCATTCTCTCTCCTCTGATTTAGCATAAAAACCACTAAAATAGTAAATAATTGCAATAAAACCCTGCGAGTGTTTAAGTAATAGATTTACGCCTGCATACACGACCGAGAGCTGTTTTTGAGTGCATAATAGCAACTGAAATTTACGAAAAGCCCCCTAGAAGAGTAGAAATTCCTTTAAAACTCATTTTCTCATTATACGTATATCCTTTTCCTCTTTAAAAATTCATTTCTCACTTAAATAAATCTCAAAAAATCCAATTAAACCCTAAATAAATTCTAGAATTTTCCATAAAATTCTATAAAATTCAGTATTTCATCCCCATAATAATTAAGCTTGAAATTAAATTTTAAACCTGCCACTTTCATTTAAAAATAATTATTTCAAGCTCAAATCAATCTCAGAAGTTCATAAAATTAACAAAAAATTAGGGAAAAATCAGAAATCACTTGAAAACATCAAATTTATGTAAACATACGATAACAGCCCCATTTTAAGACATCAATGTAGGCTTGATCTGAATAATCCAACCACATAGATAGAAAGAGGGGACCAAGACGAGAAAATCCATAAAAATCAACTCAATCAGACTTCAGGATCAAAGTTATTAATAAATGAATTTTAAGCCAATTTAAGCCATTGGATTTAAATTCATTTATTTATTCATTTCTTTTTTTAACACGCCATGACGTGTCGTCCTCTCATTGGCGGGCGCATTTTGAATTCTCCTTTTTGTGGAAAAGTCCTTTAGAAAGCTTGGAATTGCTGCTGAACGCCGCCCAAAAATAATTGTGTACACGCCCCTTGCCCATTCTCTCTCCTCTGATTTAGCATAAAAACCACTAAAATAGTAAATAATTGCAATAAAACCCTGCGAGTGTTTAAGTAATAGATTTACGCCTGCATACACGACGAGAGCTGTTTTTGAGTGCATAATAGCAACTGAAATTTACGAAAAGCCCCCTAGAAGAGTAGAAATTCCTTTAAAACTCATTTTCTCATTATACGTATATCCTTTTCCTCTTTAAAAATTCATTTCTCACTTAAATAAATCTCAAAAAATCCAATTAAACCCTAAATAAATTCTAGAATTTTCCATAAAATTCTATAAAATTCAGTATTTCATCCCCATAATAATTAAGCTTGAAATTAAATTTTAAACCTGCCACTTTCGTTTAAAAATAATTATTTCAAGCTCAAATCAATCTCAGAAGTTCATAAAATTAACAAAAATTAGGAAAAATCAGAAATCACTTGAAAACATCAAATTTATGTAAACATACGATAACAGCCCCATTTTAAGACATCAATGTAGGCTTGATCTGAATAATCCAACCACATAGATAGAAAGAGGGGACCAAGACGAGCAAATCCATAAAAAAATCAACTCAATCAGACTCCAGGATCAAAGTTATTAATAAATGAATTTTAAGCCAATTTAAGCCATTGGATTTAAATTCATTTATTTATTCATTTCTTTTAACACGCCATGACGTGTCGTCCTCTCATTGGGCGCATTTTGAATTCTCCTTTTGTGGAAAAGTCCTTTAGAAAGCTTGGAATTGCTGCTGAACGCGCCCAAAATAATTGTGTACATGCCCCTTGCCCATTCTCTCTCCTCTGATTTAGCATAAAAACCACTAAAATAGTAAATAATTGCAATAAAACCCTGTGAGTGTTTAAGTAATAGATTTACGCCTGCATACACGACCGAGAGCTGTTTTTGAGTGCATAATAGCAACTGAAATTTACGAAAAGCCCCCTAGAAGAGTAGAAATTCCTTTAAAACTCATTTTCTCATTATACGTATATCCTTTTCCTCTTTAAAAATTCATTTCTCACTTAAATAAATCTCAAAAAATCCAATTAAACCCTAAATAAATTCTAGAATTTTCCATAAAATTCTATAAAATTCAGTATTTCATCCCCATAATAGTTAAGCTTGAAATTAAATTTTAAACCTGCCATTTTCATTTAAAAATAATTATTTCAAGCTCAAATCAATCTCAGAAGTTCATAAAATTAACAAAAAATTAGGGAAAAATCAGAAATCACTTGAAAACATCAAATTTATGTAAACATACGATAACAATCCCATTTTAAGACATCAATGTAGGCTTGATCTGAATAATCCAACCACATGGATAGAAAGAGGGGACCAAGACGAGCAAATCCATAAAAAAATCAACTCAATCAGACTTCAGGATCAAAAGTTATTAATAAATGAATTTTAAGCCAATTTAAGCCATTGGATTTAAATTCATTTATTTATTCATTTCTTTTTTTAACACGCCATGACGTGTCGTCCTCTCATTGGCGGGCGCATTTTGAATTCTCCTTTTTGTGGAAAAGTCCTTTAGAAAGCTTGGAATTGCTGCTGAACGCCGCCCAAAAATAATTGTGTACATGCCCCTTGCCCATTCTCTCTCCTCTGATTTAGCATAAAAACCATTAAAATAGTAAATAATTGCAATAAAACCCTGTGAGTGTTTAAGTAATAGATTTACGCCTGCATACACGACCGAGAGCTGTTTTTGAGTGCATAATAGCAACTGAAATTTACGAAAAGCCCCCTAGAAGAGTAGAAATTCCTTTAAAACTCATTTTCTCATTATACGTATATCCTTTTCCTCTTTAAAAATTCATTTCTCACTTAAATAAATCTCAAAAAATCCAATTAAACCCTAAATAAATTCTAGAATTTTCCATAAAATTCTATAAAATTCAGTATTTCATCCCCATAATCATTAAGCTTGAAATTAAATTTTAAACCTGCCATTTTCATTTAAAAATAATTATTTCAAGCTCAAATCAATCTCAGAAGTTCATAAAATTAACAAAAAATTAGGGAAAAATCAGAAATCACTTGAAAACATCAAATTTATGTAAACATACGATAACAGCCCCGTTTTAAGACATCAATGTAGGCTTGATCTGAATAATCCAACCACATAGATAGAAAGAGGGGACCAAGACGAGCAAATCCATAAAAAAATCAACTCAATCAGACTTCAGGATCAAAAGTTATTAATAAATGAATTTTAAGCCAATTTAAGCCATTGGATTTAAATTCATTTATTTATTCATTTCTTTTTTTAACACGCCATGACGTGTCGTCCTCTCATTGGCGGGCGCATTTTGAATTCTCCTTTTTGTGGAAAAGTCCTTTAGAAAGCTTGGAATTGCTGCTGAACGCCGCCCAGAAATAATTGTGTGCATGCCCCTTGCCCATTCTCTCTCCTCTGATTTAGCATAAAAACCATTGAAATAGTAAATAATTGCAATAAAACCCTGTGAGTGTTTAAGTAATAGATTTACGCCTGCATACACGACCGAGAGCTGTTTTTGAGTGCATAATAGCAACTGAAATTTACGAAAAGCCCCCTAGAAGAGTAGAAATTCCTTTAAAACTCATTTTCTCATTATACATATATCCTTTTCCTCTTTAAAAATTCATTTCTCACTTAAATAAATCTCAAAAAATCCAATTAAACCCTAAATAAATTCTAGAATTTTCCATAAAATTCTATAAAATTCAGTATTTCATCCCCATAATAGTTAAGCTTGAAATTAAATTTTAAACCTGCCATTTTCATTTAAAAATAATTATTTCAAGCTCAAATCAATCTCAGAAGTTCATAAAATTAACAAAAAATTAGGGAAAAATCAGAAATCACTTGAAAACATCAAATTTATGTAAACATACGATAACAGCCCCGTTTTAAGACATCAATGTAGGCTTGATCTGAATAATCCAACCACATAGATAGAAAGAGGGGACCAAGACGAGCAAATCCATAAAAAAATCAACTCAATCAGACTTCAGGATCAAAAGTTATTAATAAATGAATTTTAAGCCAATTTAAGCCATTGGATTTAAATTCATTTATTTATTCATTTCTTTTTTTAACACGCCATGACGTGTCGTCCTCTCATTGGCGGGCGCATTTTGAATTCTCCTTTTTGTGGAAAAGTCCTTTAGAAAGCTTGGAATTGCTGCTGAACGCCGCCCAGAAATAATTGTGTGCATGCCCCTTGCCCATTCTCTCTCCTCTGATTTAGCATAAAAACCATTGAAATAGTAAATAATTGCAATAAAACCCTGTGAGTGTTTAAGTAATAGATTTACGCCTGCATACACGACCGAGAGCTGTTTTTGAGTGCATAATAGCAACTGAAATTCTGAAAAGCCCACTAGAAGAGTAGAAATTCCTTTAAAACTCATTTTCTCATTATACGTATATCCTTTTCCTCTTTAAAAATTCATTTCTCACTTAAATAAATCTCAAAAAATCCAATTAAACCCTAAATAAATTCTAGAATTTTCCATAAAATTCTATAAAATTCAGTATTTCATCCCCATAATAGTTAAGCTTGAAATTAAATTTTAAACCTGCCATTTTCATTTAAAAATAATTATTTCAAGCTCAAATCAATCTCAGAAGTTCATAAAATTAACAAAAAATTAGGGAAAAATCAGAAATCACTTGAAAACATCAAATTTATGTAAACATACGATAACAATCCCATTTTAAGATCTTTAAATCTATAAAATTGTGCTAATAGCATGAAATAAATATCGAATTTAGGGTGTTATCATTTATCTATTAACCATATCAACATATAGGTTTATTAATCAAAGATCAATTTAATCCGATCAATAGGTTAAGTTTCCAGCCTGTAGGGTGCCTAGCCACACCCCATGCTCTAGAAGATACATAGAAGTGTTCAGACTTTCTCATGGACCTTTATTGTCACTATTTATTGTATGTGTACAATGATTCATACGCGTGAGACTCCGAAATGACTTAAGAGTATGATAAGCATGTACTGGATCAAGTTGTCGAAATGACTTCCTCTCATGTATGTTTCACACTCTCTATATATCCCATTCCCTTTTTCTATTATTGTTAGTTTTCTTCTTGAATTGTTTTATATTCAACTCAATGATATCTACTATCTGTTTTCACCTTATAACCATTGGAAACTTTTATTTAAAAAATATTAAGTCTCGTGGTTGTAGCTTATTTTCCATAATAATAGTTAACTTCATTTATCTTGTGCATTTTTATGTTTTTATTTTTTTTTTCATTCTATATGTTATGAATATGATTGTTTGAAATCTTTCAATAATATATATCTAGATAAATGCAACAAAGCAATAAATATAATTGAAAACAGAAATCCATGATCCCACATAAATTCAATTTCCTTTAATCATATTCTCTAGTTTATAAAAAAAGAAGTAAAACATGAGTAATGAATAATGTCAGAATTGTATTCACATGGTTAATAATCTAGCCACCAAGCTTCCTTTTGGCTTAGGTTTTGCAAGATTGCACGGTTATGGCTACAGATATATGAAGTAATAAAGTTGAAAAATATAACTACCAAACGCCATTTCCTAAACCTTAAAGTATGGAGTGAAAGACTGGAAAAACCACAAAAATGTGACACATTGTTGAAAAAACTTTCAAATTGTGGGCATTTTATTTAATGTCTTTCAAATAACACACGAGAAAATAGTTATGATCAATATCTAAGAAATGACAGTGATGAAAGTAAGAACATAACTACCCATTCCTTCATTTGGGGGATGATAAAAAATCTATTCAGATAAATGATTAGCATCATCATTATGTGTCATGATATGAGGCACCACTCCTTTAAGATGTATAAAAAATAAAGCTAGGAGTCTCTTTGAGAACATAATTTATATTTTACATAAGGTATTCACCTAATAGCTCGTGGGAAGGAATAAATGATGTAACTAATGAGGATAATACTTTGAATCACACAAGTTATATTCACAGTTGTTGTGGGGACACTAATGAGGGATAGTGGTTCCCTCTATGGAACGAGTTATTAAATCAATCCTTATGCAACCCAACATTCTGTTACACCACCCTATCAACTATATTTTTTCATATCACAGCTTTGTAAATTCCTGCTTTACTTCGTACCGTAGCATTGTTAAGTGTTCTATAATGATTAAGCTACCGAACAAGAAAGCTTCTATACTGAATATATATATATATATATATATATATATATATATATATATATATATATATATATATATATATATATAATTTTATGTTATTGATCCTCCTACCTAAGACCTCAAGGACATCTTGTATATGGAATATATTTTCATGACCATTCAAGCCCCTAGTTTTTAGATTTCAAAAAGATAGCTTGGATATGACAAGTTCACAAGCTTATTGATGAATCATACTTAGGTGTTAATATGATTTTTATTAATTTAATCTCAATCAAATAATGTTTCAAAATTATGATCTCACTCAAAGATGTTTAATAGCGAGTAAGGTCATCTCCTCAGAGTAGATTTCATTAAAGAGTGAGAAAAGATAAAAGAGATATTAGAATAGTGATAATATTGGGAAATTGTTATTATTTAAATGCGAGACAAGTAACAGAAGGATGAAATTCTTTCTGAAGGGAAACAGAAGAAACAGAAATGTATCAAGCAATTGTAGGCATTCCAGGTGTTTGAGTAAATGTTTGAGTGAGAGTATAGTTGTCTAATACTTTTTATGAAGAGATTCACTTATTTATATTTAATTAAAGGAAAAAAAATGGAATAATATGGATAATGGTTTAGAACCACTAGGTATATTTTTAGAGTCTTTTGTTAATTAAAAAATGCTGAGAAAGAAGCACAAAATTGATTTTAAAGTTAGATGATCACAGTGTGCTCGATAAAATGCCTAAGGGTTCCTAGACAGTTTCATGTGATATTATTTTTGGCATCCAACTTAGTTGTTATCTGGTAATCACAAATAACATGATATTTTTTATCATAGTTTCATTCACTGTATTTATGTGATATTATGTAACATTATGTGATATTATTTTTCATGCACCCTCAGACATCATGTATTTCCCTTATTGCTCCCTCTAGTTCAATATCACCGTAAAAGTACACGTGAGATTAAAGTAGGAATGTATCATATCATGAATAGTCATCAAAACAAGATGAAACAACTAAAACAGTATAAAAATTTGTCTCCTTCAAATGGTCATAAATCCATGTTATTAAATCTTAAAATGATTTATTTCACTTATATAATAAATTTACAATTCTTCTTTATTTTATATTATTTTTAACATAATTTTCTGACATTAATTTCAAGAATAAAATAATTTCACAAGAAGAAAAATATTTACTTATATTTATTTAATCATTTTAAGGGTTAACTATATGTTAGAATATGATATTCTGATTTTTCTGGATTCTCTAGTATTTATGGAATTTACTGAAGTCAAATTTATAAAGAAAATAATTTTATAATTTAGTAAAGTATAATTTTCATTTTATTTAATGTTTTTGATGAATTAATTGACTTTTGTGCTCCTAGAAATTTTTGCCGTGTTGGCAATCTGCCATACAATTCGGAGGAACGATAAATTTAAATGGCTGAGATCGCTCCAAATTTAAACAATCATATCTAATGATCTAATAGAATTTTTGGGCTGAAATTTTGCGGGTAGTTCCACATTTTTCATTTCTAGCCATCTACCATCTATGATCTATAAATAAAACCATCGTTGTTAAAAAGTCTTTGATTTTCTTCCTAATTAATATTAGCAAAGTGATTTGCTCATTCAAAATGTTTTTTGGACCCATTCTTGGAACCAATAGTGAAGGATCAAAGGAAAAGCCCCTTTTGTTCAAATCAAAACACATAAATGAAAAAACACCACTTGGCCTGGTGGGCACGTGATGAGGTAAGTGTGATCTTTATTTTTCCAACTCACATCTTCGTCCTTTTTCTTTGGTTATCATCGTCGATAGCCTAGGTTTCCACTATCACACTGGCCACCTTGAACCTAGCCGCTCATCGACATGTATCTGCTTCCATCTCCAAGGCACCAGGATGGTATAATCATCATCGTTCGCCCCCACTCCGCCGCTCGTCTGTGGGTATCTGCTACCATGTCCATTGCAACTAGTGCAATATTTCTTTCATCCGCTCCGCTCCACTCAGGTCCATCTCACTCTACCATCATTCAACACTCCTTAAGTGTCAGCTAAGATATTTTTAAATTATCATAAATTAGTATTTTTATTTTAAATTCATATTAAAATTCTCAAAATTATTCTATAAAATCTCCATAAATTAGGTTAAAACTCAATAAATATTTTTTCACCTTCCTAAAATCAATACTATTTTTTCACTAATTTTTTTGGCTAAATTATAGTTGTTAATTAAAATCAATATAAAAACCCTAAAATAGAAATCAAATATAAAATCACTTATTCAATAATTTTTTGTGGACTTGACATGTACTCGCTCTCTGCTTGTCATAAAATTATAAATATTGTTGTATAAACCATTAGCCTAAAACGATATATTTAACACAAATTTATGGTTTCATCATTATCATTAGGTTCATCATTATAATTCATATAAAAATAATTTATATGAATTATGCTAACGAAGATTTTGAAAAAAAATTCAACATCTTATGGTGGTCGTTAAACAAGCGTTGTTGGCTCCAGACCATCAACTCAAACGACAGTTTCCTTCAGCTTTGTCATCTACACTCCCCATTTCTCACTTGCCACCCACCCTTCCTTCTAGAGCTCGAAAATGTCTTCTCCTCAAACTGAACTTATCAGAGTTAGAATGAAAAATTGGACGACGATCTTCCCTAATTTAAATTTTGAAATTGCATCAAAATCGATGAATAGATGATTTAATGATGAAAACGTTCAACTTTTAAGGGCCAAGAATGCTCTAGTAGATTATACAATCGATGTTGGACTAATCCCATCTCTTCTACAACATCTAGACAGTGGTTTTTTCCATCTCCATCCTTAGAAATTATTTGTCGATGATTTAGGAGATGACCAGGGACAAAAATGGGCAAGATTGCTGAAGGCCATTTGATTTACTTTTTGTAAGGTTAACCCACTAGGATTCAATTGCACTCGAGGACCCTAATAAGTGGATGTGGGCCTCTGTCCACTTTAGCGTCGATGAGTAAGCATTGACAGCTACATGTCACATGTGTGATTGTCCACGTTAGTGTCCTGTGTCAATACAAGCATCCTTTAAAATATGTGTTTTAATCTTGACGGTCAATCATCTTAAACAAGATCAAACACGTGTCACATTTGTGGTTGTACATGTCAATTTCCTGTGGGCCATTCATTCTTGAATTAAAAATAATAATAAATGGCAGGACTGATCTTTATTGTTCAATCTTGTTTAATATGATTGACGATCAAGATGAAAACATATATCTTAAAGGAAGCTCATATTGACACCGTCTTCGGGCCTTCGTAGCTAGAAGCCCAAAATTCAGTTTCTACGTATTTTTTGCTCACACAGTGGCTCGTCAAACTTGATTAACTTTTTATATGTCCCTATCCAGGTCCACATTGTATATGACAATGTCCAATTTTTTAATACCATACCAAAACATTCAAAATAATCTATAATTATACCATATAGATCGCAATATCATATGTCATATGAATTTAAAAGGCAAACCTCAATCTACATATGCGCACGAGCTTTGGCAGTGTTACCTCTCCCCTGTGTTGTTCCTTAGCTGGCCCCGGATGTGCCAGCCTACAGAGATACATTAACACCCATGGTTGTGGATGTGTGTAGAGGAGTTTCTCAAGGACTCATGGATGTGGTTGCTACTTAGCCCATCCTTTGTTTTCTTGTGTACATGAAATTAAAACATTATAATTTCTAGGTTATATTCATTGTCTTATTCATGCACAAATAATGATAAATCATTGTCTTATTCAAAAAAAAATTATATAATCTGAATGAATGCATGAAACTGAATCATCACAAACACAAATACATATGCATCATAATTTAACTTTTTAGTCATGATGTCATCTTAAAAATTATAAAATACATGCATGGAATTTTACATGTTAGATATTATGTGTTCAAGATGGGGCTGTCCACCCTTGGACTTTATGGAAATATATGTGGTCAGCAAGCCAATCACACATTCCATATTTGGTTCCTTAATAGAACATATTCATTATAGTTCACGTGTGATGCTTATAATGAAGTCCTCAAATATTTGATCGGACTTAGCAAATTATGATGAGATCGTAATACGGAGATCACTAGTCTTTAAGCATGTGTTCTAAACATTCATATTTCAAGGATACGTGAGAAGGACATCAAAGTATCTAGATAGAATAGCACTATCTAGCCTCACTCATATGATGGGTTTGGTCGGTCCCCTAGCCATTAGTGTGGAGACACTAAGGATAGATAGCGGGTGCTCTTTAGTGGAAAGAGTTCACTGAATTGATCTGTACGAATCCCTAAATGGTATTATACCAAACTGTCAATCAGGTTGATTCACATCACGGTTGTGTAAGTGGTCCTTCGACTTGAGACACCAAAGACGTCTTGTGGATGGACGGTTATACTTTGACTATGGCCAATGAGTCTCTAATCATGGGATTCTAAACGGTCTTAGTTTGGGTACATCAAGAAGTTCACGAGGACGATTTAGTAGTCAAGATGGGATCGTCCACCCTCGGTATAAGAGATGACAGCTCAAGGAAGACGATGCGATGAAGTCCTTGGCCAAGGTAGTGAAATATCGGAGCCATGTTCTCGAATGATTTCCAAATGCATCAATATTAACTCAGATGAACGATTAGGGTTTGACAGTTGATCATACCCTAAGTCGTCCAAGGAGTGTCAAGTGGATGAGGGACTATACATACACGATAACCGATGATGAACAGGTTCCATGAAGTGAGTCGATACATACTCCTTTGTATCTTCTAGAACACGAGGTGGAGCTTGACACCCCACGTGTAGGAGACTCGACCTATCGATTGGGTTAAATCAATCCAACATTAATTAATCTATATGTTTATATAGTTAATTAATTTGGAAGGCCAATAAAGGTTATTGGGCCGCTGGAGTTGTTAACTAGACTGATATATGGGCCTTGAGGGTCACACGCAAAAGGTCTTTTGGACGTCGGAAGATATACTTAAGTTTGGGGATTTTCATGAAAAATACCCACGTAGTATAAATAGGTGAAGGCCCTGAACGAAATTCACCCAGGCCAGAATTGTTCAGGGGCCTTCCCCTTCTTATGCTTTCTCCCCATGACTCTTCTCCATGCGCAATGTGATCGGGACAATGTAACGATGATGACGGAGGTAGAACAGGGCTCCTTAAGAGAAGGAGAAGATTCAACGTGTTGAGGATCACGTGGTTACGTCTAGATGCTGCACACTTGAGCAGCTCGACTCGTCTCGCTCCAAGATCCAGGAAATCACCGATGTGATCCGTGTACAGGTTCTTCTATTCAATATTTTTATGATGTCATTTGATTTTGCTGAAGTCTTCCCCTGCGTATCATTTTGATTTCTTGATCCATATCATGGCTTGCAGAACGCAATAGGTCTGAGAAGAGACTATTATGGAAACAAGATGTGGTTAAGTCCTTGGTCACAAAATAAGAATATAAATAATGTGTTTTCATGATTTCCCAATGCACTAGAGAGAGATAAAAAAATTGAAGTTTTAATTTGTTAATAACTGTTTATTTTGCTTCAATGTGATATTCATATTTTTGTCTCAGTCAAATTATGGCAATGGGTTAGGTCATCTTTGTTAGGACTAGCCCTTAGAAATAAATTTAATTAGAGTTAGAAAATATAAGAATAAACAGTAGATGAGAGGATAGTATTAATGACATCCTAATAGAGGATATTAGAATATAATATTTATTAAAAGGTAGACGAATGTAATACAAAATAGGTATATCCGGTATAATGTTATACTTTGAGAGAGAAAAAGTGAGATGTTTAGAGAGAGTTATATAATAATTTTAAGTTATATAAAATGACATAATAAGATAGATTATTCAAAATATGGGAAGGGTAGAACATTGGAAAATGGCGCCTAAGAAATAATGTATTTCTATAGTTTTATAATATTTGTATAAATTGGAAGTAAGTGAAAGAAAGAGAGAAAAGGAATATAATATAAGATACTATACTATTATAATAATAAGATTGGTTATGCATCAAATGCACACAAAAGGTGTGTAGAGATAGAGAGAATTTATGTTTTTGATATTTTATGATTTTTTTCATTTAAAACTGTATATATTATTTATTCACCTAAGTTATAGCTTACCAATATATATAGAAACATATACAATTCATGGTGGCTCTCACAAGAAATTCTGGGTAAGTGAGACACATAAACCTGATAGCTCCAGCCAAGCTGACATCATCAACCTCCTCCTTCAGGTTGATGACGCGGCATCAAAGTGAAATGAAATGGGCTATACCTAATTCTGATCAAGCTTTGAGGTATTGTCTTCCTTTAAGTCATGGATACTTGGTGTTATCTCTTCCTCCATGTTTTGCATCTCACCCTCTTTGGTCCTCTCTTCTCCCTTCATTATTTCCCTGAACTTATCTCCTCCAAGTCTAGAGGATATTAATCCTCTCATATCAAAGAGGTCAAAGAGAAAATAGAGAGAACAAAAACATGATCTTCCTCCACAAAATGTATAAAAATTAAAGGAGAATAATCATTTAAGAAGGGAGATAAGAAAGAATTTATAGATCACATCACCAACAATTGCATTTGTCAAGAGGAAGCATGATCATCAGCAATGAACTGAAGATTAGAGTCATCGTGATCCACATTCTATTGATGTGGCCATTGGATGGGCTCACCATTAATCAACTATCACGACTAGAGTCCCTATCATTGCGGTAAGCAATGGCTTTTTCCACCAACTCTACCATATTTTAATGTTTCCAAGGTCAAAATTAATGTTCACACCATATATGTGCTAATATTTTTCCATTCAGCATTTTCCCACGTGCCATTGCCTTAGATCCCCAGAGGAATCATTTCCCCCCTTTCTTGCATAGTTTAAATTACTTACTCATGTGATTTCATAAAATTCATCCGATCTTATTTAAGAAGATTGGATAGTCAAGATTTTGCCATGAGCTTGATACACGTATATTTAGTTGTGAAGGATGCATTTTGGACTGTGCATTGGGTTTTCCTTTGTAGTTGGCCTACTAATTTAAATTTATTTTATATTCCTCCTTATATTCCAAGATAAATAATCTCACAAAAATTTAGACTGATATTAGTTTGACCAAAGGAAAACATCATGAAATCAAAACATGATATTATTTTAATATTTTTTTATGCAAAAATTATATAAAATTCAATAAAATTGGAATAATTACATAATATGTGAATGAACCCATGAAATGGGATTTTTCTCTTAAACGGAGTAATCCATCAATATTTGTACGTTTAAATATGGAATACAATTTCTAAATCAGAGTTTTCATACATAAAACAGGTACTCTCAGTTACTCACAATTGGGATATCCAATTAGGTTTAAATATTTAACCATGCCCTTGGTTGAACATTTAAGGAATGTAGACTGGATGAGAAATTATGACTATTTGTTAACCATTGGCACATAGCTACCATGAAAGATTTCATTTAACTCCTTGTAAATAATTTTTTAGCTATTGATATTGGCCTAGAAATAGACTGGTTATGAACATACACATATTAGAGCCATTAAAACATACACATATTAGAGTCATTCGATTCAACATTTTAGTATAAATTCCCATTCCATACATTTATTCAGGAGTGAGCTTAAGACCACCCTTTTTAATCAAATTCTTCTACCTATGTATTCCATTTATTCCCATTTAGAACATGTTTCTGGATTATTATCTTTAATGGCACTGATTCTCACACAAGAGGGTATTGTAATTTTTTCAGGGAATAAAAATGCACTAAATAAAAGAGAAGAAGAAAAAAGGGGTTTGTAGTGGCCAAGAACCAGCATCTAAGAGATGGAGACATCAGTGCTCAATCCAGCTGCAAGCTAGTGGGCCCACAACACTCAAGCCGACCAGCAACTGACAAGCGCAAACACATGAGAAGCCCCCAAAAGCCCACCCAAGGAGCCTCCAAAGGCTCGCCCACAAAGCTCAACAACTAAGGGCCTACACGCATGCACAAAGCACACACCCACGCACATGGGGCAGATGGTATTTTAATTCAAAGGTTATAGAAAAATGACATTTATATGGAAACCTTTATCTCCAGTACTTCCAATATGGGATTGTCAACATCAGTCTTCTTCAGCTTCTCACCAGGCCGGGCAGATAGACAACAGTGAGGAACACAGCCTAGCGAGTTATGGTCTAAACAAAATTAAACTAAAAATGTGAAGGGGAAAATGCTGAAGTGGATGTTGCCGATGGGGCACATAAGGGTGCTCAATTAATCAAAGGTTCCACATCTATGATTGAATTGCAGCCATTGGACCCGTCTTGGGAGGATCGAATGATCAGGGGTAAACTCATCCTTCTTCACCCCCAACCGTCATTTTTGTCCGCAAGCCGACAAAGGATGACAACAAAGAGGAGGGTACGTAGCCTAATCCAACAACTTGGGAGAGTCTTTGGATTGGGGTAGAGTGATGGAGGGCCATGAGACCTTCTCTCTCAACCCTTATAATCCCAAAATTAGATTTCTAATGTCGTCTCTCATCACAGGAAAGGTGGATATGGCAGAGACACTTTCAGAGCTTGAAGCAACAGTTTCGGAGTCGTGACAGCTCCGCAGTGGCTCAATAGAAATGAGAAGGCACTGGAGAAGGTTCAGGGAGAGCAGGAGCTGCACCGGCACGGAGGAGAGGAAGGGGGAAAGTTGCACACCAAGGATAGCAATGGCAATCAGTGTCCCCACCCTTACTTGTCAGATCAGGGCAGCTCTGGTATGTTTCTTCCCTTGATCTGGATGAAAACTAACTTAAGAACGCCTTGGGTTGAGCAGGTTTCAGATTGATTCGAGGAGGAAGTGACTTCATCACGATTTATTGTTGTTGCCTCTAGAAGGCATTTTATCGAACAACTGTTGGGCTTCAATCAATATATCTAGTTTTCTTGATTTAGCTCATTTTTTTCAAGTTTATTCAATTAAAAGTTCCTGTTAGATATATATATATATACATTAATCATATATGTATAGATAAAAATACAAACTTAAATTCCTCTTAATTATTCTTCATAAACCTTATACCTTCTCTTAACTCTTCTCCATCTCTCTCTCCCCTTCTCTTTTTCATGAGTTAAAATATCTTGAATATTAAGATATATCCTATCTATCTAACTACCTAATACTCCAAAAAATTTCCAATAATCAACCTCCCTTAAGCTATTATTTTTAAAAAACCTTCCATCTCACTAATATACATAGAACTAAATAACCCATCATTATTCTATCTAGCTTCTTATTAACATACATAAAATTAAATAACATATCACCTTTATCTATCCTAATTACGTTATCTGTCACCATTTTCTTCCTTAACTCACACCCTGCTAAAATAAAAAAATCCATTCACGTCTTCCCCAAATCTAATATCTCTCTAATCACCTGATCCATATCTTTTACGCTATATATGACTTACTAATCATAGTATACTTACTATTATCCGTCTTCACCTTATTGATATTAATTCTTACTTAAGAATCTAAACATTATTCTTCTACTACTTATTTTAAATTCATCTGCAATAATCGTCCGTCAATTAATTTCAACTATCATTGATATCTATCGAAATACTATTCCTAGAAGTATTCTAAACAACAGTGCTTATTATCTCTCCTTATTTCTTAGTTTCCAAAATATCATCTAACTTCACTTATTATTCCATACGATCTTAAATTTTTCTCCAACTCATTAATTGATTATCTACAACTCTCTTACCCAAGTTATTGTTAGTACTCATCTCCTATATCAGCTTATTATACACAATTCCTCTAAATACTTATTTCATCATCTTATTATTCCTAAACCTAACTCAATAATCAAATTACACTCTAAAGGCCAGTCCTGTGGACACGACCACACTCCCTACTATACATGTACTTGAGTGATTTTTCTATTTAAACAAATTTATTTGATTTACGCAAATTAAAATTACAATGAAAGTAAAATTAATATCGTAATTTTATTTCATCAATTGGCATATTTAGACTCTCACCCAAGATGGGAGCTTCTCTTGTTCTTCTTAATAAAATAATTTTTCAGGAACGTCCTGACATGAATGGTAACTTTGATCTACTCAATATTAATTCAATTACTAATGTAGCCCATAAGCCCATTTTCTGAGGCCCATTAGCAACTTGTGGCCCAAAAAGGAGATTCTTGAAGAACTGACAGGATCTGAAGAAAATTACCTATAGCCCCTCAAAATCTTGTGTTAGGATTTTCTCTGACAGGATCTTCTTACAAGATTTCTTTCACAGGATCTTTTGACAGGATTTTCTCTGAAAGGGTTTTCTCTGCTCTAACTTGTCAGAGCTGCCTATCTTTTGTTTTGTCCCACCAAAATCTTCTTGAGCTACACAAATATCTTGTGAAAGCTTCTACATGCCCCAGAATATGCAGGATATCTCTGCTCAGGCTTGTCAAGCTGCTTATCCTGTGTTTTAGCTTGTCAGAATTGTTTTTCTCAATGTTTTGACTTATCATTTCAAGGGTACAGCCATTATGGACGATCGTGCACTTGGTGTGGCCTATATAAGGCCCCCATGTACCGCTGAATGATGATCATTGAAATCTATTGTTTTGTTGAAACTGTTGTTTTGCCACTTTGAGTGTTCTCTTTGCTAGAGGGTGCTTAGTTGTTTGTGAATTCAAGCAAACCCCTTGTGGACTCAAGGATTGGAGAAGCTAGTTATGTGGATTCAGGACTTGGCTCTTTCAAGTAGAGCAAGACTTCTGGATTCAAGTCTTGTTCCTACAATGTTCGTGCACTAAGGCTGCGTCAATTACATAGCAGAGTATGGAATTAAAGATTGATATGAAAACCAAAAACATCGATACAACCAAAAAATATCACCGTTGGATGAAGCAAATATGTGATTTGTTTGTTTGTTGAATGAGCATCTTCAATTCATTCACATGTTTGAGTAAAAGATGTATCCACAAAGTCTTCAAAGCATTGGATCTCCAATTCGTTGCTCAAACTGTGATGCTAGTAATTTGATTTCCTTTTCATCTAGTCTCAATAGCAGAAACTCGTGGGAAGAGCAAGAGAATAAACAGGTGGGCACTCAAAATGACTTGCATTGTATCAAATGAGGGGATCTAACCTTTATTTATACTCTCCATAAGTTTTTAATAAAGAATCCTTAATAAAATTTTATAAATGTCCTTGTCTCACTGACCTTTCATAAAATACCCAAATTTAGAGTTTATCCACCAATTAGAGTGGTACTTTGGTTACCTCTACACTGTATAGATTTTTTCAGAAATTTCTAACACCATATTTATAAATTATTCAGATTAAAAATCAGAATATGTATTTATTTTTATTAAAATTAGCTTCACTATTAATTGGTTCAATGAAGTTTTGACACTTTTCATAGTCTCTTTATCAAAAGGGTAATCAGTATATTCTTCAAATGAGTCCTAATCATTATACATTATTCTAATTATTGCAACACTTTATGAGGAATTTTTTAAATGTAGTTTCAGAACTCAAAGCACATAACCCAATACAAAAAAAAATGATACCAACTTTTTTGAAAATTAAGATGGTTGGTTTTAAAGATTTGATGATGCAAATTTCACTAACTGTGGTCAAACACAGAACCATGCCTACATAAATGGAGAATGTCTACTGGTCGGAAAGCAAAAAATGTTGATGGGCCTCCATATTTTGTAGAGCCACATCGTGTAATTTATATTAAATATGAAATAACTAATTATTTTTACTCCTCATTCAACTGAAAGTGTCAGAGCATAACCAGTTCATCAAAACAAAAGCAAATATGTTGCCTTTCGTGCACCCAATCAATGCGCAATATGTGGATCTACCAAGGACACAAAAATCCATGGTGATACATGTTGGGTTTGGTGCCTTGGTTCGACCACGGAAAACACGTTCCATGGATGCGGAAGCATGTCGATCGATTCACAATCAATCGTTAAAACAAAACATTGGAAGTACCTTTTGGGGAACTCGTTCCACCCTTGACTTTGCTACTCCAAGATCGTTCTGAAGTCGTTTGCGTGTCCGGTCTCTAGAAGTATCCATGCAATCACTCGGCGCTTGGATCTCTACCTCTTACTCTTCAGCTCTTCTTGGAGACTCTCTCCATGGTTGATCTAGAGAATGAAGAAAGGAGGGGGCTCTCAAATCAGGATTGCATGGGTGCTTAAAATGAGACCCATTTCCCTCTTTATATTTCACTTAAGGTTTTTCTCAAAAACCCTCTAAAGTAAAATATATCCACAAATGCCCTTATGACCTTGTGTGTGTGTGTCCCTCTAGGCCCATGTATCGTTCTAGTTAATAACTTTAATGGCCCAATAACATTTATCGACAAACCTTATTAATTAACTATATCAACATATAGATTTAACCCAATCGATAGGTTAAGTTTCCAGCCCGTGGGGTTCCAAGCTACACCTCGTGCTCTAGAAGATACCCAGTAGTCTCAAAATCTCTTATGGAACCTTTATTGTCATCGGTTACCATATATGTATAATCCATCATCTGCGCGAGACTCTCAAATGACTTAGGGTATGGTTTATCATCAAACCCTAATTTGTCATTCGATTATTACTGATGCGTAACAGGGATCATTGGAGAACGCCTTCTCCAATATCCTCACTACCCAGGCCTGGGTTTTTCTACATCGTCTTCCTTGAGTCAATCTCCTCTTATACAGAGGGCAGATGATCCCATCTTGACCACTCAATCATCTCTGTAAGCTTCTTAATACATCTGATCTATAACTTATTTGAACCCCATGATTAGAAGCTCGTAAGTCATAGTCAAAATGTAATTGTCCACTCAGGAGATATCCTTGGTGTCTTAGGTCAGTGGATCACTTATACAATCGTGACTTGAATCAACCTGATTGACATTTAGGCATAATACCATTCAAGGATTCGTACGGATCAATTCACTGAACTATTTCCCAAAGAGCACCCGCTATCTGTCCTTAGTGTCGCCACACTAATAGCCACAGGATCAGCTATACTTATAGTATAAGTAGGATCAGCTAGTGCTATTCTATCCAGATAATTCGATGTCCATATCGATTATCCATCAAATAGGAATATTTGGAATACACATTTAAAGACTAGTGATCACTGTATTATGATCTCGCCATAATTCACTAAGTCATTGCAATATTCATAGACTTCTTTATAAACATCACATGGAATAATAATGAACGCAAATATTTTATTCAATGAACTTAAATAAACATGGTAGTGTGATTGGCTTTACGGCACATAATATCCATCAATACATCAATCTTAACATGGATAAAGAGAGAGAAGAGAAAATGAATGTCTTAAATTCATCAAATTTCTCGGCACTTGCGTGAGTGGCCTTGCAGGCCCATTAGAGTGGGCCCATGTAGACACTATAGCGCAGTGGGGCATTCAAGCATAGGGAATATTATACATGAATCTTCATAACACAGGATTCCCCCTAGGTTTTGCTATTTAACAGTCATCTAAGTATTAGACATCATTAGAACTCGAGCTTCAATTACAATTAACTGCTTGACTTCTATGAAGCCAAGTGGGAATAGCAAAAGTAAGGTAACTAATTGCAATTATGACACGATAATCAAGACTTAAATGATGGAATATGATGATACTTGAGAAATGATTAAATCACATATAACCCGCATATTTGGTCCGTTCAATTAATTTAAAATACGGTTTATTTAACATGCATAACATTATCCATATGCATATAATCATCCAACCATTTTTGGTGGTCGGGCAGCTCTGGATTTTGGATGTGTACTCAAATAATGGCCCGTTTCTACATACTAACTCGCAATTTGTGAGGAAGGTAATGTGTGTGTTTCATGAAATAAAATTTAGCCTATTTAATTTTTGTAAATAATTTTTTTAATCACTTGTATTTATGTAAGAGATTTACTCCAAAAAATATGATTATATAGTGATGAGCAAGAGTTGTCTCCACCAGGATGGTGTTGAGGAAAAAATATATAATGCAAGTAAAAGAATATGTCCTAGATTCTTTATATTCCACCATGATCAAGGAAATTTAGTGCTTCAGAAGAGCTTTCCACTTCTTTATTGTCTTACAACTTCTATAAATGATTTGCATTAATAAAATTGATGGATCTTAAAATCTCTTTCTTTCACAAGGCCTACCAATGTTTGAGCAAATTTAAGATATCTTTTACATACATACAGTGGTACATTCATAAATTATGGGGTACATATAGGTAGACGACAGTGGATCCACGGCCGGTGAGGCCAGACGGCACTGCCCCGCATCTTCGGACGCCGACGCCGATCGCTGACCGCACGCGCCGCCGCGTCCCCGCTGACAGCCGCCATTTTCACTGGTGTGCGGCCGGGCCAGCCACCCACATATGCCGCCACTGAGCATGTGCCCGACGCCATCAGACGGCGCCCCCGCCGATGACTTCCCCTTGCCCGACACCGCCATGCCGTCCGACGCCGATGAGCGCCACCTGTTCATTCTGTCGGCCCGTCAACAGTCGACAGAACGGGCTAACTGGTCTGACCGACCAATTGGTTGATCCAGTCGATCCGACCCGACCCGATCAACCGGGTCGACCGACCCGATCGAATGACCGATCCGCCGAGCCGATCGCCCCTAGTCCAGTCGACTAGGTCGATCGACCAACCCGACCCGGTCAAGCGGCCAGCCCGACCAGATCCGGCCGATCGGCTGATCAGTTTCGGCCGGTCAAGCTGCCCAACGAATTGACACGTTTCGAGATTGCTCGCCCCACCTAGTCCGTAGTTTCGAACGATCACGTGAGGCTCCGCGCACGCTGCCGAACGGTTCAACCTCATCGACGTCCATCCTTTACGAGAAGCTCCAGCACCATCCGCTGCACGTCGAGCTGTTGTGATCTTTCCGACGCCCTTCATCGAACCCGCTCCGTTCGCCGACCATCGATGACTCACTGCACTACGAGCCACGCCGTCGAGGTACGCCATACTCCCCGTCGCTCGTTTATTTATTCCTTGCAGTGTATTTTCGTTCTGACTCCACCACTCTCGGGCTAGGTAGTTGAGTGAGGTTAAACGAGAGAAACTACGATTTTGAGTGTCTTACCAGTACGGACGAGTATGTCCACTACGTGCGAGCCCTACGGATTGATTCTGTTCGGCCGTAGACGTCCTCGTCACTCTGACGGGGTTCGAGAGGCCACCGTCGCCGTCACTCGGTGACCCGTCCAAGCTAGGAGCTTGGCACCTCCCTCGAGTCGGAGCCTGCACGTAGGACATGTAGGACCCTCAACACGCATCGTAGTTACATAGCCGTTAGGCTAAACGTCAGACGATGACACCATCATTATCCGATACCCATCCATTATCGCCACCGAGCCATCATACTTGGTGAAAACCGGACGACGTCCCTGATGCCGTTCTGCATCAGTTCTACATCCTGGATTGATATGTAACATTGATGTTTCATGCAACATAAGACTCTGAAAAGACTAGTAACAATAATCAAAACTTGATGATCGAATCACCTTTGTAAAGATCAGATCTGTAGTTTCTTAGTTCCTCGGGAGAGACATGTTGAGATGTTCATGTGTCTGGCCTCTAGACATATCCAATTAACCTCTGGCACTTTAAATCTCCTCCATGTTGATGAGCGCTGTTATCACTCCATTGTTATCACTACAACATTTTCATTGCATTGAAAGTGCGCATGAGTCAAGTAGAGAAGGGAGAAGAAGATTGGACATCTCAATAATTAGTCTTGGGTGATTTTCATTCAGTTCCTTCCCCTATTTATTATAAATGGAAAATTTTCATTAAAACCCCTAACCTTTTATAATGTCCCAAATACACTGACCCTACATTCACATATATTGGTTTGTTAACTCAACTAGAACCCAAAAAGGACATGAATGTGGATTCTACCATGGGGACATCACATACTAAGTTAAAGGGGTGCTCAAGGAGTGAAGATAAGAGAGGAAAATTTTTAGACGTTATCACTCACTACCCTCCACAAACTACCATCACGTCGACCATCCTTGTAGATATAGATTAATTAATTAATGACTGAATTAACTTATTCGATAGGATAAGTTCCAGCCTCTAGGATGCCAAGTTACACCTCATCATTTAGAGGATATAGAATATAATATAAACTCTATTATAAAAACCTTTTACCATTATTAGTAATCAAATACACATAATTCTTCATTTGTAGAGGTCTCCCAAATTAATTAGGGTATTATTAACCATCAAACCCTGATTCATCATTATATTTAGCACATATGCAAACTATAGATCATTGGAGAATGTCTTCTCCAATATCTCAATTACCTTGGCTAGGAATTTATTAATTCTTTTTCCTTGAGTCAATCTTCTCTTATACCAAGCACAGACAATGACCTTTTATGTAGTTCTTGATAGATTTGATCAAAAACTAACTTTAATCCCACAATTAGGGACTCGTAATTCATAATGAAAACATAGTTATCCATGTGCAAGATGTCTTGGGTGTCTCATGCATTACTACCACTTAAAACGACCGTGGCATAAATCAACCTGATTGAATTTTGAGTATAATATCACTTAGGGATTCATATGGATCAATTTAATGAAATTTTTCACTAAACAACACCGACCTTCTGTACTAAGTATGTCAATACTAATAGTCATAGGATCAACTATACTTAAAAGTATAAGGAAGAACCAGATGGTATTCTCTTTTGTGGAAAGTTCCATGCATGTCTCAAGTATATCGATCACTAGTCTCTAAGCATGTTCTAAATATTCACTTATTACATATTTGAAGAGACCAGAAACATTTTTGTATAAATAAATGATTTCAGTAGTTGACCCTTGCTCTATGCGGAAGGAATATTCTAAATATTTTGATATAAATCAGAAGCCTTAAACAACATAAATCAACCTCAATTTCTACTTCATATCTATGTAAAAGGCACCAGGAGCTGGTTTTGATGGGACAAGACCAGTTCTTTGTTGACCTCTTGAGTATGGTTTCACCAAATTAAAAATATTGTTGTATAAAAGAGAATTCTATTGGTCCATACTGACTAGAAGTAATTAGAAAACTTTGGAAATTCATTTGAGACCATAGAATAAGGAAGTCATTCTGAGGACATATCAGTCCTTATGGCTAGACAATCTCACTTTTATGTGAAGTGAAATTTTTTGTATGATGTGCAGTGCAGTGCAGTTTTTTGAATCGAGCGATGTGCACATGCCTCAATGTTGTAGGGTCATGTGATTTGGTGCAAAATTTTAACCTCTAAATAAATAAACCTAAAGATCATCTACTAATGAAAGATCATATATACATAATATCTTATATTTATAAATAAATTATCGATATTAAGGTTGTAAAGAATCACAGTAAGTGTACTATATATATATATATATATATATATATATATATATATATATATATATATTGACAGGACCATACAAATTTTAATGAAATAAATCATCCCTTTAAAGTGTAATTGCTTGTGGTGTGTGGTTCTAATTACATACAAAAATTGAATTGCACGCCACGCGGCGGTTTTACCACACTTAAAGAATATTTATACTTACGGGTGCCTCTTGATGAATAGGTTGGACAACTTGGTGACAAAATAATCAGAAAGGAGACTAGGAGGCTATTCACATGATGAATGTTGGAGTAAAGTGTTAAGATGCAAGATTGTGTATATTGAGTTTCTCAAATGATGAGTCATGAAGAATTTATTTTCAACTCTGTTTGGAGACTATCCAGCGCAGTGGCTTTAGTTGAGGTCCCGCAAAAAGAATCTAAAAGACAAAGACATGGCGACCAAGATGCTTCACACATCATGAATTAGGTTTGATCACACTACCTTTGGTATGGAGAAGTATGGGTTAAAGTAGTCATTGTTTTGATGAGGAATATAAAAAAATAAAAAAATATAGTTCTCCTTAGGCACTTGATACATGGTCTCATGGAGAGGAATGACAAATTTCATTGCTACGTTAATGAAAATGAGGACGGATGTGGTAGGAGTAAATGTGAAATACACAACAGCAATTGATCGAATATCAGAATGACTAAGGTATTCAAGATCAATGCAGAAGAGCATAATACCTTATTCTGATGGTAGCCAATTTAAAATTAATACAAAAATTCAGGGCACACCATAAATTTTATTTTAACTAGTGATTCACATATTAATTTTTATTACATATTTTTGCATCATTCTTTAATTAGTTTGAAATTTGTCCCATTCCCACATCTCATGGATGATTTCCATTTTTTGTTTCGCATCTGACATGATGGAATTTAACAAATACACATACTATATCACGGGTGCATGAGGTGCATTGTTCATTTCATGCCTTGTTTGATTGACTCATGTGGAATGCAAGCCAACCACAGATATAGATCTCATTTTAATGATTCAAAAAAAAATCATATTTTTTTAATTTTTCATGTGTGATGATTTTCATGATGTCCAAGAAAATGTGAATTATCATGGTATCATAATAAATTTATCACTTATGTTTAAAACTGTATCCTGAATATTCATAATCATAAGATACTCGAGAAGGACATCAAAATAATGATAGAAAACACTATGGAATCATGCTCACGTGATGATGATATTTGATCCCCCAATAATTTTTGTGGAGATACCAATAAGAGATAAGAAATGTTCATTTGGAAAATATTTCACTAATGGTTCAATATAAATCCCTACACAGTTTTATGCCTAATAATCAACCCTGCTTATTCATGTTACAGTAGCGTAAGTGATCATTAGACACGAGACACCAGTGGCATCTTGTAGATGGACAGTTGTGTTATGACTATGACCTATGAGTTCCTAATCATGGGATTCCAAGAAGTATTGGATCATATGCTTCAACAATTCCACAACAGTGATTACATGGTCAAGTAAGGATTGCCCATCCTCACTATTGGAGTAGACTAACTCAAGGAAGACAATGCTTCGACCTATGGTTAATGTTGAAAATTCTGTCAGATATTATGATCAATCTAGGTCATGCAAAACGATAAGTTCTTTTGATTTATAATTAATGTAAACAATTTCATGTGCCCCCGTGTTATTACAAACATAAATAATTGCACTGGAACATTCTGGTCTCTTTCATAGAGGTGCCTACGAAAAAAATTAGGTAAAATTAATTAATTATTTACTTTCATTTATTAAACCATTTAAAATCAAAATAAGTAACCTAAATTTCTCCTATAAATTGTAATAAGTTACTACATTCTCTAACCAATAAATATTTTTTAATTTATCCCTACCAAGTATAGTAATTTAACCATAAGTAATATTGATAAGCATCCTAGATATGAAAAATTGGGACTAATTAGAACTAAAACAAATATCCATTTGAATATACACTTAGAAGTCTGAACTAACACAATGCTTGAAGTCATAACCCTTACTCAGATTAAGGTATATAAGAAATACTTATTAAGGTATTATTCATGTCACTCGGCATATTTTCCTGACTAATTTGAAATGGTGTAAACTTTTCAGAAATGTTGTCATAATGATTATTTCACTTACTAGGTGTTATGTTCTCTAGTGAGAAAAAACACAAGTTTAATATACCACCACTTATAACGCATAGGCTTGACGTAAAATAGAGTTAAATACCACTTTCTGGTAATGGACATAAGACAAATGAAAAATAATGGGGAATGATAACTTTTCTATGAATCTTCACTCAGTAAAGGTGACCATCAGCGTGTATTTATCATTCATTTTTGTTTTGGTTATTTCTTATCGTAGTTTATGAAGGATTTCATACATTTTAAAGCATGTAAAATATTATCACAATATTTCTATCGAGCCAGTATTAAGAGGAGTATGAAGTAACAAACTTACTTTAATGTCACATAATGTAATCCTCAAACCTATCTCCATTAGACCTAAAATCCATTACTTTCCCCCAGCTAATTTGGATAGATATTGCCATGGACTTTATTTACAGTCAACCAAACTCACATGGTTATGATTTTTTTGTCATGTCATATTAAACTATAATTTTATGTCAGTCTACGTCTCTTAAACATACTTTTTGGCACAAAATAGAGAAATTGTATATTTTAAGATAAATTACGCAGCTCCATCTTTTTTTGCTTATTCTTTTCTTATTGGAAATTAATATTTTACAAAACTTAGCGAAGGAATACATAACATTGACCGCAAGACAAGCTCTTACTATGTGATAAATCCATTTTCATGCATCCAATCATACATAAGTTGAGGAATATACACGTTAAGTTTCCTCTCTTTTCGGTCCAGATAATAATTAAACCCATTGAAAGTAATAATGTTAAAGCATCTTTTGAGTGAGAATTATTAGGCATGTAAATTATGCAAAAAAATATTTTCAACGTGTGGTTTTAATAAAATGTCCCAATTAGTGCCTGAAATCTGAATTCATATCAAATGAGAAAAATATCAATGAAATGATATTATAGAAATCAAGAGTCTAGAGTGCTACATAAATGTTGCATGGGTTGTATATCGAATTAAATCACTTCCTTCCCCGCTTGCGTACAGGGAGCATTACCTGCTTATTAGGCCGCATGTGCTCACCCTTCCTTGTCCTGAAATTGTTTGAGCATTAGTGTTCATTTGTCACATGCACGCTTGAGTGCTCTACGCTTGACGACTTGCAGGTAGCTTAAGCATTGCTGTGCCTAGCCGGCTCAGCCACTGGCATTCAATAATTTTTTTTCTATTTTAAATTTATTTAAATGCATCCTTGAAAAATATAAAATGTTCAACTCCAGAGAATAATTAAACCCATTGAAAGTAATAATGTTAAAGCATCTTTTGAGTGAGAAATTATTAGTCATGTAAATTATGCAAAAAATATTTTCAAAATGTGGTTTTAATAAAATGTCCCAATTAATGCCTGAAATGTGAATTCATATCAAATGAGGACAATATCAATGAAATGATATTGTCGAAATCAAGATTCTAGAGTTAAAGCATGAAACCCATTGAAATCAATGTTTAATTATTCTTTAATCAAGAGGCTAGAGTTAACATTACTTTTAATGGGTTTAATTATTCTCCGGATATCCGTCGAATAGATTTCTTTCAACCTTGCGGTGGGCTGGACCGAAAAGAGAGGAAAACTAACGTGGCCTAATGGACTGTAATCTTTGTAAAGAATAAAGAAGCAACGATCGGCTTCGAGCTGGCATTTCTCCAAACCCACGTCATAATGGGATGGATCATAAGAGGGCTTTTGATCTCAACTACCTGATCTTCTTAAGGAACACTATATGGTCAGTTTTCCATCCAACCTTTTCCTTTTATTTTCTCTCTTAAAAATTTCTGATTTGCTATTGGCCACTGATGAGGATGGTGATCCGTGATAACCATCAAAATTATTGGTTTTATTCTATGAAATTTACCTATTTTGTGTGTTAAAATAATCAAATATGTGTGATATCAAGTTTGAGAGCATCAAATCTATGTTTTAGATTGATATTCTGATTTTGTGGATTTAATTGAATTTTTAAAGATTTTTTCTGACATTGGATTCTTAAAGAACTCAATTTCTTGATTCAGAATATATTTTGTTAAGAATTTTTTGAATTTATTTTCAGAGAGATATGAATTTTCTAAATCAATATATATATTATATTTTTATGACTTAGTATTTGTTTAAATAATAATTTATCAAAGTCATTTTTTGGTTTTATAATGCACCCACCACGTGTCGTCATTTGACCAATTACACACTTCTACAAAGATTAACTGTGCTAATCATTTCGAAAAGGCGCAATTATGGCATCGCAGATTGTGATGCCATAACACGCCAATAATGAGGTGACATACTGACGCAATTTTATCATAGGAGACAATGTGGACCAGTGGAAAAAAGTGATTGAAATAGCAATAAATGTGATCACGAATCAAGAGAGAAAATAATTAGAAAAGGGAAAAAAGTAAGTCAATAATTACGCTGGTACACGTGGCACACACATGTAATCCTGCAATTGATAAAAAAAAGTAAAGAGGTGCCTACGTGACGCAATTTTGGATCATCTTCTTTTTTTTTGTGAATGACGTGCGTCGATGACGCGAGGAGGCACATGGTGTCGTAGAGCTACGTCATGCGATAAGGGAATAATAAAATGATGCATTTTTGTCCTTTTTACCTTGTAGGTATATGTGGCGACTTTGAAGCGTGCAAATGCGGAAAGGGGGGCAATCAAAATCATTGCAGAATATTTTACGAGTAGGCATCTCAACCGAAACGAAAAGGACGACGCGTCAACGCCGATGACGAGGAGAGAGAAAAAATGAATGTCTAGGATTGCGCCAAATTCAAAATGTGATATCTGACAATCCACAGGGCAACTTATTGGCACTCACAAATCGCTGTGATCACGACGGAACGCAATGATATATGGTAAGCGTCTCCGCCTTACATTGCTCTTTCTCAACATCATCGCTAGTGTAATTAAACTCCACAATTACATCTAATCATCACACCACCTCCATACATCTTCAAAATCACATCTTACCATCATTGTACTGTTCACTTACTTGCTAATTACTGTATCTTACTCGTTCTCTACCCTACTCCTGTCACAGCTCGCGTCATCATTATTTCAATCCCACTTTCATTTGTTTGTTTCGAACTTGAATTATCGCTGTCTACTCTCCTTGACGTGGCATCTATGTGTCGCCTAGTATTTTCTTGTCATTTGACTTTGTATTATGAATCATCTATTCTCATTTTGATAATCACCATTGTAAGAATATTAAGTTCTTAATCAACTTTGCCTATCCGTACTCATCACTAGCTTAAAAACTTTCTAAGTACTTGTTTATATATTTATTGAATAATCTTAATTACCAACGAAAAACTACAACCTGAAATTTGAGATTATCAATCTGCACAAGGGAGTATTTAGAAGGCCAAATGCTAACTTGGCGGATGATGGGCAAGCTGACAAGGAAGGGAGTACACCAAAATAAATAGGTCAGTGCGTGTGACTTCATCGCAGCCGTTGGACCCATCCAATGGACATTGGATGATAGGGTGGTAAACCCATCCTTCTCTCCCCGCTGTCATCCCAATCAGCGGGCTATGACGGAGGCCATAATCCAATCCAACAACTTGTTTGAGCCGTTAGATTGGGTTCCATCAAAATCTGAGTGGCGAGATGATCTCTCTCGAGCCTTGAATCATTATTAAGTTAGTTAAATTCAAACATAGCAACAATCTCAGATATTAGACGGATATAGAAAAGAGAATCCAACCTGCAATTCCAAAATTTCCTCACACCCACACTTCAAGGACATAGTGAATCTCATGCAGGAAGAGTAATTAATTGTTTAAACCTCAGAGACTTATGAATGATGTCACCTGTTGACTCACGAGTTCACATGAATAGGTATATAGATTATAGCTCATGTGTTACTTGAATATATTTCCCTCGTTAGAGATAGAGATGGAGATGGATGAAAAGATATAGATTTAGATAGACATCGAAACAGAGAGAGGTCTATTTGCAACAAAGGGTCCTTTGGCCTCCCTTAAATGCAGACTTCTTGAGGGTAAGGATGTCCTTTCCCTCTATGTGACTAAGCTCTACGGCTGCAACCCTAATATATGCGCCTCTTCCTATCAAGAGTAGCCGCCGTCTTCGCTATCATCTGCGCTCTCCTCTACTTAAGACGGATTTATGAACGTTCTTATTGTTCATCTTCCTTCTACTTCTTCGAGAGTCGGCTTACTCGTTTGATCGATTACGCAGAGTTTCTACCCTTATGGGTTGAGGCTTATTTTGGGCTCCAGATCCCTTGCAATCTCTGCGTGGTTTCTTATTTGTTCCATCGTTTGTGCTATTTATCTTTTCTCTCTTATCTACTTCACTGTCGATTTGATCTGACTAATCCTTGTGCGAAATTGTGACATCGGGGGCGCCGCGTGATGATTCGAACTGCAACAAAATGAATCTGTTCGTGATTTTTAGTATTTAAGTCTCTGACGGTTGCCCGTGCTCCTTCAATCGATGAACACGAAATGTTTTTTTTTTCGTTTGGAGTGTTTACCATATGACAAGAATTGCAGCTGATGATAAAAGAGACAGGGACATCTGCACTCTTCTGAGAAGGGATTGAGGACTCGTCTTAAATGGGAATCTCTCTGATGCATCGTATATCGCTTTCGTCGATTTCTCCAATTTTAATCGAGATTCTTCGGGTTGATGCGGCGATTCTTTTAACTATGGGGGTTTTGAATGGAGGTTTCGCCAATGATGCAAATATTCCGATGTGCACGTATTACCTGATTCTGGTTTTAGATATGACGAGTCGAAAATCTCTGAGGCTCAGATCTTTCTGAACTCTCTTGAATTTCCGCTTCGAATAATTATTGCATAATCGTTTCTTAACTTCAGGATCGATGATAAATTCTTAATTACTGCGTTATCTTTCTGAATCGCTCGAGATGCGCGTATGACAGAAATTTAGAGTTCATTTGAGATCCTATGTAGCTAGGCAAGATTTGGTTGTGAGCCTAGTGATTACATGCAAGAACGGAGATTCGAAGGCCGGAAACTTCCGTTGAAGCTCGGCAGAAATCTTTGCGGAAATGGGTTTCTAGCTTAGGCTCCGGGAGGCAGGTAGATGTGATAAAATCCTCTCGCTGCGCATGAAGGCTCTATCGAACGAATTGATATAAGATCATGGATCATTCATAATCAACCTTATACATTCTCCGTCACTCATCATTATATCTTTAGCGTTTCTCGCCATTTCTTCTGTTTGTTTATACAGAAAAAACAAACGCGGTCAATGTAATATCAGTTGATGGTGCGTCAACTTCGTTAAAGTATAAATGACTTGTCTTACGTCCCAAGGCTAAAATAATAACATACGAAATTCCTATGAATAAAAATTAATGATCTCAGTCAGAAATGGTTGTGTTCGATGGGGGATTCAATCTGATAGAGTGAATGTTAGTTTAGATTAAGTACTAGAAAGTAGGGTGTGACTAACGGCATTACTGTATGTGCTAAAAAGATTGTAATTCAGATGACATCGGCATCAGATATTGCTACCGGATATAGGAATGGCTTATGGAATTGATAACAGTTCTGAACACTGTTACTATGATGTCGATATTAGTAAGGGGAAAATGGATAGATGTCGAGAATAATATTGAAAATGAAATTGAAGATGATATTGGAATGAATACAGGAATTTAAAAATGGTGCACCACTCGACATGGTTATTTTATTCTATTTGTTTAAAAACATAATAACAATTTGCACAAATGAACCGCACAGAGGGCTGCTCGTGTTGTTCTTTTGCGTGTGAAAATTAGAACAAATATTCGAACAAATTCACACATTCCGCACAAATCCGCACAATCCATACAATTTGCACAAACCTAACCAATTTGCACAATCTGAACAATTCGCATAAGCGAACAAATTTGCACAAAACGAACAAATTCACACTTAATTGCTAAATTGCATAAAATTTTATGCAAATTATAATAAATTTATCTGAAGTAATAAACTTGTTAATCCTATCAGAAATCACAAAAAACTGCGCAGAGTTAGAAAATAATTGATCTGCATTTAGTAAATTATAATAATCCAAGAACATTCTAAAGGCATTACATAGTATACCGGAACATATAATAGGGGGGTTAATTATTTCAATGGAGAGTTTATTAGGGTGTGTTTGTTATCATAATGAAATAGATTATTAAATATTACGATGTTGGCAAATTCCTGAAGAGGACAAGTGCGGGAAGACATTTTAACTAATAGAATTATAAGATGAATATAAACTATAGTAGTGAAGATATTATAAATTTTTTAATACGAGAAAATTTAATTTTAAAGAAAATTGAAAGTTTTGAGTAAAAATGTGTAAATGATAAAGAAACATCCATACTAATCTATTCGTATGTATAGTATGTCGTGCGAAAAAGTTCTATTTATACTTATCTGGTATATGCAAGTAGACCACAGTTGTTTAATTATCAAAATTAAACTTGGCATTTTGAAGTTTTACTGTTTGACCTTAAAGTTGGTCCATTTTAAGCTTGGAATTAATCAATAAAAGTTTAAATGACAAAATTAATTAGTCTTTGCCGAACAACAATTACTACTACAGACCAAACATGTCAATGAGTGTAAAGATTCATAAAAGATGTTCTGCCAAAATAAGTTCATAAACTTCAAAGGAGCCAGGACGCGTGACGACTGACGTTTTTTTGGACAGCTTCTATCATTGCTAGAGTGAAAGTGCAACGCTCCCAAAATTCGCTGTCATCCCATTGAGTATGCACGATTTTTCCTCCATGTGTCGCAGGGCAGAAGTCTTTTGAGGGGATAGCTAGAATTTTACACATGATGCGCTTGATACCTATCTGAACAAAAATTTCTTGAAGTGAGGAAAGTTGCTCTGTGTTGCCTCCATCGATATTGTTTGTGCGTGTATTGATGTCATCACCATCTGGTTCAGAGTCCGAGCTGATGACAATAACAGTGGAGTCTTTGGGGTTGCTTTTGCAGTCCTCGTCGGAGAAGTCGCACACTCCTCCATGGTGCGCAACTTTTCTTACCTCCTGTGTCCTCCATTGACTCCACATCGTTGTGGATGTACCTGCATTTTGTAGGAGATGTGATAATATTTATGTCATGAAGACTTTCCAAGGCAGTAAAAAAATGTTCAAAAAGAATTGTGTATAAAACCAACGGGGAGAGTAACACAGAGAGGACCAAAGTATAGTAGAGAAACAGTACTGTCGAGGAGCATTTAAAAGATTATATATATATATTTTATAAATATACAGAGAGAGAGAGAGATAAAGCAGAAACAATATGAGTGAAGCAAATGTGAGCGATTGGTTCATGGATGGGACAATAATAGTCATCAAATCATTGAAATATGTAAATGAGATTCGTGGCAGACTTGCTGATAGAGGGAATTTTGTGAGACTGAAACACTCACGATGCAGTTCTAGGGTGTGCTGACACAAATGTCAAATGGCCTATCATCTTCATCACCATCCTCGGCCTCATCTGCTCTCAAGTCATCATTGTTGCACCATGACTTCAACATCATTAGGACTTCAACGCTCTGTGCCGTGAGCCGCGATCGGCTGTAGTTGATGACACGACGGCCCTCAGAGAATAGGCGCTCACACGCCACACTTGTTGCTTGCACAGCTAGGAATTCCTTCGCAACCAATGCTAACGTGGGGTAAGAAATCTGACTTGTTACGGGGGTAAAATTAATCAGATATTCAGCCATGAAAGTAAGAGAGTAAGACTATGAAAAATGCAATTTTCATGCTATATGTCGTCTTCCACCAATGCAACACCTCTATACTAAAAGCTGGGGGGTCGTTGCATATACGTGGAGCTCCTCAATAGACTCAACTCTTTGTGGTAGTTCTGACGAATCTAGTAGCTCTTCTAGCTCCATTTATATGAAATCACTCGTCGTTGATAGTGTCGATGGCTCATTTGGTCGACTCACAACATTGTTGGATATTGAATGGGACTCCATGATATTGCGAACGGTAGATAGAACATCGTTCTTAGTCTGTGGATCAATCAAACGAAGCTTCATGGATGGGTCGAGTAGAGAGACAATAGTGAAAGCCTCATTTCATGTTAGTAAGGACACATTTTTCTAACTTCACCCGCATAGCATAACATACAGTAGATAAGGTGTTCCTTTGCCTAGTAGACATAGCGTGTCCCACAAGAAGCATGGAGGGGTTCGTTACTCCCACTCTAATACACTCAAGGTGCCTCATTAGTCCCTTAATAATGACTATACCCTCATTTGACGTTAGCGACTTGCTTCAAATAGCGGCATAAGTACCGTGTCGGAGGGGTTTGAGTAAGTTGATAAAATTTTCTATTAGCTCCCATTCTGCGTCAAGTAAAGTACGTTTGCGAAGAACGTTTGACATCATCATATCGACAACTAGTCTCTTCTCAATGCACCCGTGTAGCATTTTGAAAGTTGAGCTCCACCTTGTAGGGCAATCTATACAGATCCTCCTCGTGTTTGACATATTTAACTGTCGGCATTAGGAAAAATATTTCACCTCTTTCTTCGACGATCTCGTATAGTGACGACCACCTCTCTTAGGCGCCGAACAACATCCCCCAAAGAAATTACAGAAGGTTCTGAGACTTTCGCATCAAACACATTATCAAGGTTTGTGAGGTCTACTTCATCAATGAAACTTGCCTCAGGCCCATCATCGACAACGTCAAGTGCCTTCAGTCTAGCCTGCATTACTATACACAACACATGTCTCTTTGTAATAAAACAGGGGTTCGCCACGCGCAACTCTCGTTCTAATGTCACCATCATTGTTGAATTATTTGAAGCATTGTTTGTCGTAACTGCATAGAGCTTTGCGCTCAGCTTAAAGTTGGCCAGAACCTCCAAAACAATCTCGCTCAAGCACTCCCCACTATGCGAGCCCTCCAATTGACATATTGCGAGGACACATTCGCACATTTTCCATTCTATATCTACCCAATGAACGGTGATTCCTATAAATGAGATTCGATTGGCAGAAGTCCAGTAATCTAGAGTAATGGCCACTTTATCGACATTGTCCAATCGGTCACGAATACCAATCTTTAATTCAGTGTAAAGCTTGAAAGCCTTTTCCTTCATAGCCCTTGTAGATGGAATCGATATATCCACCTGTGCGATGTATCGCAGTAGCCGTATGAAGTATTTTTTACATACAATATTCCATGGTGCGGCTGACTGACAGATGAAGCGTAGGAGCTCTTCTTTTGTCATCTCTAATGTGCGACCAGTGAAGTACAATTTTTTTGTACTTTGTTGGTCAAAGATGTTCGCCACTGATGGTTGGTTAGAAGAGCTTCCTTCTTGAACCTTCAAGTCATTATACTCTTTATGGTGCACATTTAGCAAATGTCGCCATAGTACCGTACTGCAACTATACTTGTTCTGCTCTACTGTTGCTGCACGACCCCTAGTACTAGTCGAGCATAAATTGCATGTGAAAACCCTAGGCGCCACCTCTGTGAAGTGTATACGTGCAGCGCATTCGTTCTTCCTCTTTCTCTTTTTTTGGTTGTGGCCAACACTCCCCACTGACGATGTAGAGCTCTCGGAGGAAGCAGAGGTATGGGATCGAGGTGTTCTAGCCATCTTAAACTATAAGTTCATCCTAAATTACAATAAAGATAAATAAATCAATTGGGAGACAAAGATAGAGAGAAATCAACATAAATATTTCCAAACATTATATGATCCAATTTTACGCAACATAGTACAAATACGTTGTTTTATTGAAAAAATCATTATTTCATGGATCTAACACAAATACCATGGTTTTAAAATTTTAATCAAGGGTATAGCAACCATTCCTTCGTAATACGACTCAGACATCAGTACTGAATGACTTCAAGACAACAATACAACCAAAAATTTATGCGGACATAGAGAAATGGTGAAATCAACATAGATAAGAGGAAATTATTTGGTAACACCAAGCCAAATTAGTACGAACTAAAATCAGATTCAATAATAAAAACTTACCCAAAACTAAGCAACTCCGATTCCGGATGACTTCAGAAATGCTCCCAATGCTGCCAAATCCCCCTCAGCCGAATCCGCGCCAGAATAGTGAGCCTACCGGGTGCCAACGAAAACCATGCAAAGAGAGTAAGAGTTTCCATACCCGCACGAAAAAATGCATAGACAGAAAGGGAGAGGATGTCTATGAAGAAAGAAGAATAGGGAGAGGGAGAGGGACATGATGCATGATTGAGAGAGGCGGAGACAGAGCATTGCAAAAGTAGAGAGACCGTGAGAGGGAGAGACGTCGAAATGGAGAGGGAGAGGGAGAGTGATTGAGAGCAGGGGAGACAGAGAATTGGAAAAAAAAGATGAAGATGGACATGGAGAGGCATAGAAATGGAGAGGGATAGAGAGAGAATGAGTGATTGAGAGGGGGGGGACAGAGTATTGCAGAAGAAAAGACCGTGAGAGGGGGTGCCATAGATATGGAGAGGGAGAGGGAGAGGGACAGGAAGAGTGAATGAGAGATGGGGGGACAGAGAATTGGAGAAGAATAGAGACCGTTAGAGGAAGAGACATTGGCGAGGGAGAGGTAGAGGGAGAGGAAGAGGGAATGTGGGACAGATGAAAAAGGGAGAAGAATAGGGAGAAGGAGAGCGGGAGGAAGAGTCAGTGAAAGAGAGAAGAAGAAGGAGAGGGAGAGGGAGAGAACAGGAGAGTTCGTACTTAGCAGAGGGTGATCCGACAGCTAGAACAACAAGCATGGGGGGACTGAGAGAGTGACAGTCGACAACGAACAGAGGGAGCAGCCGATATGGGAGACGGTGAGAACAATGGCCGACGAGGGACAAAGGGACCGAGGGAGCAGCGGAGCAGGGAGAGAGAAGGAGGGGTTGAGAAAGACCTAGCGGAGAGCGACGGCCGACGGAGGGAGTGGGGACTTGGGACTGACCAAGTGGGGACTGGGGACCCTAAATCGCTCATAGTTTTTTATTTTTCTTTTTTTTAGAAAATAAAAATTGCATAATTCGCACAAACGAAACGCACAGGGGTCTGTGCGAGGTGCAGTTCTTTTTAGACTTTGTTCTGTTCGGAAATCTGAACAGAACGCACAAATCGCTCAGATTCGCACAAAGAGAACCAAACGATCATGTCTAGCACCACTATATGAAAATTCATATTTTTTTATTTATTTATTTGAATAAAAAATCGTATTGATTCTATGAAGATGTGTTAGAAAAATCAGACTAAATAATTAAGTATTGATGTCGTTGTCAAGTTTGAGACAATTGTTGGAAAGTCATAGACTACTTGTTGGAGATATTGGATAACATAATGGACAACAGCTAATGCGCATTATCAAAGATTAACAGTAACTTAATGTTCCACAATAATATGTACAGATCGATGGATGATGAACGATTGTCCTGTAGAGGACTGACTTGAAGCGAGGATAACACCTTTCGTCGTATGGATCTGGCGACGGCAGCTGCTTGCCAGAAAAAATGCAAATGAAACTATGGAATATTGACGCACAATCTCAAATCCAGCTCCTTAGCCACCTCCACCTTCCCAACTCCTAAGCACAATCGCAAATCCAGCTCCTTAGCCACCTCCAGCTTTCCAAGTGCAATCGCAAATCTAGCTCTGCACTCCGCAGCCCTAGTTCGAGTCTTCGAGAGTCGAGACCCCGACTCGGAGTCCCCGACTTGAAATAAAACTATATTTATGCACATATTGGGCCAACAAACTAAAAAAACGTTATTGGCCCGTTACGAGTATCTTTCCCGTTATCCGATATCCATACGCGATATCAGATAACAAAACATGGAAAGGTATAATTTTTCTCAACGAGGACAGATACCGGACCCGTAACGGATAACGTCTGAAATTCTTTACGAACTCCGATATCTATATCCGATAACGGATATCAGATATCCATTACGATACGACAGATGTCGAATGAAGTTTGAACGAAACATATTTTGTAACGGATACCAGCACCCAGTTTTGTATCCGTTATCGGAACCACGATCAGATCCAGTATACATTGAACTTCACATTGAGTTTGGATCACAACATTCAATGTGGCCAATGGTTGGATCACATAATCTGATCAGATTTGATCTTCAAAATAATAATAATAATAATAATAATAAATGCGTAAAAAAATGTATAGTAAATGAAATGAGAAAGAGAAAGAGATAGGGAACCAAAGACAGAGTAAGAGAAAGAGAAAACAAAAGGAAGAGGGAGCGAGGGCAAGAGGGGAAGACAGCAAGAGCCAGAGGGAGAGAGAGAATGAGAGAGGCAAAAGCCAGAGGGGGAGAGACAGCGAGAGCGGCATGAACAAGAGGGGCAGAGAGGGAGAGATAGATAGAGAGAGAGCACCAAAGTGAGCAAGAGAGAGCGAGAGTCAGAGAGAGAGAACAAACGAGGGAGAGAGAATGAGAGCATGAGAGAGACAGATCATTAGTGTGTGTGTGCAAGAGAGAAAGAGAGCAAGAGGGGGGGAGAGAGAGAAAATAGTGGAGAATGAGAGAGAGAGAAAGACATTGGTGGCGCACACGACCACTCATCATCACCAAACGTTACACCACTACCACAAGAGATGTCCCATGTCATGGCATGTCACCAAAGCCAACTTCGAACCGGGGATCCGAGCGTCATTTAAAATCATATTTGAATTTTACAATTATTTAAAGTTTTCTCTTCCCTCCAAGGCCCTTAAATAGTTCAATGATGTATTGAAATTTTGGGTGATTTTCTTTTGAAATTGAAGCTCTTCTTCTAAGAGAAATTTTCCCTAGTTTCCTCTCTACCACTGCCGTCGTCACTGCTTGCCGCCGTTTGCCGTCGCTGCTGCCGTCGAGAGGAGGCCTCCCTACATGTATCATCACCAGCATGGTCATTGTGCGTAGCCGCCAACGGCACAACTGCCACACATGGGCACTGCCTGCACAGCCTCTCGCACGCCCACCTCCTCCGTTGTGGGCGGGCGCCTGCCCACGCGTTCGCCTGCCCACGGGGTCACTGCACGCAACCATCGCATGCAGCCACCCGCCAACGCGATCCCCACGCGCAGCCACTACCCGCACGACCACCGCACAGAGCCACCGCCCGCGGTGCCAACACGTGCAGCCGTCGCCGCGCAGCTCCCCACGTGTAGGCCCTGCTTGCGCCGCATTCTGCATCAACGTGCTTCAGAACCCTCTTTCTGCATCTGTTCCCCTTGTTTACAGTTGGATCTGAGCCCCGCCTATCGAAGCACACTTCATCCGCTCTCGCCACCAAACACCACCACAACTTCCTACATCGCCTTATCGTGCTACGCCCGCGCTAAAGGTCCACCCTTCCCTCTTTTGTGATCCGCCATTATTTTATCCAATATTTCCTCGTGTGTTTTTCACCGCCGTTGGACTTCGTAAATAGGCTAATTGAATAGGTTTGCGTCTTCTCATAGTCAACTGTTAGGGATATTGGATTTGGAGTTATGTTTTCACCCCTCCCGCCCTGGACCGAGGAAAGGGGCTGCACCATCATCATTTTCTCTCGATTTAAATGTTCAAAATCGATCATGTTGATTTGTGGTATGTTTTATCCATCTTTAGTTGATTTTAATCCATTCTACCCATGTCAGTCCTAGTCATCCTGCATCAGACATGGGGAAAGCGACAGAGACAGATAAGGGGACAAGGAAGGGGGAACATGTAAGAGAGAGAGGACGAACAAGAGAGAGGGAGCATGAGAAAAGGAGTTCTTGTTTTTCTCAAATTGTTCACTTTTATTCAAACAGTTTGGATATATCTGGGTCAAACTTGACCAAAAATCTTGTTCAATCGAGAGATTCAATCTGTTCAGCTGGAAGCTCATTTTGATCAATCAGAAAATTTGATCAAAATTCAATAATTTCAATTTGATCCAAACCCTAATCCCTAAGTTTTTCACCTATATTTAGCTCATTATTGCACATTGCAATTAAAAGTCCAGATATGATAAGAATAATGCGCAGACTACGTAGAAGATGATCTCTCAATGATACCAAAGATTATGTTTACATAATGGAATTGGGATATAGATTTCATATAATGAAATAGAGCCGTTCATGGGGAACCTTACAAGCATGGAACGGAGCCACTACGAAGAAGTTTGGGAGTCACAAAGGTTACGAAGTCAATAAATTTGGACTTTCCACTTTATCAAACCCACCATTATCCCCAAAAAAGGAGGCACTATTATCTTAGCTGTCTGCACACAAAATCACCAGCAACCACTTGCAAGGAATCCAAGAAGTATGCTCCTATCCCTTCTCTTTCTGCACATACAATTGAGAGAAGTCTGAATAACAACAAAAAATATCATGGGAAAACATAGCATCATCCTTATTGAAGAGGACTATCAACTTAAAAGTGAGTTTTATTTATAGGTTTAAGATTTTCAAGGTAGGCTCTCTAATCTCTCAAATCTATTTTTGCGACCAAGGGCACTTATATATTTCTAAGTAGAGGTGTATTGATAGCGATTGACCGAGACTCTAGATAGATATATGCATCGAGCAATGAATAAATTCCCATTCACTACAATTTCTTTGTAACCTGCATCTTAAACCGCTCTTTACACTATTAGAATTAGAATACGAATGAGATCAGAAACACCACCATGGAGCCAAATGATTCAATAGCTACGGTTCGAGCAAAGCCCAAATTGGCATAGCCAAATGAATATGTGAACTCCTAGAAATGAAGACATGGATTTCTGAGGTGGTATAATAGCTTTTTGAGCATAACTATAATTAGGGTTCAACATGCTTCGACATTGTGCAGGTGTATTATGCATTGTGCCCCATTGATCTACACTCTTTACACTATTAGAATTAGAATACTAATGAGATCAGAAACACCACCATGGAGCCAAATGATGCAACAGCTACAGTTAAAACAAAGCCCCAAATGGCATAACCAAATGATTATTTGAACTTGTAGAAATGAAGACATGGATTTCTGAGGTGATATAATAACTTTTTGAGGGTAACTATCATTAGGGTTCAACATGCATCTACATTATGCAGGTGTATTTACACATTGAGGCCCATTACACTACACCTTCCACTCAGGATCAACCACCCTCACTGTAGGTCATACAATTGAGTGTAGTGTGTGGGTATATTTAAATCATATAATAAAAATATTTGTCTATATGGATATTTGTTATCTTTCTTGCAGGTAGCAAAGTTCTTTCATATTCTCAAAAACTATTGATAACACTCTCTGCCTCTCCACCTCTATTCCTTATAGTTTATGGTGTTTGCTTACCCCATCCCCCTACCCTTCCAATGGTAGTTGACTGTGCTTCACCACCTGTTATTGGTGCAAATGGAATTATATGGCCTACAAGCAATCACAAATACACATCTCATATCATTTCATCAATATACATTAGATCCATGTACATCTTTTATATTTTTTATAATGAAATATTAATATTCACAATGGTGAGTGATTTATGATGATACCATACTAAAATGATTACTTATCTTTAAAAATATATTATAAATATGATTATTCATAACTTATTTGACAAAGACATCAAAATATACTGATAGAATGGCATCATCCACTCTTGATAAGATGATGAGGATGGTTGATACCCTAAAAATTTGTGCGAGGACACTAAGGAGAGATAATGGATGCTCATTAGGGAAAGACTTAAATCGATTATTCTTTATGAATCTCTTGATCGCTTAATTCCCAACTATTTACCCGTTTGTTTCATGTTGACCTAGTGTAAATGGTCCTTAGACCTAAGATATCTAGAACTATTCACCCAAGCCAGAATTGTTCAGGGGTCTTCCCCTTCTCCTCCCTTCTCCCCACAACCCCTTCCCCTATTTTTACTAAGTGGGTATTCTTTATAAGAACCCCCAAAACTGAAGTATATCTTCCGATGTCCAATATACCATTTGCGTGTGACCCTCTAGGCACATGTATCAGTCTATTTAACAACTTGAGTTGCCTAATAACCTTTATTGGCTTTCTGAATTAATTAACTACATCGATATATAGATTAATTAACATCAGATATATTTTAACCTAATGATAGGTTGTCTCCAACTCGTGGGGTGCCAAGCTACACCTCGGGCTCTAGAAGATACAAAGGAATGTGTATCGACTCACTCATGGAACATGTTCTTCATCGATTACCATGTATGTATAGTCTCACATCCACTAGACACTCCTAGGATGACTTAGGGTATGCTCAACTGCCAAGCCGTAATCAGCCATCCGAGTTAGTAATGATGCGTTTAAAAATCATTGGAGAACTCTTCTCCGATATGTCACTGCCTTGGCCAAGGACTTCATCCAATCATCTTCCTTGAGTTGTCACCTCTTATACCGAGGGTGGACGATCCCATATTGACCACTCATGCGTCTTCAGGAAATTCTTGATGTACCCGAACTAAGGCTTATTTAGAATCCCATGATTAGGGACATGTAGGTCATAATCAAAGTGCAATTGTCTGTCCACAAGACGTCTTTGGTGTCTCATGTCTAAGGACCACTTACACAATTATGACGAGAATCGACCTGATAGACAGTTTGGTATAATACCATTTATGGATTCATACAGATCAATTCAGTGAACTCTTTCCACTAAAGAGCACCCACTATCTATCCTTAGTGTCTCCACACTAATGGCTAGGGGACCGACCATACTCATCATATGAGTGAGGCTAGATAGTGCTATTCTATCGAGATACTTTGATGTCCTTCTCGCATATCCTTCAAATAAGAATGTTTAGAATACATGTTTAAAGTCTAGTGATCTCCGTATTAAGATTTCATCATAATTTGCTAAGTATGAGCATGTATTCATGGACTTGATTATAAACATCACACGTGCACTATAATGAATATGTTCTATTAATGAATATGTAACGAGATGTGGAATGTGTGATTGGCTTGCCAACAACATGTATTTCCATAAGACAATTGGGTGTCAAAATGGGATGATTTCCTCTCTGTTTAAGTGATACACTTATGTAATATTACACCATGAATTCTGTGGCCAATGTAGTGGGAATTTTAGTGTGTGATAGTTTATCATGCCCTGATCATTATAGGATTGTCAAATATTTTAAGTCAATTATGATAAGTGATGATATACATAATCCATGAAAAGTGAAATGAAACACTTTGTAGAATTTAGAATTTCATGATTAGGAATTCATGTGTTAAAGTCAAAGTACAATCATCCATCCACACAACATTTGGTGTATCAGGTCTACAAGCCACTTACACCACCATGACAAGAATCAACCTAATTGACAATTTGATATAATATCATTGAAGGATTCATATAGATCAATTCAATGAACACTTTCAGTTAAATAGCACCTACTACATATCCATAGCGTCTCCACACTAATGGTTATAGGACCAGCCATACTCATCAGATGAGTGAGGCTAGATAGTGTTATTCTATCAGGATATGTGGATGTCCTTCTCGAGTATCCTTTAAACATGAATATTTAGAACACATACTTAAAGACTAGTGATCTCTGTCCGAAGCGTGTTTCCTCACACAATTCGTTTTACTATATCACTCTAACTAACTCCTTATTATTCCTCAAACTGGCCTCCCCTAGCCCACTTTGTCTTCTTTTCTACGTTGATGACAATCTAATCCTTGACACAAATCCATGGGATTTCAAAATGTTTATTTGTACATTTGGGCATCAATATGCTTAGATCCCACTAATTTAGTATCCTATATTAAACTCAGTATGATATTAAATTGTTATGCATGGCCAATATGGACCAATGCAAATTCATTATCACTCCATGTTGTGTAAACTCCCCTAAAAATGGAAAATAGTTTGCAACTCACTGATGAGATTCAAATCAACATCAAAAAAATAGTCTGTGATGTCTAATATTAAACCATACATGACCATAGATTGCTTACGCTTTGGACAAGGCCTACCAAAATATGCATGATCATCAATCATGTTGTTAGGATGGTGTCAAGCATGTCATCTGCGATATCAAAGTTATTTTCATTTTGAGTTTATTTTTTTAATAGTTTATAATAAAAATCCAATTCTTTAGTGATGCTTGCTAGGCTGGTGATTCCGCGGATTATTGGTTATCTTGTATATCTTGGCTTCAACTTAGTCAACATCATATCCAAGAAACGATTCATGGTGGCACGCCCCAGCACAGAAAGCAAAATATAAGGCAGTTGCAAATGCCATGGCATAACTTTTATGGGTAAAATCTCTTGTTACAGAACTTCCATCATTCGTCGAAACCTGTTCCCATCATCTTGTGCAACAACTTCGGAGCAACATACCGTAGCAAAATCATGTCCTTCATGCACATACTTAACATATTCAAATTGATTATCACTTTTTTAGGGAATTTGTCGTTATCTTATTTTTTTGAGGCCCGTCATGTAACTCAGAATTCTTTCTTGGTTATGGTACATCAGTTACAAGATAAGAGTAGGCCGGACACCCAAAAGATTTCTCTGCGTAGGAAAGTGACATCCATAGGACAACCCTTTTGAGATACAAGTGTAAGGAATCATACGTTTTGAGGGGAAAAGATAGTAACAAATGAGCAAAACCAGCCAAGTCATCAATCATTATATTTCTGAGTTTCTGGTGTCTGTTTCTTGCTGATTGATGTCAGTTTGTCCCGGAACAAGAAGCTAGGGAATCCTACAACAGCCATTCATTGTTTCTTGCAAAGTGTTCCTTTAAATTCATGTCGTTCCACTTTATTACTGGAGCAAGTGCCAACCCACACTCATAATATCTTTCTGCTTTCCAAAACCTTTTTTCTTGATAATTATCACCCAAAGGCCTGTAAAGTAACCGAACCTTCAAGACCATCCAGCTTCTTGTGCCTATTTTACTTCTGATTTATTTTATTAATAAGTAAAGTGTTAGAAAGTGCAACTTTAAGAGCAGAGGTACACAAAAATAGTAAGAATATCTGCCTGAACAAGCATGTAAAGCAGATAGAGAAAAAGGTGATCTACATGTATCCTTCATTCTGACTTGGGATCAAATCGCTGATGCGCTCTTTAAACAACCAACTAAGGGTCAGTTTCATTGGACTTGGTCCCAATTCAACCTTGAATAAAGCATGAGCTTTCCTGGACATGTTAAAGAAAAGGAGGTGGAGACATCAACTGATGCGTCTGATACATGCTGAAAGTGAATCTCATGACTATACTGCATGATGGCATCACCAACCAAGTGTCATGAAATCATAGATACAAACGAGAACATTTAGATCTCAAGCATAATCAGCCGTCATATCTGTCTGAAAAAATAGCCATGTACACATACATTGTGTAGATATAGAAGATACCTTCCAGATATTTTTTATTCCTCCTCACCTCACGTTCTACATTTCTACTCATGCTCCACTACATACATTCATTCTTGCTCTCCCATTTCTCTATTTCATTCTTCTCTTTATCAAGGACCATTTTTTTAACCTGCCCCGATCGCCATCCTCTTCCTGCTCTCCACAGTGGTAGCAGTGAAAAAAACCTCAGTAGAACCAAAGA